>NC_092214.1:36740394-36901253 GCF_043381705.1 Parasteatoda tepidariorum | reverse complement strand
GTTCATTTACGTCGCACTAGAGCTGCACAATAGGCTATTGGCGACGGTCTGGGAATCATCCCTGAGGATGATCCGAAGACATGCCATCACAATTTTGATCCTCTGCAGAGGGGATGGCACCCCCGCTTCGATAGCCCGAAGACCAGCACACAAAGTCGAGCACTTTACGGTAGAACAGTTTAACGAGGACCAATACCGCACACCCTCGATCTCCACGCAAACTGATCCAAGTGGTCACCCACCCGTACACTGACGGCAGCCAGTGATGCTGGACTTCAGTGATCTGCTGGGAACCGTGTCTTAACCATCAGTCCACTGCGGGACTTTTCATTCCTATACCCAAACTATATGTTCTGTACTGCCTCTGGAAGTGCAGTCTCGCTATTCAGTCAAACGAGCTGTATCGTTGAGAGAGCTGGTTTGAATCCCACCGCAACAATGTTGCATCGTAATGATATCCATATTTAACTCGTGCTATCTGTTTTTTACTTTAAGAGGGACTAATAAGCTGTACTTAATAAGCATAGAAGCTGCATATGTCTGTGCATCAATAAATAAAAAAAGTTATTTTGCTTATTTATATACCAGCAGATCACCGAAGTCAATCATCACTGGCTGCGGTCAGTGTGCGGGTGGGTAACCACTTGGATCAGTCTGCGTATGGACCGAGGGTGGGCGGTATTAGTCCTCGTTATACTGTTCTACCTTAAAGTGCTCGACTTCGCATGTAGGTCGTCGGGTAGGTGGGGGTGCCCTCCCTTCAGCAGAGGATCAAAATTGTGATGGCATGTCTTCAGATCATCCTCAGGGATGTTTCCCAGACCGTCGCCCATAGCTCATTGCGCAGCTCAAGTGCGACGTAAATAAACTACAACTACAATTGTTTATTTATATATAGCTACATATTCAAATACAGACTTGTGCGTTTAAAACAAATATCGCTGATAAGCTCTTGCTAAGAAAAAAACTCCGATAATACAGATATTGCAGAAAGGTATGACAAAGATACATCATAGGATGCAATGGGAATCGAACCCACTACTTCCTCGCTGCAGAGAGTTTGACAAGACCATGAGAACACTGGCATAGGAAGGCTCCAATATGTGTGCTCAATAGGAAGAACAGCTTATACCACTTGTGAAATTGAAGAACGTATAAGAAAAAGACAATACGATTATGCATCCAAGATAACAAGGGGGTTCAAACCCACTACCTTTATGCAGCAGTTTGTTTGACGGACGGAAGCAACTCTTCCGTTATCTTTGAATCCAAATAGTAGCTCGTGACACTGTCATCAAAATTTCTAAATCATTAAAATACTTTGTTCTCTTGGCTCGTACAGCTTTAACATTGCGCTGTTGTTAAATCAACATTTAATTTCTCTTCAGGCACTTTTACTCTTGATCAGATTGAAGGCATTTTACACGCCAATTGCATTATAGATAATCTCTTCCCTATCAATTAAATTATAAATTTTTTCTGTCCAAATTTGTGACCACTTGGATCAGTCTGCGTAGGGACCGAGGGTGTGCGGTATTGATCATCGTTTAACTGTTCAACCGTAAAGTGCTCGACTTCGCATGCAGGTCGTTGGGCTACCGAAGCGGGGGTGTCATCTCCTCTACAGAGTATCAAAACTGTGATGGCTTGTCTTCGGATCATCCTCAGGGATGTTTCCCAGACAGTCGCCAATAGCAGTCGTTGTGCAGCTCCAGTGCGACGTAAATTAACTACAACAACAACTGTCCAAATTTCTGATCATATTGCCTCATTAATATGAAATTGCCAAAATTTGCTTCATTTATTACATTTTTTCCGAAAAAAAATACAACTCTCTTTTCGAGGAACATTCACTGCCAGTAAAATATAAAAGGATTGAAGTTTCAAATAGAAGTATAATAAAAATATTGTAATGAAGTTGTATAGTAAAAATACTGATTATCTCCTCGATTAGTGTATGATTCCATGTTAATTTCCTTACAGAAATATTATATAAAATAGCTTTCTTCAGTTAGGATACGTGATTATAAATTATGTTTTCCGTTTTTAAGAAATATAATGAAGGATTTAATTAGTTTATTTCTCAATCCGAAGATCTGATAAAGAAATTAAAATAAGGGAAATGGAAAGAAGCAATGTTTCTTAAATAATTACATTAGATAAATGAGTGACTGAAAATATTTGTAAGGATAATCAATTTGATCTGTAGCATAGCTTAAACTGTTTATTTTTTTATTATACTTTAGCGGGTGCAATCAATGCGATGCCGACCGGCCTGCGTAGGGGACAGGGAACTGTCCTTGCATCAAAAAGATCCTGGGTTCGAATCCCGGGCAAGGCATGGATGTTTCTTTCTCTCTCTGTGTGTTCTATGTCTTTTCTCCGCTGTGTGTGAACGTGACCGGCCCTGTAAACGTGCTGTGGTTGTGTGTATGACGTGGCAGAAATCGAATTCCTGGCCATGGATGGCACCACTGAAAAACTGGAACAATCGCACCCCACTGTCTAAACAGTCATACGAAAAAAAGAAAGAAAACAAATCAATGTGATATCAGGAAAAAAAGCATTTCAGACAAAAAGAGCAAGGTTTTTTTTTTTTTTTTTGAAAATATACTTCAAAATCATTAGAGCTGAAATTATTTAAAATTTACTTACTACTTTTCATTTTCTTCTGAAATATCCATTTAACTATCAACGCTTTCATTTTCACTTTATCACCGTTTCTTTTCTTCAACCGTTTCAACCGAAGCGCATTCATCAAACCTAAATATTTTAGAAGCAAGTTTTCTTTCCCTTGAAATCAGAATTTAACTTGTAGTATAAAAAGTAATTGATCATAGTTTCTTACATTTCTTAATTGATTAATTAAAAAATAATTGATTAATCAATTAATTAATCAATTATTTTTTAATTAATTAATCAATTATTTTTTTAATTGATTAATTAATTAATTACTTAGAAAAACATAATAGCACATTTTCCAAGAAAACAAAATAGCCTTGACTTATATAGAAAAGTTTAAACATGTTTTCCTGTTTGTCATAAGGAAACTTTCTATGAAATTCTAGAATTTTAAATATCCGACTTATTTAAAATTCTATATCTCAGGAACTGTTCAAGCCATTTTGCTCAAATTTTGTATTTTGCAATGAAAAATTACACATTTTTAAATGACGTTAAAATTATCAAATCAAACTTTTGGCGACTATTATTAAAATAAATAAATAAAAATAATAAATATATACTAACATATATTTATAACATATCGAAATCTTCAGATAAAAAAATTTTATAAACGTGTGCAAAAATTTTTAAATTCGCTTAAAAAGCTCTCGATATATGACGAAATGCGCAAAGAGTAAAATTAACATTAAGAGGTCCAAATTTTGGACACCTCTCCTGACCAAATTATTGGGACCATATTTCCCAGATTACAGTTACCGCCTGTATTTTAGGGGTAAGAAATCCGAATCAGTCAAAAAAAAAAGTATGTTTATTCTGAAAAGTACGTTTTTGTGTCTGATTTCGTTACTTAAAATATCGTCTACACTTATTAATTAGCTTATTTGAGGTCACCCCCTTATACCATTAAGATTAAATCCTAGAGCGCGAACATCCGATCATTAGATCAAAAGATATTCAGGGAAGGCAGTTTTTTATTTTGCGCATTATACATGGTGAAAACTGTATCATTACCCTCTTTTGTTTTGTAGGAAAAATCAAAGCTGCATATGCGTCTTGTTCATGGAAAATAAAACTAAAAATAATTTTTATTCAGAGATTAATTGTTAATCAGTTGCGAGAATTACTAAAGAAATTCAAAGACAGTACATCCACACGATTACATCGCTACGCACTCGTACGTAACGTAACTCAAACTCTGATCTTACACACATTTATTTTATTTTCATTTTACAACCGTCGTTGAACAGCCGACCAAATTTTTCGGGTTTATGACTACTAATGTTCGACTTCGTAGCCTTGTAATTTTGAACCCAATTCAGAAGACAAGGGAACTCCTAGATCGAGTTTTGGGACAAATTTTGCCTTCGTGGAGGACTTTTTGATGGAACTACCCGCATTTGTGTTACATGAAAAAGAAGACCATGAGAACCTCCCACGGTTAGCCTGACGACAAGGGGAATCTAACCCATGATCCGTCTACCACTGAGGATATTTCACGTCAGCATCGTGGTCGGTGTTAGGCCGAATGTGGAATTTGTATCGACTGGGATTCGAACCCGGTTCGCCTCATTGGAATGAGAACGCTTATCTCCTGAGCCATTGCGGCTGAAACACGCATCTATGAAAAAAATTAAACATCACATGTTACATAGAAAATAAAACTAAAAATAATTTTTATTCAGAAATTAATTGTTAATTAGTTGCGAGAAATACTAAAGAAATTCAAGGAAAGTACGTCCTCACGATTACATCGCAACGCACTCTTACATAACTTTATTCAAATTCTGATTTTACACGCATTTATTTTATTTTTATTTTACAACCGTCGTTGAACAAACGACCCGATTTTTCGGGTTTACGACTACTAATGTCCAACTCCGTAGCCTTGTAATTTTGAGCCCAATCCAGAAGACAAGGGAACTCCTGGATCGAGTTTTGGGATAAATTTTGCCTTCGTGCAGGACTTTTTGACGGAACTAATCCGCATTAGCGTTACATGGAGAGGAAGAACACGAGAACCTCCCACGGTTAACCTGACGACAAGGGGAATCTAACCCATGATCCGTCTACCACTGAGGATATTTCACGTCAGCATTGTCGTCGATGTTAGCCGAATGTGGAATTCGTATCGACTGGGTTTCGAACCCGGTTCGCCTCATTGGAAGGCGAACGCTCTATCCCCTGAGCCATCGCGGCTCAAACACGCATCTGTGAAAAAAATTACCCGTTACATTTATAAAAGAAATTATTTAAAAAAAAATTTGGAAGAAAAAAAAACATTATTCTAATGTATCAAAATACCTCCCCGCCTAGTTTGAATTACTTCATAAAAAAGGCGGCTTTAAAAAAATGCCTGACATTTTTTTTTCTTCCCCTGCGAACGGTATGTTTAGAAAGGGCCACAGAGAAATCATTAAAGGTCTGACTCAAGCACTACCTCTTTTTTTTCCTCCCTATTATGTTTGGAAAAGCTGTTCAATAAAATCCCTGCCTTTCTTGATGTATAAGTCATACCAAAAATTCCTTCCCCAACGTTCCAGTACCGCAAGCTACACCCCAACGATGTGCTAACTGCTTTCGGATCACTAGAATGCAAAGGAATGAGTTTGTGCTAAATGGCCTGTTGCGGGGAAGGTGCCATTTACTGTTATGCTCTACAGCACAAAACGGTTCGAGACGAGTTACCCTAGACAATCGATTACGAAAATTTAGTCCCTTTAATTCAGCGTTAACGCAATGGGCATAAATTTTGGGACTGTTCATACTATTCTTTGTGTTTTGATTTATTGAATGGTATTTCAACAATGCGATTTTAATCGAAGAATTCTTCCATATTTCAAATTTCTTCTCGTTGGGTAGCGTTGGAAAAAAATNATAACTGTATTTAATTTATTGTATTTTTTCAAAATTACTGTGTATTTTCTTATAATTAATTTCAGTAATATTTTAATTAATAACTAAATTAACAGTGGTAATATTTATATATAGTACTTTTGATAGTCAAATAGTTAGATTTTTTTCATTTAATTTTAATATATTTAATTTCCTGAACAATAATCTGGATTGCATTTATCACGAAAGTCAAAAGTCATTTTTCCACTTACTCATTTAATGAAAGATGATTGTTAACTTGAAAAACTTTTTTGAATTTGTTCTGTTGAAAAACATACTTCATTATCATTAAAATTCCTTCAACCAATCATATCCTAACATTATATTAAAAGTTGGCGATAGAAATTGACGATGCACTGTTGTTTTAATTTTAATACAGTCTTCACGAGAATTTACTTCTCAAATTTTGTTCAGTTAACTGTGCAGCATTTTGTGCACTCTTTATAAGTTTTTTTTATCTCTCCATGAAAATAAAAATCACAGGACTGTGCCGGATTAGCTCATTTCCGAGAAATAGCTTTCAAATCTATTCTATTATTATAATTACTGTGTATAAATAATATTATCTCTCTCATCTCTCTCTATCTCTCTTTCTCTCTCATCTCTCTCTCTCACCTCTCTCTCTTTCTCTCTCCTCTCTCTATTTGCTTTTTAAAGCAACATAAAACCTAATTCAAAACTATTTATACATATTTTGAAGTTAACACACTCTCAGAAATAAAAATTTCACTCTTGACGATTCAGAAATTCTTGAGCTGTATTTTGTTAATTTTGAGAATCATTTCGTCACGAAATCAAGTGATTTGTGACGAAGTATGAACTCTCAATTATATGACAAAATTTTTTTCTCAACTTGGAACCTCATCTCAGTGCATTGTGGATGGCTAGACTAGAATGAAGGACAGACGATCCGAACTAGAAGGACGAATAAGCCGATTACATTATATGTTGGTCCAGGTGATGTTCTCATATAAGAAGATCTCGGGTTCGAATCCCACTTCGGGCATAATTTATCTGTCTATCCTTTTCGCGATGTTGGGGTAACATTGATCTACCTTTACGATACTCACGAAAAAATTATCAGCAATACCCCCCCCCCATTAGATACCATCAGGCCCCAAGCCTCCCCCCTGCTACTTTTTTTTAAATATAAATAATGATGAAATATTTCTTTACTTTGACGAGAAGTGTCGATAGTTACTTCGTCCCTTTGATGAAATGTTTCTTCGGAGCATATACCGAGAAACAGTTTCGTCAAACAGTTAAATGTGAGTATCCATATTTTATAGAGCAGTTGAGAGATAATTATGTTAACTATTAAATTACAAAAAGGAACATTTTTGGTAATTCATTAAATTCTCTATTTTACTTGTTATAATATTTTTTAAATGTTTACCAATTTTTCATCCATCATATTTTTTCATTTGATTTCATTTGCAAATCAATCCACAAATAATATAAGTAACAAGATTAATAAACTAGAGCAAAGACTATACAATAAATAACACATACAAAATGTAGATCAGTGAATAACGATGACCTAAAGAAGTTAATGGTGTATAAACTTTAAAACTTAGAACTTAAAGAAGTATAAACTTTGTGAGACTAAATGATATTCACGCTTAATGATTTTAATGCATGTAGCAGCTATTATCAAATTGATGGAATTACCTATTTCAAGTCTTATGTTTGATCATTTTAATTGAACCTCATTGTAAGGTTAATTATGGTACACAAATTGTACATAAACAAAAATGTTTTCCCTCTCTTCTATTTGATAAAAAGAAAAAAAAATATCCTGTGAAACTCGGTATCATTAATAGAGAAATAGAACTCAAATTTGCTGAAATATTGTTTAAACATAGCCATGCATTTTAAAAAACCCGTGCACCATATCTGAATTTTTGAGGACTTTTTTAAAGATAAACAAATATAGCAGCACAAGATGATTCACATTATCCTGGTTTCGTATTACATCATCTTCTCCTGCTTAAAATCAAAACTTTCTTTTCAGAAAAAAAACTAAACTCAGAAAAGCAAAATATTGAATATGGAGGGAATATCCATAATGCTATTTGAAAAATGAACTTCGTGATTATTATTTAGAATATAATGTGAGTTTTGCTTCAAAAGGAGTGAAGAGATATGTGAGACTTGATTAAAAATCAATATTTTTCTGTTTGAATTTGCATATTAATTTTTTTCTTCTTCAAAACTATTTTGTAGTTTTTAGCTCCTTCCGATCTTGTCGAAGTTTTTACTTATTTCAATAAATAAAAATCTCAAAAAATTTGAATTTCATATCCAGGTCAGGAAAAATATTTTCTTGCATTTTTATTATTATTATTTATATCAGCAGTCACTCACCAATCGGTATGACATTTCTTAACAGATAAGTTTTCAGGTAAGAAAATCATTAATTTAAAATTTATTTTGTTCATTTCTAAATGATAAAAAGGCTATAAATTATAAAAAACTACAATTTTCACCTTGAATATGTCGTTAATTAATTTGTATCTCACAGACGAAGAGCGCTAATTGCGAAAAAGTGCTTTAATTTAAGGTGTTTCTCTTTAATCGGAAACTAAAACAATTGCTTTCTAAAAAGCTAAAACAAAAACTAAAATGTAAAAACTGGAATAAAAATTCAGAAGTTTTATTTTATGTATTTTTATTATTGAAAAATCATTTACCTTATTATTAAAATAGGGTAAACCAACCAGTGAAGAAACACTACCCAGTGAAGGAACATTTCATATATATTGATTAAAAATAAGAATTTGAAAGTTTTTCTTTAGATTGATTGGTAACAATAGCTTACTGCCAAACAATAGGAAGTCATCTAGCAATGTTTTGGATTACCTGGTCAAATAGATTTCTGTGAAAAAATTTTTGAATTTGTTATTATCTCTGTAACACATTGTTTCTTTGAAAATATTATAAGGTGAGTGTTTGTATTTATATGTTTGAAGTGGAATTAATTGCATGTAATAGTTTTATTTTTCTCACTGTGAGAAAGAGAATTCAAAATATAGTTATTGAAGTTATGTTTTATTTTTTTTAAGCATCATAGCATAATAAAATACTGAGATAAGGGGGTGTTTATTCACTGGATCACCAAACGATGAAAAACCAGTGAAGGAGCAAATGTTCCTTTGCAGTGCTTTTTTTCTAAGTTAATGAAAATAAAAGATAAACTTTAATTTTCTTGTACCTTTAGTGATGTTGCGCATCAAAAGTATGTAAAAAATACAAAAAACAACTTCTAACCAGTGAGGGAACAGGCATGTTCCCTTACTGGGCATAGATTTCCCAGTGAATGAACAGTATGTGGTAGCATGTTGACACTTTAATTTTCAGTTCATGATTACAAAAAAGAGTTTACATTTTTCCGGTATTTATATGTCATAATTTCAAGAATAGGCTTATTTTTAAATATTTGTATGGCTTATAAATTCATAAAGAGCATTAAAAAATAACCAAAATTAAGTGTTCCTTTACTGGGCGTTTATTCACTGGTAAGAGCTGTTCCTTCACTTGGTCTTCTTACTACTTGTTATTTGAACCACCAAAACTATAAAACAATATTATGTAAGTCCTCTACAATTTTTTTACATAATTTGCAATTAGTAACAAATATGTTGACACTGTAATTTAACTAAAATTACGAATTTTGAAATTAACATGATTTTTCAAAAGGCAAGCGAAGCTTAAGGGTTCCTTGAATGGTTAGTTTACCCTATATTATTATCTTCGAAGTAAAGTAATTCAAGTGTCTTTCACCAATCGGGATGATATTTCTTAAGAGATATGTTTTCAGGTAAGAAAAACATTGATTCAAAATTTATTTTGTCCAAGTGATAACAAATTATACATTATCAAAAACTACATTTTTTTCATAAAAAACAATAATTTTTGCTTTGAATATGCAGTCAAGTTTAATTCACTTCACAGATAAAGAGCATTACTTGCAAAAAAGTGCTTTCATTTCAGATTTTTCTCCTTAATCAGAAACTATAATAATTAAGTTTTAAAAAACTCAAACTAAAAGGTAAAATTTAAAATCTTGAAGAAAATTTTGAAGTTTTGTTTAATAAATTTTCTGTATACGCAATAAGATAAAGACACCTAAGATAAAGACCCTAAGATAAAGACATATTTGCTGAAAAAAATCTCACAGGAAATTTTTTTAACAGGAATTTAAAACATTTTGAATAAGATTTTTCTGCTTGATATTATTATCACGCATTTGAAGAGATTACAATATTTCTTTACAGATTTTTTTTTTGCCTGAACTTAAATTTCATTAACTTTTGTCTTCTGAACGAAAGTAAATTAGATAAAACTTTATAGTTATTATTTTATGATCAAAAACGCTAGCTGGATAAAGAAATACAGCTTCATTGCAGTATAGCTTTCACCGTTATTTGTATATGTTATAATACTCTATAAATTTAAGACTAAGCAAAATGAAAAAAAAAATTCATATTTCATGTATAATGGAACAGAGTTCTTAGTAATTTTATCATATAAAGATTAATTACACTTTTAATAGGATCCGTGTAAATTTAGGCGACTAACAATATTTTTAACTATTCTGTATCAAGGAGAACTAATTCAATCTATTTCATTTTACCTCAAAACTTTATTGATTCGCTACAAGGCTTTTACTTTGACATTTTAAAAAAATAACTTACAATATTTACAACAAACAATTTAATAAAGTATTTTTAAAAAAATCAGGTAATAAATTTCAACCCAATTTAATAATAAATTGACAATACATAAGTGTGTGTAGAAAATATTATTTTGAGTATGCCTGGAAGCAAAGTAAAACTGAAAATAAATTCTAGCAAAAAAATAAAGCATATAAGGAATGGTCAACATAATGGAAACGCTTCTATACTAACACATTTTTTGACCTTTCTTAAAAAATACTTACCGAATCATTTTTATAAATTTATAAGTGCTTATGTTATGCAATTTCTCATACTTATCAATGAAGTTTAAAGTTTTTAAAGGTTTGAGGGATCAACAATAAACTATGAACGGAAAAATGTGTTTTTGTGCACCCTATGTCAAAAAATTTAGCAATAAATTTGTAACTTGTAACAATTATTTTGATTATTACAAAATTTCGTAAACCTAGCTTAATATGGAGATATGAATATTTTTATAACAAAAATATTATTTTTTGTCTTACGTTTTTTGAGATAACTTTAAAAATATTCAATAAAACTAAACTAAATCTTTTTTTTTAATTTTATTGATTGCTTTCAAAGTTATAACAAAAAAATAAGACAAAAAATTAGTTTTTTTTTATAAAAATGTCCATACTTCCCTAAATAGTTAAGCTAGGCTTACGAAAATGTGCGCAATTATTGCATATAATAACCAAAGTAATTGTTACAAGTTACAAATCGCTTGCTATGTTTTTGTCGTAGAATGTTCAGAAACACTATTCTCTATTCGTAATTTATTGTACGTCCCTCAAACTTCTAAAAGATTTAAACTTCAATGATAAGTATGAGAATTCGCATGATGTAAACACAACTGAAGTTATAAAATTATTCTTGAAGTATCTCTTAAGAAATATGAAAAAAGTATTAGTATAGATGTGTTTCCATTATTTTTTCTGTATTTGTATTTTGAAGACATTTCTAATAATAAAAAAAAAAGAATGGTATCAATAAACACTAAAATTTATTGTATTTAAATAATTTATTTTATAGTTTTTTTGTTCGTTACGATTATAGTTTATTGAAATTTCTGGTTTTCAAAATCCTAGTTGTAATTAGCTGCGCATTTAAAGAAAATACAAAACTGAAAAATAAATTTAACAGAAAAAATTTTGTAACCCCGTATTCTGAAGAGTAATTCGTAAAATTACTTGACTTTTCTTCAAAACGCATCATTCAGTTCACTTATATTTAATAATTTTAAAACTTTGATAGTAATTCCGAATAAAAAGGCATTAGACCTAATAATCTACTTACCATGTTAAAATGTGTTGTACTGTGTTGATAGGAGTTAGATGAGTAATTTTTCAATTTTAGCATCTAACTTTTTCTATTTCTTTTCAATCTACAAAAAAGAAAATTTTCTTTTCTTTCCTCTAATTATTTGCTTTCCTAATTTATAAAATTCAATTGTAACAGAGGAGAACAGGGAACGAATAATTATTTCAAGATTTTAATTAGAGCATGTTAAACATAATGAACTCCTGTGGTCTTGATTTTATGTGGTAAATAATGATATATACTAATTCTGTTCATTTCAGAAAAGCCCATTTATTTATTGCTTGCAATGTCAAAAGTCTTCATAGTTTTTTGTAAGAAATTTTTAATTATAATTCTTCTATTTTCGCTATACTTTTCATTAGGCTTTTTTTTTACATTTCCAAAATATTTCTCTATTTATATAGTTTTAATACAAATATTCTGTTACGTATTAATCATTTAATATTGAATATTCTTAGTAATGACACTCAAAAATACCAGTCTGTTGAAAGATGTATATGAATTAATTCATGACATCTATAAATATTTCTATAATAAATTCGCAACAATTACCTGGTTGAAAGGTAATTTGTTTTTATCATATTCGACCTTAAAATTTTACTTAATGGTTTCTGATAGAAAAAAAGATGTACTATTTCTTACAATAAAAACTATGCATGTTACACGAACAAAAAAATTCAATTCTGGTAAAATTACAGCGCTGTATGGTAATGATATTTCTTTTAAATAAATACATATTTCTAGTTACTGATTTCAAGCATTTAAACCATTCATTTAGTAATCTTCCCGTTCATATAATAGCAGTTTATCCTGAATTCTGGTTTTAATAATTATAGTAATTATAACGACGCATTTAATGAAAAATAAAAAACTGAAAAATAAGTTCAGCTGAATAAATGGTATTTAAGCTATGCGATAATGTATCATGATAAAAGTACCAAATTTTACAACATTTACCAAATTTCATCTCATATTATAAAACCATGTTTCTTTGTTAATTTTACCACAACCTTTACCAAAGTGCTTCGGTAAAAATTATGGAACTTTTTAAAGTTCCCATAGAGCAAATAATATGGTATAAATGTTACTTTTATTTGGTAGTTTTGACCAAGATTTTCTTTTATTTGTGTAAAAAAATGTGAAAAATATAACTAAAGCACAAATAATTCTTTTACGCAATTAAAGTTAAAAATTCTATTAGTTAAACAAGAAATTTAAATAAAATTATGATTCTCTAATTCACACAATTTCATTTTTTTCTGCATTTAAAAATAAAAATTCAAAAATTCCTTAACTCTCTGAAAAAGAGCTGTAGACAAACTATAAAGAAATCAATTAATGTGATGGTGGAAGTAAATTTTCTTTGACAGCCATCTAAACTTACTTAAAAGTTCTAGAAATCAGTATTCAAAAAAATAATTCAATTTAGGTTGAAACATACACGGAACAACTTTTAAGGTATGTAAATGGAAATTTTTATTATCAACTTGGTTATATCTACATCGGATATGGCTTTTATATTCCTAAATGCACTTTGATGTTCTTTCAAAATAAATAAATATGTTGACTAATGTTCTTAAACAAAGATTTTATGTTTTGAACGACTAACTTTTTTACCAAAGCCTTCCAAAAAATATATAAATTTTAAGCCAATAATGTTTCCTGCTCAGAAATGCTAATTTTTCAATTCAGAAAATATAGTTCATTTACAGTTGCTGAGATTCTGAAAGAAATTGGTTGGAAAAACTTTCAAAAACTATAAATTGATTTCGAGTTTGTGGTTAATGAGAATATCATTCATTGGTATTTCGAAAAGGAACGGTGAACATTTTGCGGAAGGTCTATAAAGTAAAGTTAAGCATTAAGCACAGCTGAATTGTATGTTTTTGAAAGAATTTAATTCTGGAATCGTGTACGGGTGTTTGTAAGCGTGTCTGATAGCTTTGTGAATTTTGCAGCGTATACACGAACAAAAAAAATTGAGGTAAGATTGACGCTTCTTGTAATGAAAAAACAGCATATTTCTGGTTAATAAAGTCAACATTTGCAGTATTTAGGGCATTCATTTGGTAATTTTTCCGTTCATGTGATTTACTGTTTATCGGAAAATCTGCTTTCAAAATTATAGCTTTTAATACTATACGTTTAGTGAAAATACAAAGCTGAAACTTAAATTCAACCGATGAAAAGGTTTTTACGTTATGCTCTATGGTACCATAATAAATTTACCAATTTTCACCACACTTACCAAATTTTATCGCATATTATGAATCAATTTTATTACCAAAGCGCATCAGTAAAAATTACCGAGCATTTTGATGTTCCCATAGAGTCAGAAAAATGTTAAAGTTTACCATTTTTTGGTATAATTGACCGTACTTTTTTTTCAGTGCAATGACATCGTTGATATTTGTCGACTGGATATTGAAAGTAGTTTGAACACGAGTATTGTAAAATAAGAAGCAAAATTTGATTAAATCTATTCTCCACATATTTAATTATTTTAGATTTCTGTCATGATAATATTAAAAACATAGACAAATTTAAGAATATAAAGACAGTAATTAGGAAAAATGGCAATGAAAGAATATAGCCACTCTTTCTCCTTAATAAAGCAAATCGGTGTTATTATTCCAGTTATTGTTAGAAAAACAGCTAAGTTTCTGCCACTTGTTAGATTTTTATGAGACGAATATTTTTTCTCTTTGTAATAATTTAACAGAATGTTGAGATGTTCTGATAAACATGATAAACTTACACTTATGAAATCTTAAAATTCCAAATATTTTTAAATAATTTTTCATTTAGTCATTAATCATTTTGGTTACAATTCAGCGAATTCTGTTACAATATTAGTACCAGCAGTTTAATAAATAAAATGTTTGAAAGGACGTTTGATTTATATTTCTTAATTAATTCTTAATATTTTTTGCTATTACAGTTATTAAGCAGAAGGGTTCATGTTAAGCTAACGTAAGCGTAATGAGTGTACATAAACAAAAACAAGGGAAGAACAACAACAAAATTTTTTATGAGTTTCAAAAACTAAGGCAAATTTCAGGGTGACAATTTTCTTTTTCACAATTCTATGGATAACCTGTAATTTGACTACATTGGTTTTTAATTTGAGAAAGTCAAGATAGATTCTCCGAAAAAAATTTTTTAATTCGGTTATGAAATCCTTACATATCCATGATATGTATCTCTTAGGCCATGTGTCTCTGGTGCATATGTCACACACAGGTCTCACAGTTTTTTTGAACATATGGAATTATTGACTACAAAGTTACTAAGCATGATTTCACATGTTAACAGAATTAAATTCTAGTCCCTCTAAGATCCAATCAATGCTAGCGAATCCTATCAATGCCTCTGTAGAGTTCGCTAGATCGAAGGGAATACCGAACCTGCAACCTGTCATCGCGCACATCCTGATATTCCTTCTGCTCTCAGAAATTCGCTGAAACCGACTGCAAGATACAAATGTCATTTTTGTAATCGCGCACATTTTCCCAGCATATATATATCTATGAAATAGCGAAGTATTAGTGCTACTACTCAGTGTGTTATACACTTTCTTTTGTATTTTAATTTATTTTAAGTTAGTCACTCAGTTTTGCGACTGTATCTTTTTCCGGAAAATAAAACTTTTATTTTTATCTTCTGATTGTTATGATGTTGTATTTGGTTCCCGTAAATGTGAGAACGTTATATCTAGTTCCTACGCCTCTAAGATCCTATCAAAGCATTTGCCACATACAATGCCAATACAAACTTGGCTACATGAGGTAAACCAGATGCGTTCAAATATTTAGAACATGACAGTTGTATCATTCATTAAGATTTATGACAGTTATGACAGTTTTTGAACAAGAAATAAAGACGAGAAAAAATTCCAGAGGCATCCTGGGTATTTTTAATAATGAAGTGGAATTCCATAAACTACTTTTCGTGCTCGGCTAAAGAAAAATCGGAATTCATCGAAAAATATAATTTTTTTTTTAATTATGTGTTTGTACACTGAAGTGTTATTTAGAAGTTAACTCAATAAAGGGAAAAATAGAATTTTTTGAAGGTAAAAAACATTTTTTAGTAATTTTTTATGTCATTATTAAAGAATCTCGTGTTACGTGAATTATTTTTTATAAAATTAGTTTCATACTATAGTCACAAACACATACTTCATGTAAAAAAATATAATTTATATTGGTTTAAAAGTTATTTGAATACTAAAGAATTTAGTGAGTACACTGTAAAATTCCAGTTCAAATTAAGATATAAAATGCCGGCACTTTGTGTGTATCATCCGTGAAATCAATTTTACCGTAAAATCAATTTTTATCGAGAAATAGTATACCGTAATTTTTACAGTAATATTTATTTAACTCGAGTGATTGAGAATTTTTTCGGCAGTTATTACTATGAAAATTACGGTATATCATATTTTTTGTTCCGTCGCATGTTCCAGTAACAATAGATTTTACAGTAAAAAGTATCGACAACCTGAGTGCCGGTTTTGCTAGTTTAATTTGGAATTTTGTTTTCAGTGCACACAGTAAATTATATAGTTTTAAAATAACTTTTAACCCAATATGAAGCATCTTTTTCTTTTTTTTCATGAATTACGCCTTTATGACAATAGTATGTAATTCTTATTATAAAATATACCTCATATAGCACGAGATTTGCTGGTAAATAAATTTATCACTTTAAAAATTCTACATTTCCATTTATTGAGTTCACTTTGCTCGTTGTGATAAATGAATTAATATCATCCGTTTATCCCGATTGCTGATTATAAGTTTTGATTCATTTAAAACAATCTTTGATACCAATGAGAATTACTTCTTCTGAAAAGCATCGTTTACCACACATGCGAATATTTCAGACAATGACTTTCTGCATAATCTAAATTTTCTATTGTTAACTATAAACTCCATATCTCTAAACAAATAATATATATCTAAGTAGCTTAGTTTATCTATAATACAAATATCATGATAAAGCTAATATTTACATGCCGATTCTACCCTTATGATTCAATAAGCATCAGGTTAAATTTCATTTCCAACCCACGCCTAAGAAAGAGAAATAAATTCATACTCTGTTCTTCCATGATCAATATATTATACAGCACTTTTGTTTTAAGCGAAGACTCGAAACGTCTAGGCCTTTACTTTTATTTTATTTCCTTACGATGTATTTCCATTTGCATTTGCTTTCATCGTACCACAGATGTTATTGTCCTACTTGTACCCATACTGCACTTCTAATTTAATGGGTTTCATCTTTTCAAAGTTTATTTGAGACGGTATGGCAGGTTTTCTATTACAGACGCTAAGCCATGAATATGTATGCCTTTCATTTCGTACGAAAATTTATGTGTTTTGAATATTAATATTTCTCGTGTTCATTAAAAATTTTATCAGAAAGATTGATGATTTATTCTTGAGGACAATGTTGTTCGACATTTCTCTACATTTGACCACTTTCACAAACGGAAATCGTAATCAAAATGAAGCGGAAGGGATCGAAAATGCCTGTTAATTATTTCCCAATTTAAATTTTCCAGTTTTCGTTTTCTTACGAATTCAGTGATTGAAGATGTTAAAACGTCTTTTAAAAGTATGCCGCTGTGTTAGATCGAATTCGAAAATTACTATTCATCGAATTCCCTCCTTATGAAATATTAATTACTTTTGTGAACACGTGAATGAGTTTTACTTTTAATATTGATTTTAGAACTGTTTATGAAGTGTTTAGTCAGTAATGTAATCTGTGAATGATCATTCGAATTCTTATGGTTTTCTTAATGCATGTTTATAATAATTTAACGATATTTGTATGCGCATAACGATTGAATAATGTTTGCAATTTATACTAAACATTAATTATGCCAACTTTTGAGCATATCATTAAAATTATTTGTTACCTTTTATCAACAAAAACTTGCAAATCAATAATAAATTCAACCGAAATAATAGTTTTTATTTCGGTAAGCTAAAAGGTATGCTAAAATTTCCAAATTTTGCAACATTTACCAGGTTTAATCACACATTAAAAAATATTGCTAATTTTATGAAAATTATTACCAAAGCGCTTCAGTAAATATTAGAGTCAGTAAAATGCCAGAAACACGGAAAATGTTGCCTTTTTCTAATAGTTCGGACCATATAGTTTTATCACCGTTGATAATAATTTAGGACATTTGTTTTCTCTCAGAATTAAATAATATTTTGCCAAGCTTTTTATTTTCACTTTTCATACTGTTGACTTCATTTCGCCAAATGAAGACAGAAGAAAAGTATATTTTTCGTATAAAATAAATAGAAAAATTTTTCAAGAAAAATATACATTTTTTAGTTTTTATCTGTAATCACTGTTCTGTAAGAAATTTCAATTCTTTGTACAGACCTTCTCAGAATATTTGACTGTTTGAAACTATTTTGTTTGCAATACAGTTCTTTCTGCTTTTCATTCTAATCATAAACGGAGTAAAACCGGCTGTTAAAATTTTAGTTATTGCCATGTAGTTTTACATGCCATGTAGTTTACGTATGAAAACTACCTTTTTTCAAATCATTTTAGATTTTCTATACTTGCTCTAGTTTTTGAGTAATTATTTCATGGCTTTGAACATTAAATAAAAAAAGTGCAATTCGATTTAGTTGTCAAATCGATACCGTACCTGATAATCCGATTATTATATCGCGTCGGCTGGTCTGCTCTCGTCTCGCGCCGACCACATTGCTGAGAGTTATTTTTTTTTAAATAAGGAAGTTTATTTGTTACGATAACAGTATTTATCTGCTTGAGAAACAGATGACTCTTTTTTAAATAAAACAGTATTTTTTATTTATTTATTTATTTTGTAAAACAAACGATTTTATACCAGCATATCAACTGACAGTTTTTTTCCAGTGAATTTAACAGATTTCACTGATCATACAGCCAAAGTGTAGGGACTTTATCCCATTGATTGTTGGAGGATGGGGAAAATATATTTTTAACAAGACTAAATGTTATGCTAAATTTTATAGATTCTAGTAGGGGAAAAACAGTTAAAATGTTATAAAATATCATTAAAGACCATTTGTATATGGCTGAACTTGCCAAACCTTTTTCATTGCTTTTAGTTTGAAAAAGTATCATAATTTTATATTTTCAAATATCTTAAAAATAGATGCCTAAAAAAACACGAAGAGGACATTATTGAATGAACTTTGAGATATCCTTATCTAATCATTGATATACAATATTTCCAGTTAAAGTGAAAGTATATCAGGATACGTTGACTTAAATTTTGATCCAATAATTGTGACTCATAGGATATCAATTTACGGATTTATCAGAACTTTAAGTGTCTAAAATAAATATTAAAAAAATTTTAGTGAAATTTAATACTTTCAAATATACTCATGAAATCGTTTTTCTGTTTTAAAGCTATTGAAAGTCAATATATTCAGCAGTAAAATGTATTAATATTTTTATGAAAACCCTTCATTTTCTCTTACCCGCTATTTAAAATTGTTTATAATGTCAAAGTGAAATTATTTACCCTTTTGAAATAAAATGGAGTTTGGGAATAGTTATAGTTATGAAGGTAAACATTAAGTGTTTGATAAGATCTTCTATCAATGGAAAAGACTTTCAAGATAACACAAAATTGTCTTTTTTATCCATTTAATATCAAATGATTTCAAAACTAAGATAAAGTATGTTAACAAGATATAATACTAAAATGTTTTCAAATAATTTAAGAATTTAATTTTTGGAAAAATCTTGAAGCCTCAATCATAAAATTACTCAATTATTAAAAGAATTGCATGATTCTAAATAAGTTTATAAATCTCTTTTTTAAATATTTCTTAGGGTACTGTGAATCTTTCTTACCGAAAAAGTATCTTGAAAGAATTTGTATTAAAAGTATTTATACTGAATCTGTGCAAAACTATTTTTTCAGAAAGAGTGGAAAAAATTTATGCTTCCGAACATTGTTTTATCACCAAAATTACAACTTTTTAGCAAGCAATTAAGTAAAAAAAGTTTGTTAAAACTTATGAAATGCTCAAACCTGTATCACAACATAATTGGAGTAAAACTCCTTAATGTTAATTTTACTTTTTGCTTATTTCGCCTTATCTCGAGAACATCTTAAGAGAAATGAAAGATAAATTCGTTATAAAATTCGTTTATCCAAAGAAAAGAAAATGCAAAAAATATCTTTTAGTAAATATTTATTGCTTTTGTTAATCATATTCGAAAAAACTTTGAATTGTAAGGATTAATTTTTTACATGGAGAAAAAACAAAATTTGAGAGTAGCGGTCGAACAATTCCTGACAAATCAAATTTTAAATGCACGACTTTTTTAAAATTCGATTTCTCAGGAAATAATAAAGTATTTTTTTCTCTTTGTGATTTACGAAGCAAACGTGTACCCACGCCAAATGTGGCTATTCTATGTCGGCAGAATTTGTGTCAACCAGTCATTTCCTGGGATTCAAACCTGAGTCACTTCTGCGCGTGCTCTGTCCCCTGAACCACTGCGGATCAACAGTTTTATAACGATACCGAGTTGAATATCGATATATATTTTATCGAATTGATAATAAATTTTAATCGCAGTTTTACTTATGCTATGTTCAAAGCCCTAAAGCAATTGCTAAAATGGAATATCAAATATGTAAAATAGTATTAAAATGATTTGAGAAAGGGTAAAGTTATATTACGAAAAACTCTGTGTGTGCATCGCAAGAACTGGAATCACAACTGATGGTTTTAATCCATTTCTAACTAGGGTTAAGACCGAAAAAAAAAGCTTTTGTCAACAAAGCGACTTAAAACCGTTAAATATACTGAAAATTTCGAAAAAACAAAGGGTATTTTTTACAGTGTAGACAAATAATGGAGTTAAATACAAAGAAGTCCTAAAGTAATTGCTAAAACGGAAGATCAGAGATGCAAAAATAATAGTAAAAGGATTCGAGAAAAGGTAAAGTTATAATACCAAAAACATCGCAAAAACTAGAATCACAACTGACGGTTTTAATCCATTTCTAACTAGGGTAAAAAGAGAGAAAATAACTTTTGTCAACAAAGCGACTTGAAACCATTAAATATACTGAAAATTCCGAAAAAACAAAGGGTATTTTTTACAGTGTAGACAAATAATGGAGTTAAATACAAAAAAAGTCGCATTACAACTAATTTTCTACCAAATAAGATATCTGTGGTGCAGGGATTTTGATGATCTGATCATCAAAAATCCCTGCGTGAAATGTCTGATATTGTTATCTAACATGTCCTGTTTTGAATAAAAAAAGTGCAATTCGATTTAGTTGTCAAATCGATACCGTACCTGATAATCCGATTATTATATCGCGTCGGCTGGTCTGCTCTCGTCTCGCGCCGACCACATTGCTGAGAGTTATTTTTTTTTAAATAAGGAAGTTTATTTGTTACGATAACAGTATTTATCTGCTTGAGAAACAGATGACTCTTTTTTAAATAAAACAGTATTTTTTATTTATTTATTTATTTTGTAGAACCAACGATTTNGCATACCGTTATGTAAAGAATTGGAAATGCTGCATTTTTGCTGTTAATAAAGAACCTGATACCGAAAACGTAGAGGGTGTAGATAAGATAATCCAAAATTATTTGTTGTATTAGTTTCAGAAATTTTAAGTTCAGAACATAGGCTCGCAACCATCTCCAGATGGCGCTGAAGATGTCTAGACCGGCCTTAGAGACTTAAAAACATTTTGAGGAAACAATTATTAAATTTGTGAGAACACTTTTAAAATTAAGGTTTTCTTTTTCTTATAACTTTCATTTTAAACTTTGAATCGATTTTATGTTGTTAAGGCAGTAATAATTATTTGAATGAAAGATAATAATTTTACACTACAAACAACATTTAGGCATTGTTTGCTGTCCTATGCAAAAAAGCATTAAAAATTCTGAGACAAACTACAATAATATTTTCTGCTTTTTTATTAATCATGTAAATAATTCTTCGATCGTGTTGGATTTTAGTTTACCATTTGTTTAAATTTATTTATTGTTTAATTCTTGCATAAAGTGAAACAATTATGAGGCATAATATAATTTACTAAACAAAATGTAATAATGAGTCTTGATCATTAGTGCACAGAGTACCGTACTGTATGATAAGGACGTTTCTGGTGAAAAAGAGTGTTTTGGTAAACAAAATTCTGGTTAATAAAACCAAAATATACGCCATTTAATCCATTCAGTTTAAAAAATTTCCGTTCAGATGGTGACTGCTTACCGAAAATTCTGGTTTTCAAAATTATAGTTCTTATTACCACACTTATAGTAAAGCACATTTGCCAAATTTACTCACACATTATAATACAATATCTTACTGTTAATCTTACCAAAATCAGTTCCAAAGCACTTCGGTAAAAATTAACGAGCTTTTTTCTGTTTCAATAGAGCCAGAAACGCGTTAAATTTTACCATACTTTGGTAGTCTGACCATACTTTCTTTCCTCAATGCACATTATTGTCCACATATAAAGAAAAAGAGCTTCAGATAAACAATTTATAAAAGGTTTTCTTCTTTTGCGTGTGCTGACTCTGAAGTAATGACAAATTGAAAAATAAGGAATTTAATTCACCTAGCAATATAGGCGTCTGCATATAGTATATATGTTAATATATACTATGTGCATCTTTATATTGTATCTTAAATTTGTCCTATATATAACTATTAGCATATGCATAGTTTCAACATAGGACACTGTAAAGACTTTTGTGTAATAGATTTCTAAATTCGGTGTTGAAAAACTAGAAGTTGTCTGGGTTTTTTTTTTTAATTAATACCAAATCGAGCATTCATACGCAATTTAAGAGGTGTAGTTGAATCTAAACTCCAAAATCAAAAAGCTTACACTAAGTTCAAGTGCATGATCTCTATTTGGGAATTCGCAAAATCGGAGGTTGGAAAGTCTGCTCGGTTGAAGAAGTTCTAGTTATCCTGGCCAGGAAGGTAGGTTATACTTTAAAAGTCTTATCAATTGAGATAACAAATCATGCAAAAAATTTTGCTTTTAATTATTATAATGTTAGTTATTTAATAATTAACAGTTTGCTCAAAGTCTCCCCTCGTTGAACAAAGTCACCCCATCTGACGGTATGTTTCGAAACCGTCAGAGGACAAATGGTAGTTTGTTTACAATTTGAGCACAGGAAGCTGGAAGTTTGTTTTCGCCTCGCATGACGTTGAACGCTCCGCAAAAACAGTAGTAAATTCTTTTAAAAAGCATGTATATTTTAGGTAGTATAATAAGGATTCTCAAAAGAAGAATTTCATAATTTTATTAATTGTATTAAACTATTTTATAATGTTAAGCTTAGTACGAATTCTTATAAATATTCTCGCTCTTCTTTGCGTATATTTTATTAAAAAAACTAATTCAGTGTTGAGAAATATTGTTATTATACATCCTTAATAAATAATTCTTACTTAATACTGTATCGTAAAAATAACTTTACTGACTCTTATGTGTATCGTACATTACTGTAATGATAAACTACAGTGTTACTGAATAAAAATCATGACGGAAACTACTTTATACCAAGTAGTGTAAAAGAACATCTTTGATTTTTAGAGTAGTGGAACAACTAGATCGAAGATTTATGTATTGTCTACCACTTCATTACTTCGGTGAAAATAGTTGCCATCATTTTTGGTATTAAGATGCACGAAAGTGTTTTAGAATGTAAGCGTAGCTCTACTAAAACATTAATACCCGTCTAGTTTTTATTTTTTTTTTGATAGTCGAAACCTCCATACAGAGTAATTGATCTTTAATATACACTGAGAAAAAAAGTACAGTTAGAACTACTTGAATATGTTAAAATTTACAATGTTTTTGGCTTTATGGGAACGCAAAGAAGTTCAGCAATGTTGCTAATGATTTTAATAAAATTAAGAATAAAATATGGTTTTGTAATGTGTGATAAAATTTTTAAATGTGATAAAGTTTGGTAATTTTATCATATCTTCCAGTATGACCTTAAAACCATTTATTCTGTTAAGTATACTTTTCAGTTTTGGATTTTTTCTACATTTTGAAACCCAGAATTTCCATTAAACTGTTACCTTATGAACGGAAAAATTACCTAATGAAGAATTAGAATACTGTAAAGTTTGGTTTTAGTAACCATAATTATGTTTTTTTGCTTTACCAGAAATTTTACCATCGCACAATACGGTAATTTTACCAAATTTTTTCTTCTGTGTTCATTACACTAAATTTATAACATTTTGCAGTAAAACATCATTTTTCTTTAACAATCCTAATAAATAACATTCAAAATGATTCTTCTATTTTTAAGATAGAGATATTTAAATTTGAGGTTCCTCTTTTTAAAACTGAATTAAAAAATAATAGTTTCATTTTATCCTATTTTGAAGTTAAACGTTGCAAGTGATAATAATTTCGTCTTTTAAATTATAAGAACATGAAGCTAAAATTAAATGAAATTGTCATATGACATATTAATAATAAATCAGATAATGTTATATACTTGATAATTTATTGTGTTATATGAATAAAGTGAAAATATCATGATATTTTTTTTAAATTATACATACAAAATAAACCTATATCATCATACATCTTCAATTCAGTTTTCCATTAATTTCTTTTCACATTTTAAATTTTAAAATAACTTATTTAAACTGAAAACATAGTTTTGCACTCCATATTCAGGGACTATTCTTCAAACAATACATATTTTGAATAATTTGGAATTAAAAATTGGTTTTTGATCTTAAAAATTGCACCATAAAAAAACTGTGATTCTCTTAATTTTTTTTTGTTACGTTTTATGCGAGTAAAAAACTGTCGAAAACGCACTAAATAACTTAAAATGCAAAACCACAACAAACAAAGCAAAATAAAAATCTTAAGATGAACGACAACTAAAACAATCGAGCAGATTAAGAAAACGATTCCGCAAGTCCTTGATTAAAAGGCATAATCTATATTCATGCACATTATGCTTAGTACATAAATTAATCTACAAATACTGTTATAGCTCATATTTATCTTTATGAATTATACCTCTCCTTGTATTGACAGTCCTAAAAAGTTTTCTATGTAGCTAGCTCAGTAAAGATATCTTGTTGCCCATTGATCACATTTGCGGTGACATTCATAGTTTATTGAGTCTGTTTATTATTCAAATAGCTAAAAAGACACTGTTTTGTTACAATTAAACTTATTGGAAGTAGTTTTATGCAATCCCAATAATGGAGCATCTTTATTAGATTTTTCAGATTTGACATTTTTATCTCATTTTTTTTTATTTATTTATTTATTTGAGTTAACACTGTGGTAGGTCTTCACAGTTTTGTGAATTTAGCCGATCTCTAATGATTCACAATGGTTAATTTTGCCGATCATTGATAATTGACGACAGTTAATTCACAACAGTTAATTCAACGCTTCGTTTAGTCGATCTCTAATGATTCACAACTGTTAATTTTAGCGGATTCCCAATGATTCCCAACGGTTAGTTTAAGCCGATCTCTATTGATTCACAACGATTTGAGATAATCAATCACATTTTTCTCTAAAAATCAATTATATTTGTAGTTTTTCACAGTCATTCAATACTTTGTTAAACCAAGCATTTGGCTAAATTCTATATTTGACAAATATTTCGCCACTCGTTTTTAACATGACATGCGAATTTCTCGAACATAAAATTAGATATTTCTTTGATAATATCCAAGAAGACTGTTAATATAGTTTTTTAACACACTCTTAAGACTTCCTATCATAAGAACAATTAGTTTACAAAAGAAAAAGTATTATTTTGTTAAATGCTGTAAATAAATGTAAACATTTATTAAATATTTATATAAATAAATCCCCTTCTTTTCACAATAATAATTAGTTTAAAACATTAAAAAATGAAAAATAAAATACTTGCTTAGTAAAGAGGTTACTATATGACAGCAATTATTATTAGATAAATATGGTAAATTAATTATATTTCAGAACGCAACGAAAAACAAAGGACAAATAGCATTCTACATAGTAAAAAATTCCGTATCAAATTACTCGGTATAAAGTACCGGTACTTCATGCACCGATGCACTACCGGCGTCGGTGCATGATCTGTAAAATTTATTTTTACCATTTATTTTAGTATTATACCGTATTATTTTTAGTATTATACCATACTTTTCACAGCAATATTTATTTATCGAGAATGATTCGTTGATTTCATGGTAATTATTACTGTAAAAATTACGGTATATCAGATTTTTTTGCAGTAAAAATGGATTTTAAAGTGGAAAAATACAGCACCCTGAATGCTAGTATTTCTTACGGTGATTTAATTTGGAATCTTTTACATTGTGGTGGGATTTCACTGCGTTGTCCCGCTTAAGACGGGATTATTTAATTTTTGTATTTATCAAATATTTAGTAAGTAAATAAATGTCTTTTGATAATTAAATTCAGATATTTATTAAAAATAGTTTTTTAACTGTGTATTTATACATGAAATACAGTACCAAGAGCCGATGTATAAAAATATATCATCTGTATTCAATAACATGGACAAAATTATGATTTCTTACTATTCTTCTGTCTCAAACCGCCCTCTGATTTACAGTAAACAAATTTTGGCAAATTCAAAATTTATATTTAAAAGAATGGGATCAATCTTAAAACTGAAAATTATCTTTAAAAAATTCCTTTTTAAACATTCAAACCATATCAACAAACTATACAATCTAAATTACTATTTCTTTTACTTTTTGAGAAAGTATTCTCCGCATTAAACAGTCAACACAAAGAGGTAAAATTCTCAATAAATAACTGTCCCCCCTTCGAAGCGTTAAATCGTTTACCCGACACATTTAAGAACATTTGAAAAATTTCATAGACACCGTCAATATCAAAGAATCAATTTATGGAATCCCATTTATCATATAGAAGGAATTTAATAAAAGACAGCCTGCGGTAAGGTCAAATTCGTCACTAAATAAATAAATTTGAAGAACGATGGGCTTTGAACTTCGCGAAAAGCCACAAACAATAAATAACGTAATTTGTCTGCAGACGAGAAAGATAGAAACATTGAAAACCTTCAACGAAAACACACTTTGACGCATTTTCCAAGAGATAGCCGGGAAAACATTTGTTTACCGAATATCAATACTTGTCACATTTATTGGTAAAATATGCTAAGTCTGCTTTGACAACAGCAACGGAGGAAACTTAGCATATTTTCCCAATAAAACGTGTTTATCGACGGATAATATCTTCTTCTCTACAAATACATCATAATTTGAACGCAGAAGGAGAAAATTTGATTTGAAAATTTGATTGATCCATATTGATTAATTCATAGGAAGCATTATTTGTACAGTTTTATTCTTAAGATCATATTTCTCATGATTATTTTTTTTTTGTTCTTTTAAGTTTGAAAAATAATTATTTTGTGTGTTTTCTGGCATTCCAGTAAAAGCAATAAATAAAATTCTGTCCTGTAAAATAAAATAAAGTACTGCAAATTCGAATCTTTTTTTTCTACCTCATCAGCGACACTGCAGAGACTGCGGTATATGTTGTTGAACAACCCAAAAATTGTGTCAAGGAACTCTTTATTCCAGGTTAACACCAAATCAAGAACATATATATATATATATATATATATANATATATATATATATATATCTTGTATCAGCTTTCGTTCTGTTCGAATTCGCTTTTATGTTCTCTACGTGCTGCCTGTAACTTTGATTAACACATTAATTTTGTTTTCATGAAATTGTGTATACATTATTCTAAATTAACTGTTCATCTTTCATTTTGTATCGTAAAAATATATTTACTGACTCCTATGCATATCTTTTCGTACTATAATTATTAATTTTAACTCTACTAAATGCAAAATAAGGTGACAGTTTACACTAAGTAGTAAAATAGAACAGTTCTGGTGTAGAATAATATACTATTTTTAAATCTCTGTTAGGTGTGTTAAATAAGTTTATAGTTTGTGTGTTCAGGCTCTCGCTGTTCTGTTAAGCCTAATTAGAGAAGTTTTTTGGGGGGGAGTGGGTATGTAATTTAATGTCTCATACGAGTTTTTCTATATTAAATCATGAGATTAAAATAGATTTCTCTTATTAATTTTAAGGCGTAGAAGATTTTTTTACAAAGAACCATAAGAAATCAAGATGCTAATTAAAGATTATTTTTTGAAGTTAATGGGTAATAATTCTTTGAAAAATACGCATTAAGAAAATCCCAAAAATTCCCTATCGTCTAAACGGTGTCATGTTTTGGAACATATTAAAATCTCTAAATTTTCTCGTTTGAATGACGTTTGATTAAATTAAGGATATTCTTGCATCTAATTCCCTTTCAGAATCCCTGTTTAAATAGCAGGAGCCATCAAATATGCGTGGCTTTTTCATGTTTTCCTGGCTAGATAAATCTGTGCCATATCCCAACATTCCTGCTATGGGAAACCATCATTGTAATCCATGCAAAAATCCATCGCAAACTGTTAAATTTTTACGTAACAACATAATTTAAGTAAATATGATTGTTTAAACTGGTATATTATTTTTCATAAAACTTTTATGAATTTTCCATATTGATCCAATCGAGAGCCATCAGCCATCATTAACGTATATAATGATGGCTGATGGCTCTCGATTGGATCAATATGGAATTGCAGGAGCTAGGATTCTTTTTTCAGAGGTATTTTGTCTTTATTTTAGCTTTGAGCCAAAAGGTGAAGTCGAGACTATTAGAACGACAACACAGCAACTTTTGTCAAAGTGAAGGACGTTGAAAATGTTGTAGTGTTAGTTGACTCCATCTCAGCAATCCTAGCAGTCACATCTTTAGATTTATGAGATTCACAGAAAATTAAAAGCAGTAAAGAGAATTTAGGGTCACTTCTGAACCTAAAAAAGAATATTTCATTGCAGTGGGAACCCTCTGATAGTAATATATATGGAAATACAATGACTGATCTCCTAGCTAAAAAGAGAGCTAGTATCTTGCAGTGCTTCTAGGAAGAAATACATTGTTCTTCTATAAATAGAATAATTAAAAATAAAGTCAATAAAAACTGCGAGAATCATTTAAATGATCAAATAGGTGGTAAGGCTTGGAAGGAGGTTCTAAACAGTATCCCAGATCATCCAAGACGGAATGCGGTTGCTGCTTTTAGGTTAGCAGCCGGGCATGACTGCCTTCCAACTCACCTCTACAGACTTAAGTACCTTCCCTACCAAAATTGTATTCTGTGCAAGGAGAGATGAAAGCTGAGCACCTGGGGGTTTGCCGAGCAGTTGTAGGAGACATATAGGACAGATATTGGATGACTCCTGAACTATTATAAGCCCTACAAACTGAATGACTTTCTATTAACTTTTTATTTATGTTTATATTCTTGATATTTTTTATACTTTTTCTATGTTCTAATGTTTTCAATGTTTTTAATGCTCTAATGTTTTAAATGTTTTAAATCTTTTAATGTTTTTATGTTACATGTTTAATTAGAAGTTGTTTTAAGTTCTATGATTATTCTCCTAGTATGTTTGCGTGGCGTGCTTGCAGGCTCCAGCTAATGTATATATATCAAGTGCTGCTGTTGTAAATAGAAAAAATAAAATAAATCATTTGGAAAGAATTTAAGGGTGATTTCATCAAACTTTATCGCATTTTATAAAACCATATTTTATTCTTAATTATATTAAAATCATTACCAAAGTGCTTCAATTCCAAGGTGGTTGCTTTTTGGTTCTTCCATAGGGCGGTAAATTTTACCATATTCTGATAGTTTTAGCCATATTTCTTTCTTCTTACGAAAGTAAACGATGATACTAAATCATCACTATAAAAACATTTAAAGAATGGTAAAAACATTTTTCTATGGTTACCTAAAGGGGAATCTAGTTTGACAAGGAGAAATATAAGAAACAATAAAAATAAATGAGACATTGGAGAATTTAAGAATGTACAGATTACTCTGAGTTATGAAGCAGCACATATGCTTGAAATTTTAGTGTGATACTGCTCATTATTATGCATATAAATTACATCTACATTTAAGAACCATACCTTCATTCGTGTTTATCTGTTTTGAAATTTTGAACTTTTATGATTAGTAATAAATTTCTTCTGAGAATAATGTCGGAAGTTGAATAGCAAAGAGTGACAGGTGTAAAAAGAACGTTTCCAACTTGTTCCCAGAAGCTGGTGTGCAAGTGAAAAAGACGATAAAACGAGAGAATTAAGAAGTAAATTCGGAAAGAACGCCAAAGAAACTGGAAGAATCCTCGTAAAAACAAGACCTATCGCTTTGTTTTCTTCAACCTTAACCAGAAAACTCCTCCAAGAAGAAAAGTTACATTTTATAGAGAACCTTTAAAAAGAAACACAAATCCATATAAAAGCTCAACTTTCTTCTAGCTTCGCAGAAAGTAGTAATTTCCTACACATCAAGCAGATACAAAACTACTATCGTAGTAAACCAATGTTCCTAAAAGGCTCTGACACTGGATCTGTTGCAAAGAAACATCACGTTTTCTTTAGGGAGCTGTAAACCAATGATTTAGTATTGGATCGAAATGAGATTTAAAAGAGCGTCTATACGAGTTTCAAACAACTAGGTAAAACAAGTTTCCATGCAAATAATGCGACGAAGTCTATCTTCATAAAGAAAACTATATGTATCCGATATCACTTCCAGGATCATTTAATTCTTACGCACATTGCGAACGGATATCGATGTATGATTTAAAGGTGTCCATTCTCCTGAATCATACTTTCACCAATGACTGTGATTTGGCATTTTAAAGTGGAAAAATGGGGACCAGGCACAAAATGTTTATTTTTTATTGAAGTGGTCAAAATGTTTGTGATTTTTATGTGTTGCTTTACCTTTTTGCACCCTCTGATCGGTATTTTCTATGCAACTCTTAAATTATCTAATTTAAATAGTGCTCAAACTCCTATTTAGATACAGCAATTATCCTTACTTTCAAAATTGTTACAAATCGTTCCTATTTCATTTTAAATGTAGTACATCTCCTGATTACTTTGATTGCTAAACAAAGGGCACAGCATTTCAGTGAGTAGCACAATTCATTTATTGAACTTTAAATCTCTAAAACTCAAAATTAAGAAAATATGAAGTTGGACCACTTATAAAATAGCACCTTTATAAACAAAATTTGGATTACAGATATCATTGTAAGTGAATAGGGTATTAAAATTTTTGGAGGCTTGATTTGCGCAAAGGATGGTGAACAGAACAATTTTGTATCAAGGACTAATAATTCTAATTTTTGAAAATAAATTATATATTTGGCTGCCTAATATGTTGTTAAGCCAAACAGTAAACGATTTCTGTACATTTGCTGCTCAAAGAAGACATTAAAAAAGCAACGCATTCCCGTAACAGCCCGATAGGGGCTAGGGAGGGAAGTTATGGAGGCTAAGGCTCAACAATTTCGTAAGCAACGGCATAATGGTAACGATGTGGTAAATACTGCGCACCGGCCACCTCTGTTTTGCAGACGCTCTAGTAACCATCGCAACATGGGTATGCTTCAAGCCTTTAGTGGGGGTCGAACCCCAGTTCTGCACAAGGAGAGCTCAGTTCCTTCTCCGCTGAGCCATAGTGGCTCCAAAGAGGACATTTAAAGATTGTAAGACACGAAGTGATGATTTTTTCTTACTTTTCCAATTACATCAATTATTTATAATTTTAATCACTTCGTTAGCTTAGCCATTTTTCAAGAGTTGACCAAAGTTTCTCTGTCTGTCCTTTCATTCACTGGCGTATGATCTCAGAATAAGAAACATGGCGTATGTTTCCTGTAAACGATTGTTTAATTTCTCATAATTACCTAGGCGTTTGATTGCTTTATTAAATTTTTCATTAAACATATATGTTTTGCTTATTTAGGCATGATGAATTTTAAAAAAAATTATTGTTGAACGAATTGAAAATAGAATTGAAATTTGAAGAAAGTCCACTTACATTGTATAAATCCATGATTTTGATACAAATTGATTAGTTGTTGAAAATCAGAGTACAGAATATTTCAAAGCATGCCTACTGAAATTGCAAAATATTTTCATTATTAATTACCATCCAGATGAAAAAATCAACATATATAAATTGTTTTGATTATATATATACACTTAAACGGTAATTTTTGAAATGTATTTTTATCTATGAATAACAGAGATTCTGAAAATGATATGAAAGCCTGACTAAAAGCTACTAATCCCTAACAGTGTTCGCTATCCCTGTAAGAAGTTAAAATGGGTAATGGTAGTCAGAAGTTACAAAATATTTCGCAAAGGATGGGAAGAATATCCATAATTTGACTAGATAACTTCTTACTGTTATGAATAGTATAATCCTCGTTTAATTAGCTTTAGGAATTTAAAATGTATTGGCGACGTAGAATTCATATCGGACATCATTTAACATGGTTTTCAAAAGTCTTACACCAAGAAATACTTTAAGTGCCTTAGACTTGAATCAAAGCTATTATTTTCAATTATGCATGCCATCTTGCCGAGAAGATTTATCTGGGGTTTAGAAAAGACCAATAACTTAAATATTTTTTTAAAGTTATAAATTTTTCTTTAAAAAAATACCAATTTGGCTACATTTTCCCACCCAGATTAAAATTATCGAAATCAAAGCTTTATTCACATTTTTTGCAAATTTCTGTGAGCCCAGGTATTGCAGCATTAAAGTTAGACCACAAACGCCTTACATTTTCTTAAAACTGTGGCTTTTCTCAATATTGATGTTTTGCGCCAGTTTCAGAATAAATATTGTCTGGATAAAATTAATTTAAACTTGACCAAACAGTCCTGAGTAATTGTTGCAAACTCACAGTATTCATAAAAATTACATATTATTCGCAAATAAACATCATTTAATGTGACGACAGAACCTTCGAGAAACGCTCTTCATCAAAAGATTTCAAAAAATACAAACAGCCTCAAAAATTTATGCAAATGTATTTGCAGTTAATAAGAGATCATCAATTAATAAATTTACTGATATCTGCTGAAATACGATTACTGGGGTAAATTTTTAAAAATATATTTTATTGACAAAGGGTTTGAATAAAATAGAAATTTAATCATTAAATGACAGATTATGTACTATTCCTATATTGTTATTACAATAAATAAATGTTTTATGAACTCTGGAAAGTGTAATATTACCCCCAAAAAGCAGTTTATGTTAAATACAACTATCCCTCGAACTCTGGTAAAGTTTTATATGCAAGAAATTTTAAGATTAAGCAATGCAAATGCTAATCTTATTGGTTTTATTGATTTTAAGTAAAACCCGCATAAAAGATAGAAAAAAAATCAGAAAAACGATATTTCCACGCACAAAACTCCGCTTCTTTTGAAAAATTTATCATTCCTAGCGTGAAAACATGAGTAGTACAGAAGTAAAAAAAATTAACGCGAAGAAGAATTTAAGAAGATCTAATTTTGAAGCAGGACGTGTTTAATTCACGAGATAATTTAGCTCATCACGCGAAATGCTCCAAATGATATATTTTCTAAAGTAGCGTGTTTAAAATAATCATTCTCGTCACGTGTGTGTTTAAATCTTTCGAATGATAATTCCAACTCGAAAAAGAAGACTAATTTAACAGTAGGTAAATGTAATACGAACTTTAACTGTAAGCTTTACGCTCCAATGTAAAATTACATTTAACACTGAAATTTTACAAAGGATCAGTTCTCCGCATTTCGGAATTTACGGTAAAGAAGAGAAAAAGCGGTGTCTTTACCATATAGGTCTATAATTAGATACGATGACAGAGATGCAAAATAAAAGAGGCCACAATTTATGAATGAATTATGTATATCAAACATTGCGTTTTGAGAACTCTAAGCACGAAACTAGTAGGGGCTACTTTTATTATTCAAAATAATGGGAATTATCAGGAAAACACGACAGTACCACAAAACTGAAGAAAGGTGTCTTGGTAACACGTTATTAAATCATTACTGAATATTCCATTAATATTTAGATGCCTTATTTTCCGCTTTAAGAGATCTATTTTAATGGTAATAAGACTTCGGTTGCGAAACTGTTTTTGAATTAGTTATCTTCGTTATTTATTTTCACAAACCAAGAAACAGTTATTTCATTCAATTTGTCTATGACAGGAGGTTATTTATTATAAGAAACTTACCAGATTTTTTTCTTTTAAATATTAAAATTTTATGGCAGGGGTTTTAAAGAACTTACTCTAAAGATTGCTATCTCGTTTTTTTTGTTTTGTTTTGTTTATCGAAGAAATATTATTACCGAAGCAATTATGCATTATTTTTGTATAATTATTTATCACGCACATTAGGTAATATGAATTGTAGAAACTGAGTAATCCTTAATCCTTTTATCTCTTCATATAGAGAACATTTACAGTTGAATATTATTAGTTATAATTAAAAACAGCAAGTAATATTTAGGCAAATATCGTTGCCTGTAATTAAATTTCATAATATCACTTTTTAATGCAAATATTAATAGTTTCTCATTTCATTTTCTCTAAAAAAGGTGATGGAAAGCAAACCTTTGGATTCAAATAGTTTTATCATGGTAACACCTTCGACTCCAGATTTTCTAAACAGTATAAGTTCCGAGGGAACCCTAGAAAATATTACAGATCCCTCGTATTTATCGTTTCCCTCTCTAAAAATATGGGGAAAGGGAAAAGAGAAATTCGAATTACAACTTTCTAACAAAGCAATGCTGTTATCAATTTTGTCTTCCCCAAAAAATTAAACAATTTTATTCAATCGTTTTTGATTGTATGGTGTTAATTTACTTAAAAAAGAACCTCAGAGATTATATATTTTTTTATAATGTAAGAATTTTCTGTAAAGAAACTATTTCCTTTTGAGAAAATATTTATAAATCATTCATATCTTTTGAGGAATATCCTGAATAGATGTTACGGCAACGGCTACAGAAGCAAGAATTTTTGATCATTCCAGCTACAAAGCGATATCAGTCAATAAATTTTTCTTTTTTTTTCTGAAAAAAAATTTGTTCTTTTAAAGAATTGCGTTGAATGTGATTTTTTTTAACCTGGGAGAAAAATAAAAGAACAAATGAGAAATGTCTCACCTTGGCGATGATCGCACACCTCAATAGACGTCGAAAATTTTTAAACGACCATTTTATGTGTCAAAACTGTCAAAATTCCTTTCATACTTCAATCGTGTCCGGTTTCTAAACTACTTCTAGCAATTTCTTTTGAATTCGCAGCACGTAAGAAGTCTGATACACTCCAGATTTTGGAAAAATGAAAAAAAAGGAAAATCGAAGGTTTCTTTTAAGTGCAAAATTGTGCTTGCTATAAGCTGGGTGGGGGGCAAGATGGAATTCCTGGAAAAGGAAAATTAGGATTCAGTTGGAGAAGAGAGAAAATAGTTTTTAAGGCTCGCTGTAAAGCTCGTGCACGTCGGAATTCCAAATACCGTGATATGACAACTAAAAATATTGCTTATAAAAAAGATTTTAGCATTCTGTAATGTTAGAAAAATGTTAAATCGAGGTTAGAGTTACGTAACAAATATGTTTGTTGAAGTCAAATATTTATTTTCCCGAAAAGACAAATAATAAAGGAAATTTTATTTCATAAAAATATACAGTGTGAATGTTGTGCATTCGACTCGCTTGTAAAAAAAAAAGTGCTTCTTTTCTGAAGTAAATTTTTACCTTTAAAGTTTTGAGCTTAAAACTTGCATAATTTCTTAAGCAGATAGCATTATTTTTTTTTATAGTTTGATATATAATGTGATTATATAGTCATATATTTTTAATTTTAAGTGTCAAAGTTAAATGCAAACATGTCAGTTACACCAATTTTGCAATGTTTGTTTAGAAAGGAAGGATTCAATTCGAAATCTGAGATGCTTTAGAAAGTGCAATTTTTAAGAACATTTTGAATCTGATCTCCAATTACCGCCGCTGTCATGTATTTCAAACTTTTGATTGAAAATTAATTTTAAAAAATAACCTTATAAAGGGATGGCTCTAAACAAACATAAAAAAGAATAAAACCCAGATTAAAATAATAAAAATAATGAATCCCCAAACTCGCTTTGAATCGTTGTATCCTTAAAAAGTGTTGTAGACGGAAAAGTAGTGTCAGAAATTGTCAGCTATTTCAAAGACTATAATACCTAGTGGATGTTACCAGAAAAATTGGTAATCTGTCATTGTAAACAATAACAATAACAGAAAATGTCTTGTCAAAGGAACCAGAATGTGATTAAATTTTTCGTGTTTCTGTATTTATGGGAATGCCAAAAAGCACGGTAATTTCTATCAAAGTACTTGGATAATGATTTCAGTAAAACTTACTATGAAATATGGTTTTATAATACTTGATAAAATTTGGTAAATGTGTAAAATTTGGTAATTTTATCATGATACCTTAGAGCATGGTAGTTATTTTTCTAATGGCGGGCACTGAACTTTTACGTTCTTCGCCTAGGAAGATGCCGGAGATATTACTCATTTAACGTTACCCAGTGGGCACCTGTGAACCTAAGTCATGGAAGCGAGCAACATTGTCCACGCCACACTGCCACAGATACCTGTTTATAGGGTGGGCCACATTCACACAATGGAGAATAACACACAGAGAGAAACATCCATACCCTGAGCGGGATTCGAGACCGCAGTCATTGGCTTCGCAGTCAGACACGCTAACTGCTCGACCATCTGGACGGCTTAGAGCATGGTATAAAAATATTGATTTGGTTAAATTTACTATTCAATTTTGAGTTTTTTACTAAATGTGTGGTATTAAGTACTATAATTTTGTAAACCAGAATTTCCTGTAAACCTTTATCACAGGAATAGAAAAATTACCAAATGAGCAGTTTAAATGCATTTTATTTTTAACCAGAAATATTTATTTTTTTAGCCAGAAATATCATTACTATGTGTGTAAGAAAGTTTCCATATCTTTCTTTTAATAATGGAGAAACTTTTATGACTAAAGATTTTAGTAAATACACATTGTACACAGTGCTTGTGAAGAATTGGAAGTCTACTGGTGAAGCAAAACAACTATTACTTTGTTTTAGTAACAATGGCCATTATGCAACTGAAAAAAAAGAAAATAACTAGGGTGCAATGCCTATGATAGAGATTAAGAGTTGCAACTTCGAACATGATAAAATACTTTTAGTAAATTTCGATAACAGTTGGACTAGAAGCGAAAATCCCTCAGTTTTAACGCCAAGAATTCAAAATTAAGAGTGCTTTAATTATTCCCAACGGTATGGGAAGAGATCCATAGTTGGCGTTTTATCGAAAGATAAAATAGCCAAAAACAAAGTCAACTCCACGTAATTAATATTAAACTTGAAATAATTTGGCTATAACTTAATCGCCAAAAAGACGGTAAGAATTCACACAACCCTGTAACTGAAACTTTTTTGTAGTAAGAGAAAGTGACCTAATGAATAAAGAGCTATAAATAGATTTTGATGCTTAATTTAGTCTCGGCAGTGAATGAAAGAGTTTTACATTTGTATTGAATTAAAAAGTTAGTCGTTACACTGATTCTGAAGAAGAGAATAAAATTTTTATATTTGCTTTTTATGAAATGTAATAAAAAATAAATAATTGGTTTAATTTAATTAAAATTAGATTAAGAATGATTTAATAAATGAAATTTATGAAATTAAAGAAATTTTAAAACCTAGGAAATATGTAATGCCTATTGTTGCATCACATTATACAGTGCGGTACTTTTTTTTCCGTGTAAGCTCTCAAAGCAACATTCGATGAAATAGATTATTCTAGGTTGTTAAGCAGTCCATGCAGATTAATTCAGCTTATATTTCCATTATGTAATTAGCATATGTGTTCCTACCTTTATTTAATTTAGTCTCCTAATGGTCACCTATTTAATTTAGTCCTAGTCTAATATGTCTTACCTCCTTTATTTAATTTAGTATCATTTGTTATGAATTAACTGAGACGAATATAAAAAAAAGGCTATTTTACTCGAAAAGGGACGCTGCTTTTAACATTGTGTTTCTTAGTAATTCTATTGTATAAATTCTTTATAATTATTATAAAATAGATATAGATAAATATTTAAATCAAATAAGGATTTTAATAAATTGCATAAATTATTATTCAAATGTAATTTTTGATTAATGATGCTTAAAATTATCATTTAGAAATATAAAATGTCAACCTCAACTTTATGAACAAGCTGAAAAGCTGTACTTCATCTTTTATACAAAATTAATGAAAATATTAAAACCCAATTACATAGATATATCATTAAGAAAACAAGGCATTTTGTTTTAAGGCAAAGACCATTTTATGTGTCAAAACTNAATTTGTGTGCTTTCTCTCAAACTTGGACTTTTATGCTCCAGGCAGATGACGTAAGCCGAGTGCAGCGCCACTAATTTGCATATTGCAATTTTACTCAGCTACTCTTAGTGGACAACATATGCAAATTTTGCACGGTTTGGCTTACTTTTGAAAGAGTTATCGCTATTTTTGTGATTTTTCCTTAATTTATGATAACCAGTGTAGTTTATTATTCATGTTTGGAGCTTTTAAGCATATAATGTGTTTCAAAAGTTATAAAATAATCATATTGTTTGATGATAATTTGAAAGTTTGAAACATATTAAAAGAACAGATAAAAAGTAAACTTTAAGTTTGAAAAGAAGAATTTGCAACTAAACAATGTTGTTTAAACAGAAAATATTTTTATGGAATATATTCGTTTCCTGTATTTTCTATAAAATAAAATTGTAGCGAGAAAAGCACACGTTAACAAAATTTAAAATCCATATATAAAGAATTCTTCAAATAGAAGGAAAATCCAATAACATCAAATCGAAATATAGCTTTAGAAGAATTCAGTGTTACCGTTGCTGAAGAAAATATTGAACAGTAAACAGCCTATCCATAGTATAAATATTGTATACACAATATTATTCATATTACTATACACAACATTAGTAACTACTTATTTAATACATTGTCTTTAATAGATTAAAAAAAAATCTTTTTTTCAATGTATATTATAAAAAATATTTTCCATTAAATTAAATAAAATTTATAATCTGTGTATGGTAGAGATCGAACCTACGACCTGGCAATAGTGAGGTGGACATCGTAACCGTTAAAACTCCATAGCCTTCCTCAGCAACTTAATATGAAGTGCATTTAAATCTACCTCAAAACAACTTTTAGAGTAAAAACAATTTACTACCTCCAAACAACCTCCTTCAACTGGTTACTACGAAGAAGAATTAAATCAATCTATAAGCAACTTGGAGGTGTAAAAATATAACCTGTACAACTCCAAAACAGCCTCCGTCAGCAGGTTGGTATGAATTGCTTTTGAATCAGGCTCAAACAACTTCAGTGTGTAAAAAAAAAATAACCTGGACACTTTAAAAACAAATTCAGATGGTTGCTTCGAAGTTGATTTAAGTCAACCTTAAAACAACCTTAAGTGTAAAAAAAATCTCCATACACCTTGATTATATACATTGTGAGGTTGATTTCTTAAGGAAGTTTTTGCTGACAATTTCAAATCAATCTTAACACCTCTAAACAACTTTAAATACGCCTCAAAAACACCTTAAAATTTTGCAAAGGCAGTGTTTAGCTTTTAGAAAGCTTTTCTAAGTAAATGAGTCAAATCTTTTGGAGTCCTATTTTGTCCCAAAGACAGCAGTTTCAGCAAATTTTTATCCAATCCGATGTTTATAATGTTTATGTCAATCGAAATTTCACACATATGTAGTTTTATCAGTAAGTTAAAAGTTAATCTCTTAATAAATAAAACACTTATAAAAAATTATCGACAATTTATGGATGTAGTTTCATTTAGTTTAAATAATGCATAGAAATCGATACTTTACTTTTCTAATTAAAATATCAGACATGCAATTAGCTATGAAAAAAAAATCATGCCCTTTATAATAAATATATACTTTAACTCTTATAACTACAGAAATAATAGTCTTATTAACTTGCTTTTGATTTTTTTTTCATTTAGCGTAAATCAGTGCATAAAAAACAATATTTCACTCTCTCAAACAGAAATGACTTATACGTAAAAGAAGTGTTATACTTCGTTGCAAGTTAAGAAAAGACCATTGCGGTATAGGATTTAAGCAATCATTCGCTACTGCAGATAGTTCCGCTTGATTTCGTTATCAAATTATACAACTATGCTTTCAAAATAATATAAAAGCTTTTAAAAGTTAAACACGTCAGGCATAAATTTAATGCTTGCGTTAATCTTTTACGATATATATATATATANCTTCGATATATGTGCATATATATATATATATATATATATCATAGAAAATTTAAAAAAAAATGTTTTAGTTTCGAAGCCTTACTGGAATCCTTGGCTTGGCGACATATTTCAATAAATAAGGAGAACAGTCGTTCTTGAAAAAAAAACTATTCTATGACGTTACAACAGCATTGAATTTGATTGGACCACTAAAAATAGCGCGTTTAATGTTGGCATATATGTTCGCGCTAGATGCTAGGAGTGACCTTAGATGCATAAAGACTCTCTCCATAGGGATAATGGTTTTTCGTAACTTGCAAAAGAGTATAGTTAAAAATTGCACATTTGGAAGCAAAAAAAAATCTAGATTATTAACTATTATCTCGATGGATTTGGCTTGATTTCATTTGATATAGCGTACGAAATACTTAAGAGATAATACTTATCTTGCCTAGGTAGAAAAACCAGACGAATAAAAAGTTCATGTCAAAACTTTTACTTTTTATAAGAAAAAGGGCACAAGTCAAAACTTGAACTTTTTATTCATTTTACTTACTTAATAGCTTATAACGTCTAAAAAATTATTCTTATTGACTTGGTTTTCACTTAAGAAATTCCGGATTAAATTACGGTAAAAAGTACCGTCAATCAAAATGGCGGTACTTTTTACCGTAAAATCTATTTTAACTGGAACATATTACGGAACAAAAAATCTGATATACAGTAATTTTACATTAATAATTAACAAAAAAAATCATTGAGTCACTCTAATCAAATAAATATTTTGTAAAATTTACGGTATAATATTTTACCGTAAAAATAGATTTTTCGTTAAAATGAATTTTACGGATGAGGCACTCAATGTGCCTTACTTTATACTGTAATTTTATCCGGAATTTTTTACCGTGTTGCTCTCATTGAATCCAGCTTAAAATAATAATTAATAATTAACCTCACATGTTTAGTAGAAGTTTCACCTCTTTTTTTTATTTATTACGGATTAGGGACTTGGTCCGAAATTGAACAGAAAAAAAACTCTCATAATAAGTCACATTAAGTTCACTCTTAAAGAATTACTTTACTTATACACAACAATAGCAAGATAAAAGTAACATATTTATAATTAACAAAAAAATTACAACTTTTGACATTAACAACCTACAGAATGCATTTTTAGAAATACGATCCAGGTACTTTTCAAACTCTGGGAGAGTTATGTGATTTACCAACACTCGTTTGTGTAAATCATCAGCAGAATTTAAAAAGAAAATGAAGCAAATATTTTTGAGGCTTCCAATATTCAATAATTTTCTTTAATTTTACCCGATGAATCAAAGTCAAGTGTTCTTTATCATTAGCTCATTGTTCCCAATTTCGCTTTGTTTAGCATTTATAATAGCTTCGTAATCATGCGGAAGTTCATAACAATACGAAAGCCATAGAAGATTCTTAAATTTAAAAATTAAAACGACTGAATTGCGTACGCTTAATTTGCAAACCAGGTAAAAATTAATTTTTAGCAATAAAAGAAAGGAAGTTGAATCCTGTTTTATTTATGGGTTTACGTAAAGCAGTCTTATTAATTGCGTATTGATTAAAGAGAAATGTGTTGTGATTCATAGCATTTTTCTGCATATCGTTAAACGAGTTGAAAAGATTGAGAGGTAATTTGCACCTAGTATTTCTAAGCATAGAATAAACTCACGGATAAATTAATGCATAACTTTTCAAATAAAGTGCTTACTGAAAAAATAACAGAATAAAAAAATTTGTTTCTGTTTTGATATCTGTTGATGAATAAAAATTAGATCATATTGAATTTTTCTTTAATGTTCAATTAAATCCTCTTATAAATGTTAATTATTTGCTATTTATATATCATGTAGCTTCTATTTTTCATTATGTTTATATGCTTAAGGCATATTTCATACACCAGTTTCTTTTTCTGCTAAATTACAGCGAAGAAAATGAAACACACATCTTTGAGGTTTCCAATATTCAATAGCTTCGTTTAATTTCACCCGATAATGCAAAGTAAAGTGTTCTTTATCATAAGCTCATTGTTCTCAATTTTGTTTTGTTTAGCATTTATAATAGCTTCGTAATCAAGCGGAAGTTCATAACAATACCCAAGCCATAAAAGAATGTTAAATTTAAAAATTGGAACGATTGAATTACGTACACTTAATTAATTTGCAAATCAGGTAAAAAATTATTGCAATAAAAGAATGGAAGTGGGATTCTGTTTTAATTATGGGTAGGTATAAAGCAGTCTTATTAATTGCGTATTAATTAAAGAGAGTTATGTTCTAATTCACAACATTTTTCTGCATACCGGTAACCGAATTGAAAAGATTAAGAGAAAATGTGTTTCTGATATTTTTATGCAATGAATAAACTAATACAAAAGTTTTTAAATAAAGTATTTACTTAAAAAAATCAGAATAAAAACTTTCGCTTCCTTTTTGATATTTTCAGACATTTTAAAATAAGATCATATGCAGTTTTCTTCCATGTTCAACTAAATCCTCTAAGGAATGTATAGAATTTGCTCTTTATTATACATCATGCTGCTTCTATTTTTCTTTATGTTTAGAAGCTTAAACCATATTTCATACGCCAGTTTGCTTGTTTTTCAGCTGAATTAAAATTAAGCAAATAAAACACACATCTTTGAGGTTTTCAATATTCAATAATTTCGTTTAATTTTAACCGACGAAACAAAGTCAAGAGTTCTTTATCATATACTCATAGTTTTCAATTTTGTTTTGTTTAGCATGTATAATAGCTTCGTAATCAAGAGGAAGTTCATAACAATACCCACGCCATAAAAGGTTGCTAAATTTAAAAATTGGAACTACTGAATTACGTACACTTAATTAATTTGCAAACCGAGTAAAAAATTATTTATTGCAATAAAAGAAAGGAAGTTGGATTCTGTTTTAATTATGCAGTTGGATTCTGTATAAATCAGTTTTATGAATTGCTTATTAATTAAAGAGAGTTACGTTGTGATTCGTTACATTTTTCTGCATACCGTTAACTGAGTTGAAAAGATTGAGAGGTAATTTGTTTCTGATATTTTTATGCAATGAATAAACTCACAGATAAATGTATACAAAAATGCTCAAATAAAGTGTTTACTGAAAGTAATTTCAGAATGAAAAATTTTGCTTCTGTTTTGATATCTGTAGCTGTTTAAAAATTGGATCATATTGAATTTTTCTTCGATGTTCAATTAAATCCTTTAATAAATGTAAATTATTTGCTATTTATTATACATCATGCAGCTTCTATTTTGCTTTATATCCATACGCTAGAAACATAATTTATACATTAGTTTCTTTTTTTCAGTTGTACTTGAAGCTTAATACACTTGACTTTCAATGGGGGGGAGGGTAACTAAAGCTTAAGATTTAAAGATATTTTAATGGAAAATTTTATCATCAATTATTAAGTTATATTCATAATTTAGGCTTCCTTAAATTGAATATGTTTTGTTAGTTTTAGCATTTATAAAGTTCGATGACTGGAATTTCGAATCTGGTGTCTCTTAATATTAAACTACCGAAACATGTTTCAATTTCCGTTCAAACTCACTGCAATCCAAAGCCGTAAAAGAATATAATACATTTTAGCCTTTATTTTATTCATAATTAAAACTTCAATGCAAAGAAAGAGAGCATTTTTCAGCAAACGAACATATATGCTGGATAATTAAAAAAATTATAATCGGTTTCAAACTTTTAATTTTAAATTTCTGATTTTGAATAAAATAAGTCATATAAAAATTCTTTTTACACGGAAAATTGTTATACAATAATAATTTAAAAGTTGAGAAAACTTTTAATTTGAATTCAGCCATATCTTTCCCCGATCAAGGTAAAGACTTAAGGGCAAACAGCTTTTAAAGAAATTTAAAAATAATGATTTTTGTCAATCTTCCAATCTCTTCTTCTTTAAAGTCTTAAAAAAATTCTAAATATATTGGATTTTTCGGTTAAATTCTATTTAAATTGTTAGACAAGTAATTCTCAAACTTTACGAATGTTATGTTTTTTTTGCATACGATAAATTCTTAAATCTTGTTTAAAAAAATTTAAATAATTCTTAGTTCTCTTAACTTATTTACATTAACTATTACTCGAAGTTTCTTCGATTTATTTTTCCTGAAACCATTATTATTTATTTACCTGATCCCATTTTTAGCACTAGAAGAAGTAAACAAACAAAATCGTTTAGTTTTCCAAGCAAACTATGATAAATCTTCTAGACCGTAGTTACTTCGATTTTATTCTTTTAAATCACTGTTTGTTTGTTTTTAAAGTACAAAAAACGTACTTTTAATCTAAGAATTTTTTTAAAGTTTCTTCTTAAAGCAATTTATTTAATCTTGGTAATGAATAATAAATAAGGCACTGTTTGAAGAAGCTTGATTTTCTGCACTTAGTGATTACATAGGCACATTAGAAAAGTCTATTTAGTAAAAGTGCGTGAGGCTTTTGTTGATTATTTTTATATCTATCCCTTTTATGTATATATCAGCAGCAACAAAAAAACATTGAAAATCTTTTAGTATATATCTAATGAATAAAAATTGAGTTTTTAAGCATAATAAACAGAAATAGTTTCCGTATTAAATTTTTATCACTTAATATTTAAATAATGGACATATTTCTATTTTAAAATAGAATTTATTCTAAGTTTAATTTCATTCACACTATGTCCCATAATACTTGAGATACCTAGAAAGCCTATATCATTTGTAAGCAAATAACGTTGAAATGTATTTGCGTTAACTGAATAGAAAATAGTGACGTTTTGAGCATAATAAGCAGAATAATATATATATGCATATATATTGAGGATATAAAACTTTCGGTGCTTCATGTTGCTAAATTTTAAAGAAACATTTTTAATATTACAAAACTATATATGCAGTTTAAATAACCTCAAGCATTTTATTTAAATAGAAAATTAATCATAATAAAATTTTATTATTAGCAGTTACTTGTAATTTTTCATTCATAAAACACTTTTTATTTATTTATTTATTTTAAAGAAAATCGAGTAAATAATCGCTAAGTTTTTTATTTAATTCTGACTTTAGTTGTGTAGTTTAGTTATTTCAAATAAAATGGAATAATGTTATATTAATTAATAAATGAGTCATTAAATCTTTACTTTAGTGAGCCGGCATTGTATGTGAAGGCAATACAACAACATACTTCTAGTCAATAAGTTAGCAATTAAATTTTTATTTTAATTATTTATTTCAAATAGATGCATAACAGAATTTTAAAAAATAAATGCTTTTTGTAAAAAAAAAAGTCAAGGAGTTGTAATAACAGGATTTTATATGTAGTGTTTCGCTAAATTTTTATTTTAGCATTGAGATTTATTTATTTGAAAGAGATGGAAGGAATTTTTTTATAAATAATTGAGTTATTAAATTCTTACTTTCATAGCATGGTACACTTTATTTAAAGACTGTGAAATAAATTTTGACTCAGACTTGTAAATAAGTGTGTCAATTTTTTAGTTACTTTTCATATAAACATGGATGTAGTTTTCCGATTAAAAAAAGTGAAATACCCATTGAATATTTAACCTGATATTATACATTTCTTAATCCTATTAAATTAACTTCTTAATGCTCAGAAATTCAAAACCTGTTGGCTATACACAACGGTCGGAATAATGCTAAACTGAAAATGAATCTTAAAAATTCGACTTCTACAAACTCTTTAATAAATGTAACAATAGTAACGGTATTGTCTAAGTCATATGACAACATATTGTATAGTATGAAAGTTGTATGATTTTGTTTTTTAAAAAAAAATTCTTTAAATCCCTAGAAGCGTTATCATTTACTCCCTGAAAAGCAAAAATACCTATCTTTTTGAAATTAAAAATGAAATGTACCATAAACTACATATTCAAATGGCTTAAAATGTTAAGATGTAGAAAAAAATTAGCTTTTTTTGCATTAAAGAAGTACTTAATTGTGGCAATTATTGTGAACCAAAATTGCAAATCACGATTCGCCGATTTGATACAAAAGTTGTGAAGGCCATGAAAAATGTAAAGGATTATATTAATTAATATGTTAACTAATAATGTATTAAATAATAAAGTATAATGTATTAATATCTGTTCTGTTAATTATATGCCGTATTTTTCAATCATTAATGTTTATTTCCTTATATATCTTAAGTTTATTTAAAATATATTATTATAATGATATAAAAAATATTTGTATTTGTTAAAAGATATTAAAATAACAATTTCAAAACATAAAAAGTCAAAATTTTAATTTTGCCAAAAAAATTTTTTTTTTAAATTCTGATATAGCACGACTGCCCGCTGTGGGCCTTGATCTGCGATGCAATATCGTTCCAAACTTTCCTATTTGTGGCTTTCAACTTCCAGTCTGAAACATTCAAGGTGGCTAGATCTTTGGTGGTATAGTCTAACCATCTCTTTTTCGGTATTTCTCCTGGTCTTGAGTTCGAAGGTTTCCATTTTAATAGTTTCTGAAATTTAGTTTATTTAATTTTTCAACGTGCCCCGACCATGTTAAATGACTAAATTAAATTAATCAAAGCCCTAACCCCTTTTATGGACACCTATAATGAAGGATTTTCAAAATTTATGCTTTCCTCATTTAGAAAGCTAACTAATCTATTTGCAAGCAGACACTAGATAGATTCGTGTTAGAAACTTACTAGTACACTTGTCATACCTTCACAAAGTCTGGGTCATAATTTACTAATAATTAGATAGTTTAACAAAACTTTCCTAGCTTCGGTCTCCTCGACAAGACGCCGTTCCGCAAACCTCACCAATTGGAATGACATAATAACTCATTTTTTAATATTTAATCTAAGGATTTTTTCCCACTTTTACACAAATGATACATTTCATTTACTCCCAAGATAAAATAAAATATTTATAAATTAGGAATTATCTGATTTATGTATGACCGATAAGCCAAATGAATTGTATTTGAATTAAACATGGAATTGTAAATTACTCTCATAACTTTTCGAATAATTGCATGAAACAGACACATATACACTGTTAAGCCTGTCTACATGTTAGGCAGACTTAAGCCTAAGACTTTCTTCACAGAGAAAGAAATCGGGCTGTACTGTATGGTAGTGATTTTTCTTATTAAAAAAAATCTTAACTGTGGTTAATAAAACTAGGATAAATTGAATTTAAGCCGTTAATTTGGTAATTTTTTCGTTCATATAGCAACGGATTACCGAAAATTATGTTTTTTTTCTTCAAAATCTCTTCTTACCACACCTTTAGTGAAACAGATAAAACTGAACAATAAATTTAACCGAATAAATGTTTTTATGCCATGCACTAAGGTATCATGATAAAATTATTAAATCTTACCACATTTACAAAATTTTTCACATAATATAAAACCATATTTTATTGTTAATTTTACTAATATCATTACCAAAATGCTTCAATAAAAATTACCAAGCTTTTTGGCATTCCCACAGCCAGAAATACGGTAAATTTTACCATGTTCAGGTAGTTTTGACCGTACTTTTTTTCTCAGTGTACTTTAATTTAAATGATAAAATACAGCAAATTCTACACATGTTATTAATATCCTATTTGATATAATATAGTTGTTATATGTTTAAAAAACACTTAGTTAAGTATTTTATAGGCTAAATAAAGTCTAAATCAGTCTGAAAAGTAACTTTTCACGGCTCTCATCGGTTTAGCATTGATTATGAGTTTGACAAAAATTGATTCAGCAATGAACGACAGTATCAGCTCCTTGATTTGAAGAGTGCAAATTAAAAGCAACATCAATAAGGTATTATATTGAGTTATGTTTTCTTCATGCTATTGAGTTATGTTTTCTTCATGCTATTGAGTCATGTTTTCATTATTTCCTTATGAGTTCACTTTGAACCTTAATATCGTGTAAGGAAGATTAAGAAATACGATTATAAGGTCCAATATACCAATGTAATTTAGTTTTAGTACATTTGATCGATATTATGGTCTAACGCGCTCCCAAATTAGGAGTAAAAAGCAATGAAACTGAATTTACGAAATTGTAAACTTTGTTTCGGCAGAAAAGTCTTTATAAGCATAAAAGCATAAAATTCGAGAAGAGAGAAAAAAAAACTTGATGGTATGCAAAACTGTTTCCCATTGCTTTTACAATATCCTTTTATTTTACCGACAAGTAAAATAAGAACGTAAATAAGATGAAAGAAAAATAAGGAAGTCTTCGCAAACTCATGAATAAAAAATCGCTACCACCTACTCACATCCACGCAAATATTTGCTTTTCCTCAATCACGTGACGAAGAAAGAACAGACACACATGCGCATGAAGAAATTCCGAAAACAAACCTTTCTTGACCACCTCTTCTGGAACACCGAAAACATCTTTAGAGTTTTGGGAAATCTAAAATCACATTCGAGAATTTTCCTTGCCTGTTCGTGAGAGTTATAATAGTCTCGAACAAATTCGACAAAAAAAAATCCTTTTAAAAAACATCGAATTTAGAAAACGATTTATAAAACTAATTTGTGATTTATATGGAACAGAATAAGTAATTTAAGACTGAGTTTTTTTTAATAGTTCGAAGTGTGGAATAAGTTATTCTGTTATGATTTGTCAGCAAATATAAAAAAATATGTTTGTTTCTTTTTTACATTCAAACTATATATTTGTCGGTCAGTATTAAAATAGTTTGAAAGAAACAGAAAAATAATTAAAATTTTACTCGAAAACCAGTATTTTTTCAATTTATAGTGCATGAATGAACAAAAAATGTCTTTTACTTTTATAATATATATAGTATCTTAAACTTATGTAGATGCAATTAAATTATGATTAAATTGTGTTAAAACATACTAACAAACATAAGAAAATATGATTTTTTTTTTATCATTTCAAACTATGTGTTTTTAAAACTGTATTAAAATAGCACGAAAGGAAGCATAAAAATAATTAAAGTTTTACACAAAAAACTTGTATTTTTAAATTTATATTGCAAGAATGAAAGAAGACAATTCTTTTATTTTAATAATATACGGAGTATCGTTAAATTATGTAGATGTAATTATGTTAGGTTATAATTGAATTATGTTGAGATATGATAACAAACAAAAGAAAATATGCTTTCTTACTATTTCAAACTGCATTTCAAGACCGAGTTAAAATAATACGAAAGGAAACATAAATATAATTAAACTTAACACGAAAACAAGGATTTATGAATTTATATTGCAAGAATGAATACGAAAAATGTTTTTATAATATACTGAGTACCTTAAGAATATCATCCCTATTTTGTTGTTATACAATGCCTGTTATGAATAAGATAAATTTTAATGTTTGCACTTGTCTTAGCAGCAAATGAAGTTCAATTTTACTATATTCCCACAGATGTTACACATTTATGTCCAGTAATATTACATGACTACTTGAAATTTTCACCAGATGTTTGTAAGCACGTATTATACAGTCTCTGTATGGGGGTACACACTCTCTTAAACATACCAGAAGTATCCTAATCATATTTTACTTCCGCATCAGTCTGGGGAAAAAATCGTTGTAAAATTGCAGCTTGTATTGAAATGTATTTGAAAAAAGCTATGTATGAAGTTCTTAATTATTTTTTTATGCATTACATATAAATTGCCAAACTTCAAACTGCTCCTGAAAGTGGTTGCGACCGCATATCCCTAAGCGACCTTTCAATCTTGTTTGTATGCCTGATTCTTCTGTTTATTTCAGCAGCGATTTTTTCAATCACCTTGGGTCATCATACACTTCAGCAACCCGTTACTAAATTGCTAAAATAACCTATTTTTATGGGGGGGGGAAGTGCAAAATTTTATAAATTGCGATTGCTTTTTTTCAGAATAACAGATCATTCTTTCTTTTCTTGTATTTGATTAAAACAAATTCACATCTTCAGTATCCAATTTTTATGCATATATTAGCATTAAATCAAACAAAATTAAACAATGCTAATTACGTTAACTTTTAATAACATTACTTTAAAGCACAGTAATTAATTTGTCAAAAATTGTAACTGAAAAAATAATTTTTAACATAAATCCACAAAAAGAAACAAGTTTTGATAAAATTACCGTACTGCATGGCAATGACATTTCTGGTAATAAACACCTAAAAAACCTTAACTATGATATGAAACTACAAATGATAACTTCTACCGGAAATCTGGTTTTCTAAATTATAGTTCTTTTTACCACACAATTAGTAAAATATACAAAACTGAAAAATACATTTTACCGAATAAATGATTTTTTATGCCATGTTCTATCCATAATAATAAAATTACCAAATTTTGTGACATTTACAAAATTGTATCACTTATTATGACAGTATATTTTATTGTTAATTTTATCAAAATCGTTACCAAAGCGCTTCGGTGAAAATTACCGAGATTTTTCATGTTCGCATAGAGCCAGAAATACGGTTACTATAATCTGGAAGTTTTGACCACACTTTTTTTTATCAAGGCACATATTCTACGAAACTTTGACTTAAGGATTAACTTAATGATATTTAAATTCATCTTTATTTTGCATTGAAATTTTAAAACAGTAATTTTGATAGAGATCTTCATTTTAATGTTTACGCACGCGACAAGATTACAATTTAAATTATTTTACCTTAGGTCTAAAAAATTTTTAACAGCAAGTGTAGCAGAAATAGTTATTTCGTACATTATTTTTTTCCATTTTCTGATTTAAAATGCAAAAAGTTTTTTTCGTCGAATAAATTTCCTCAACAATTTTCTTATCACGTTGAACCACAATGGGGAGTTTTAAAACTCTTAATTCAATAAATAGTTTCGTCGCCATCTGTGCTATTTGTTTTATACAAGTTTTCCAGTTCTCTGGGTAGAAGAAGTTTTTTTTTTCTCAAATGAGAAGCAGAAAATTCAATTCCATTTCCACACCGGTGAGAGATTAAAACAAAGATCAAAAAAGAAAAGAAAGATGAAAAAATAGATGGAAAATAAAGTAGCGTTCCTTTAGAAACGACAAAGAATTTGCACGCCCACTAAATAAATTTTCCCATTACGAAAAATTCGCAAATAGCTTAAGTTCTCTTTCTTTAAACTACAAGAGACTCTTCATTAAAGTTTGCCCTTTTTTATTTTCATATTTACAAAAATACTTAGTATGAAAAAAAATTTCAAAATTCAGTGGATTACTTTTTTTACTTGAACACTTCTAACAGCTGGATAAATGATTTCAATTAAACTTCTGCAACAGGCGAGAAATAAAGCAACAAAACAAAATGAAGTGAAATAAAGAACGACTGAAATGTTTTTCTTTTTAGCTTACTTTCCTCTCACGGGTTCGAACAAATTGAAACTTGGTAAAATAAAGTAAGTCACAAGTTTCGGAATGTTCCAATCTTTTTCTAGATGATAAAAAAAGATTCAGTTAAAACACAATTACTGGAAGGAACATCCAATCTTTAATAGAAAAAAAAATGTTTCAACAAGTTAAAAGAGGAGATAAAGCACATGAAAAAATATTTTATATTGATCAAACCAAAAGAAAGTTCTTCCAATGCGACACACATTTTTATGGTTCATGGCATTAATCCAATTAATTTTAATCAAATGATTATGTTCGAAGAAATTATTAATGGAATTGTAATTGCTATTTTATATTTTACTTCTGCAGTTGTTCTTACGGTGCAAGTTAAGTTTGTTTTGAAATTCATTAGAAATTAATTCCAGTTGGATTCTAGTTAACTACTTCATTTAAAACCGCAAAAAGATTATTAAACAAAAGTAATTGCTAGCAACCGAAAGTTAGTTTCCATGGTTAGTTTAAAGCGTTAATTTCAGTTTTAATTTATTCTAATTAAATTATAATTACACTCTCAGAAATAAAACTCTCACTTTCGACGATTCAGTAATTACTAAGCTGTATTTCATTAATTTTGAAAATCATTTCGCATCTAAATCACGTTATTTGTGACAAAACGCAAACTCTCAAATATGTGACAAAAATGTTCTCTCAGCTAGGAGCCTCATCGCAATGCGTTATGAGATATTGTTAACTAGTATGACGAAACTAGAATGAAGACTGGGAGATTGAAAATAAAGTGACAAAATGAGACGTCCGGACTATATGGTGATCAAGGAGTTGTCCTTGTACCAGGTAGATCCCGGGATCGAATCCCGTATCGGGCATGTGTGTAATTTTTCTTTGTGTTCTATATGCCCTTGTGTTGTTTGGGTGACATTGAACTGCCTTTATGGTGCCCACTACAAAATGATTATTAGTCAAATTATATACTTTAGGCTCTATGAGATTTTTATTTTTGGAAAAAAATAGAACGACGAAATGTTTCTTTAATTTTGACGAGAATTGCTCCCCCGAAGAAGTGAAGATAGTTGTTTCGTCATTTTGACGAAATGTTTGCTCGAAGCATGTACCAGGAAACGGTTTCGTCAAAAGCGTAGAAAGTTGAAATTTGAGCATCCATTTTCTTACAGTGTAATTAAAATCATAATGATAAAAATTCTTCGAAGTCATAGGTAATCTAGAACAAAACCTTCTTACTAACTACATTAATGGAAAAAATACATCATCATATCAAGCTTAATTACGTGACAAGCTATAGTTTTCATTGCGCAACCTTTGACGTTTTAATTTTCATTGCGTTATCATTTTAATAAATTATAGAAAAACGCTAGTTTTAAACCAACCCAACATACGCATCTACCCGTTCAACCCAAAGTGCATTAAAATATTTACAACTGGGTTACTTAATTAAATAATGTAAAATACTGAGTATTAATATTATTAAAAATGAATTTTTATAATATTAGAATTTTTATACTCGTATTTACTATATTATGACATTTTTTTTAATAACATATGTAGATATAATTCATAGAAATTAAATTATAATTTAAAAGCTACAGCCATGAAGATGAAAATACTATTCTTTAAGTTCCTATAAAAATCAATTATAAGTAGTTAAACCTGTTAAACGCTTTTAAATGAAAAAATTATAAATATGCCATTGTATCAATGTATTACTTAGCTCTTTCTATAGAAAATTTAAGTATACTTTTAGTTTTATTAAATTATTTTAGTATTTAAGGGTAAATATCAAAACCATGCATTTTGTAGCAAATCTTCTTTTAATATTCTCTTCGATTCTCTTTACTTTCTATATTCTCAACTATTGCTATACTTTCTTTGTATATAGCAGTTATAATATTTGCATATGGACTACTCATTTAAGTAACATAAAAGACTACATTGTCATATTAAGGAAATAGAATTTCGGTATCATTTCCATTTCCATAATATCAATACATGGCACGTTTACTAATAAACACTATCTTTAAGTGAAAGCCATTTTGATCAAAAGTCTCAATGCCCAAATAAAAATTTAAAGATTAATATTGATAATTCTTTTTCTTTATTTCTTTTTTTCTTTGTAAATTTAAACCAAAAAAGAATTCGATGTTACTTAAAATTATCTTTGACACGAAATAATATCATAATACCTAATATTGTTTGAACATGGCTGAGCGCCAAACAAAGTTATTTTGTGAACTAAAATAAAAAAATAATTTTTACATCCAAGACCAATTTTTATTTATGAAAACAAAATTTTTCTTTTGTATTTTTCTTTACGCAAGATAATGATAATTTTTTGCATCCTATTTGCTTGTAAGCACTCAAGCTTTACGGTAATTTCGGGGCTCAAAATATCGTATTTCCCTGTTGTATTTTGACGAAGATGATAATTGAAATTGTATTATTCCGCGAAACAGATTGAAGCGTTATGGCGCGATTGTTTATTCTTTTTTTAGTGACATTGCAAAAAAGTTGACTTTCAGACTTTTTTTGAACTGTTATAATCAATAATTCACTGCAAACTTTTCTTTATCTAGAACCAAATGCAGTTGAAATAAAGTTGAGAAGCATGAAGAACTTTAATTAACTGCTTTGTTTTTCAGATAATATAAATTAACATTTTAAAAAAAATTACCATTTGGAAATAATATTTCAAAACAGAAATAACAAACATTTCTATTAAAAATTCATCGTAAGAAAAATAATATTTTAACAGAAAAAAAAATTATAAATTTAAAAAGTTATGAATAATTAAAAAGAGTTGTAAAAGTTGATGGAGAAATGGAGAAAGAATGAAAAAAATGCTTTTTCTAAAAGTAAGTATGCAGATCTTATTTGCTTTTCCTTCAATTGCATCATTCACTTCGTTGGTAATACTCTTGAGTAAGAACCTGTCAGCCAACTAAACAACCGGCGAGTATATGTTGCAAGGTACACATTAAATCTGTCGTGGCTGAAAGTTGGTTCTGCACTATTAGAATTTTCACTTTAAAATTGCAATAAAATAGACATGAGCTTAGTAGCTGTCAATCTAATAAATTTTTATGGTAAGGAACATTTTTTTACGGATTTACGGGTGAAATATTTTACGGATTTAAACTATTTACGGGTTTTAAAACTGATAGGTTAGAAAACCGTAAATACACGACTATACGGTAACGAGTAGCATAGTTTCAAAACAACAAAAGTAAACTTTAACTGGACACCTTGGACTGTGGCTTAATTAGATTATCTAGTGGTGCCATATATCGAGTGAGATACGAAGTACTAAACTTTTTGTATCAGTTTTGTTAAACTTTTTGTTTATAGCAGCTTTGTGGTCCTGCTATCTATTCCGTAAATGAGAGTTTTACATTCCATTAGACCAGGTATACCGATTGGGGAATACAGGAAACTGGAAACTCGTCATGAGTTGAAGAAATGGGGGAAATATTATGGTGTAAATGCTGCTATTTGAATTTCTGGTCAGCCAGTCATGAAATTGACAGATTAGCCCTCTCGGCGAAAGTATGTAACCAACGGCAAGGAACAAAGTGGCTTCATATGGTGTTCACCACAAACTTATTAAAATTTATAAGTAACCGATGATGCAAAATAAAAATATAAATTTATAATTCTCATCACATGGCTTAGCTTCCAGTTTTTGAAGCACGTGTGCACGATTCTCTTTGTATCTGAGCCTTGTTGGTGCGGATAAAATTCTGGTAGTTAAACGTATTAGATTAAAACAGTCAATAAGCAATTTTTCTCACATTTAGTAATTTAAATACCATCTTCTTTGCTATTATATTACTGTTTTGGTAAAATGTGGTAAAATAACAATAAAGAAAATTGTTATTTGATCATTTTCCAAGAAATTTCGACTAGTGTGATGGGGAAGTTTAGTGAGAGGAGTATCAGGTTAGATGCTGTCTACGTCGTTTGACCGGGGTCAAAATATCGTGGCAATTTTAATGTGACAGCTGAATGATAGAGCCCACAGAACCGGGACTAGGTTCTCTATCGTAGTACATGATTCTTTTAAGGTATAAATTAAATAATAAATAAATTTTGAATACATTTTGAACGTCTAAAACCTAGAACCTATGCATTCATATAAATAATGGTACCAGTCGGTGTTAGTTATGATGAGTAAAAGTTTTAGGAAAATTATTTCACTAAAAGTAGTGGTAATGAATCTTATAAACTAGTTGTTGCTTTAAATATAAATATGAAAAAATTATATAAGTTTTAAATATGTTCTGAACTTTTAAACTATTAACTGAATTTATTTAAAGAAGGGTACGTGTCGATTTAAACACACACACACAGTTAAGTTTGTTTTGAAANGAGAGAGAGAGAGAGAGAGATAAAGAATGGTATGAGTAGATATCAGTTATAAAGAATATAAATTTTAAATATTTTTTTGTATATTTAAGCAGATGCATCTCATGAGCTCTATCCCTTCAATGGCTCTTTTTGATTATAAATAAAAGTATATAATGAATAAATGAATTTCGAATATATATTGAGCTTCAAAACCTTGAAAGCTATGAGTTTTTGTAAAGAATGATACAAGTTGATGCTAGTTTTAATGTGCGAGAGTTGTACAACAAAAATATACATTTTCTAAAAATAGGTAGATAAATCTTATCAGTTCCTCCTTAAATGGTTGCTTTTGAATATAAATTTAAATAATAGTTTTATGGAGAAATAAAATGCAAAGATATTGTTTATCCCTTTTATTGGATATGCTCGTAAAACTTCATGGCAGACAGATAAATTTAAAAAGATTTTTTGTAGCATACATGCTTCATTTTATCGGATTTGCATCAAGCTTGGACATTGTTTTAAAATGTTTTTCTGTCACGAAAAAGGAAGTTGAATAAAAAAAAGAACCTTTTGTTTAGGCATAACTGGCGACAAATGACACAAAACAGATTTAAGTATAGATGTATAATAAAAAAAAATATTTTGCGACCCATCAATTTTTTTTTTACAAAAGTGAAGAACTAGGAAGAAAATGCTTGCACGGTAAGACCTTAAAAATAAAACATCAAAACACTGGACACGCAAGTTTGAAGTTCTTAAGAAAAGTTTTCAGCACTTTGACAGGAAGAAAATCTTTATCCTTTTTGAATAAAAAAATGTACTTACTTTTAAATCCATTTTTTTATCAGTTCTTATCTTTTCCTTATTTGAGTGATGCTAAAAGAAAACTATAGAGAAATAATATCAAGATAACAACGAAATTTCCCAAGTGAAAAATATTTTTTCAAACAAGTAAAAAGACAACTATTTAAAAATAGTTTGCCTTAGGTCTTTTTCAAGAAAAATGTTTTGATTGACGAAGAATATTTTATCACTAATATTTAAATTATATGCAAGGAAATTACCAATAAAAATTATACTTATAGGCAAAATAATAGAAACTAATGACAACAAGAAGAGATGAATTAGATTAAAGTTTAAAGTATTGAAATCCTTTAAAAAAGTAGGATTTACCTACTTATTTACGAAACATTTCAAATTTAATTTATTTCTCCCCTTTTGAAGAACGGAAATCTTTTAAATAAAATTTTTAGATCAAAGATAAGTTACAAAGGACGTATTTCTATTTTTTTTTAAATCTCATTCAACTAAATGTATCCTTAGAATAATAATTTAAGAAAAAATAATTAATTTTAAAGACTAATAGCTCAAATAAAAATGTTACAATATTTCGTCACAAACAGTTTAGTCAGGATTTCATCCTACTACTGAACTAAACTCAGTGGCGCTACAGCCAATAGAGGGCCAAGACAAACTGCGGCCATCTCAGATTTCCTGACCTTGGGCTCTGGGGTGCAGGAGCAGATGTTCCGGTCTGGTGGAATATAGAACCCCAGTGTTTAGTTCCCAAGCATGCTTGGTACTCATTTTTACGACCCACTGAAGGGATGAAAGGCTGAGTCAATCTTGCCCGGCCCTAGGATCGAACCCAGGACCTGCGGCACGGGAGCGCGAAGCGCTACCTCTCAGCCATCAAGGATTTTATCCGATACCTAACAATTCAGTATACCAATTCTCATGTTTCAGCTTTTATTAAATTTACGAAAAATTTACTTAAATGTATTAAATTTATTTAAATTTATTATAAAATTAATTTCAGTAAAATGTATTTAAATTTATTCAATTTACGAAAGATTCTTGAAAGGCGGTGCTTCTTGACCAATTAAAAACCAAAGCGCTTTTATAAAAACGCTACAGTACTTTAAGTACTTCTGCAGTACTTTACCTAATAATTCAATGTACCAATTAAATTACAGCTAGTGAGAAGACAAAATGTGATTCTAAATATGTTATTTTGTTATTCATAGCACTTTAAATCTGGATTTAAAATATGATAATTAGATTGATGAATTTTCATGTTTTGTTTAATTCATATTTCTTACCTCGAATGCTATCTATTTGTTAGTTGTTTTTTATTTAATTTTTCTAAAAATCATATGATTATTGAATTCATATAATAAAGTTAATGGGATTGTTTTTTACCACAATATATTTCCAATTCTAATACTTTTTAATTATATTCATTTATCTAAAAAGGGAGTAAATAGAGTGGTAGCACCATTGATAAAAGCACTTGTATGAAAAAAGTGGTAGTACACATTAATTATAGCAGTGTATATACACATCAATGGATATGTCTTTTTCTTCTCTGCCACTTTAACAATTTTTTAGTGATATCAAATCCAAATCCTAATATCCAAAATATTAATACATATGGTAATAATAATACCAGAACTATCTTCGGACAGTGAAATAAAAATCCTCTAATTAAACACTTGTGGTGTCACTTTTTTCATTTTAGTATTGTGCAAAGAAAATAGTGCAAAGAATAAGTGCTTTTTAAAAAATACGCTAAGTACAAAAGAGTTAATAAGTTATTTGATGGTATTTTATTTTATTTTCACTTACCGTGAGAAAAAAGGGTGGCCAAAACTACAAAAATATGGTAATATTGATCGTGTTCATTGTTCTTTGGGAACACCAAAAATTTCTGTAATTTTTAACGAAGTGCTTTGGTAGTAATTTTGGTAAAATTAACTATAAAAATTAGATTTACATTATGTGACAAAATTTGTTAAATGTGGTGATTTTGCTATAATATCTTAGAGTAAGGCATAAAATTAATTTATTCGGTTAAATTTGCTTTTTAGCTTCGGATATTTTGCTGAATACTTTAGTAATAAGAACTATAATTTTGAAAACCAAAATTTCCGTTAAACCATTATGGAAAAATTACCAAAGGAATGGTTTAAATGCCGTATATTTTGTCTTCATTATGCTAAATGTATAAAAATGTTGTTGTTTTTCTACCAGAAATGTCATTACCATGCGATGCGGTAATTTTAACAGAATTTTTTTCTCTGCGTATACTGTTTTGTCATTTGTAAAAAAAAGGGTTTTTATACAAACAAAGAAGGTTCTACTTCTAAATTTAAAAACAAAACATTTAATAAAAATTTTATCGAAAAAGTAATTTTTTAGTTGAAAATAAACTGTCTATAAAGAAAATTTGCCAAATGATAATGTGCTCCAGTTTCATGTGTTCCTTTAAAAGAATTTCAGAAAATCAAATGTGATCAATCAATCACTTAAAGGTAAAAAAAAGTGGCAAAGATGGATGAAAGTTTCTCATATTTCCAAAAAATTAATAACAGTGTAAGCAAAACTCAGGATAAAGAAATATAATATCGATACTATATTTTCTTAAAACGGATCTGAGTTTTTCATTTTACGATTTCTATAATACGTTGCTATAGTTAATCGATTATTTTATATATTGCATTAAATCAAAATCAAATATTTGAAAATTTAATTTATTAAATCATGACCAATAAGCTAAAATGATTTCAAATATAATTTAAATAATAATTTAATTAAAAATGAAAATAATTTTATTTAAATATTTTAAAAATAATGTTTTTGCTCTATAATTAAAAATATATTGTTTAAATATATTAAATAATTTTCAAGTTTTTGATTGTATATTGTCATAAAATAACATTGATAAAATATGCATGGAATTCTTATATATATAACCCAGAAAACAAGGAACTCTTGGCTCAACAATGCTGCATACTGGACTTCGTGGAGGACATTTTCATGAAACTAACCCCTATTCTGGGGAAAATCACGAAGACATCCCTCAGTTAACCCTACTGCAAGGGAATTATAAGCCATAATCAATCGATCACTAAGGATATTTAATGACAGCACTGTGATCTGTACGAACCAAGAGCAGAATTTGAATTGACTTGTCAACGCTGGGATTCGAGCCTGGTTCGCACATTGTGAGGCTTGCACTCTATCTCCTGCAAAATCTTGGCTTTCTAAAGAGTGCTTCTTCTTCTCTGAAATAGCTGGGCATTTTATACGACTTGAAAAAGTATTTAATGATTTTCTAATTTCGCATTTCACCTAAACACGATCCGTATAATTACTAAGCATTCTATAGAACACTGGCATTTCATTTTATATTTTATATATGTTATGTTATATCATGTTTTATATTAGAAAAATTAAATAAAAACAAACATCCTATTTAATTCTCGCCATTTTAAGGTAGAAAAATAAGCTTTTAACTCTTATCTTTTTTTATATTAATTTTATTTAATAATTCTGAGATTTAATCCTCAAAATATATGAGAGAAATATATCGAAATTTCATTTAAAAATTCTTCAGAAAGAAATAAGATTCGCTAATTAGAAACAAAACTCTTAAGTGCCTTTAATCCACTCACGAAGGAAAAAAACTGTTTTATTTATTTCATTATTTGAGTGTGCCTAATTCTAAAGCAATTTTTTTTTTTGAGTTTAGAAACCTTTTTCTTTCTAATGTATAAAACTATTTTAATAGAAGGCCATAAGAGATAATTTGTTTTAAGAAAAATCAAAATTCAAAATTACAACTGACAACAAAAACAAAAAGCTAGCTTTCAACAAAAAGCTAGCCATAATCTTGAAGACAAATTAGTTTGAGTTACGATGGCTCAGGGGATACAACGTTCGCCTTCCACTGACGGGAACCACGTTCGAATCCCAGTGACGACTGGTCTATACAAATTTCACATCCGGCTTATACCGACCACAGTGCTGACGTGAAATATCCTCATTGGTAGACGGATTATGGGCTAGAGTCCCTTTGACGTCAGGCTAACCGTGAGAGGTTCTCGTGGTCTTCTTCAACATGTAACGCAAATCAAAAAGTCCTCCACGAAGGCAAATTTCTCCCCATACGTGATCCAGGAGTTCTCTTGTCTTCTGGGTTGGGTTCAAAATTACCAGACTACGGAGTTGAACATTAGTAGTTTCAAACCCAAATTTTGGGTTGGCTGTTTAACGACGATTGCAAAATAAAAATAAAATATATTAGTTTTATCTTTTCTTACAGTTATTGGTAAATGAGAAAATATTGCAGTTTCATTAATGCGCGAATATAGTTTAAGTTCTACTAGAGAAAAAGTCAATAGAACTATGTAATTTTTTTCCCTCTAATATTAATTTTGAATATTATAATGACATTTTAAAATGTGTTTTGAAAAGAAACTGAAAAGGTGTTGATTAGTGCTCGGTGCGATGTCACCATATCGTCAAAAATATATTTATTATAATATATTGCGATATTTTTAAAAGTTTCAGTTTTTTGAACTTTTTATTTTTACGATGGTCAATACTTTCGTCACTAAAATGAAATTTATCTACCCTTACAATAATATAGCTTCCAATAGTTATCGTTACCAAGAACACTGGAAATATTATCCTTTATGTATGTTTATGGTTGTCAGTAATATTCACGATATTATCGCTGTTGATAATCGTTTATTAGTTTTTATTGTCAGACATAGTATTCATGATATATCGTGAGAATACATTTCAAAATCTTTATATCACAATATTTAAAGAGGCATTGATTTTTCATAAAAGATTAATATACTGTCAAGGTCTAGCGTTGACTCGATTTTACATATGTTTGAACACATCTTTAAAAAAAAGCATAAAATAATTTTGAGGTCAGTGGATCATAGTGCAAAAGAACTCTTTACAAGACCTATATTGTCCTTAATTTTTCAAACTTGAAAGTGTGATAACTATTTCCCTTTGCTTTAAATATTAACTAAAACTTTTAAATTTTTCAACAACTCTTTAATAACGCATTTTTCTCTGCAAATTATAGTATACATATGGAGTTTTTGTTTGTTCCTTTTTTCTTCGTCTTCAATGATGAATCCAGATTTAATACAAGCAGTGATGATCATCGTATACGAGTGTCTAGGCTCCCCGTTGTAAGCACCTCAATCCAGCTTACGCTGTACAATCCGCTTCTATGATGTATGTTGTGCCATTGAGTACGACATACTATCACCCATAATATCGGTGCCATGAAAGCCCAGTAGTACGTTCGTGACATATTCTTCAACCACATGTGTTGCCACTCATGGCATGATTCCCAAAAGCCCTTTTTCCCAGCCACACACTTCAAGGATACCAAAAGAATGCCTTCTCCACATTACCGCCTTCCCTTGCCTGCTCGATCTCCAGATTTGTCACTGAACAATGATATCTGTACAGCAACCGAGTTTACTCGATTTAGTGATGTTCTTACAGCAACTTTGGAACGAGAGACAGCAGGACATCGTAAAGGATTTGTATGATTCAACGCTCGACCGTATCGCATCCTTTATTCGATGATCCAAGAGGGTATTAAATCCTCCATTCATTTCTATTTTTCTTGCAATAAATGGTCATTTAGATTTGAATTTTTAATTACTTACTTATATCAATGTTGTGCGTAGGTATATAAAATATCGTTTTATTCATACAACTTTTTCTAGGGGAGCTAATTTTTATGGCAATGAGATAAGTATACTCTATAAACTAATGGGTTAAGCATAAGTTATATGATTTATCCAGAATGGGAGTAGTATACCATAAGGCAAACTGTCCCTGAGATATGAATTTAGGTCTAGTAAATGCATATTTTAAGAACTGTAAGTATCTAAAAAATTTGATATGTTACTCTTTCCTTCTTAATAACAAGAATTTAATCACGTTCAATAGATGTATATAGAAAATTAAGTTAGAAAACTCCGAGTTCATTTTTTTTTCTCTTTGATGCGAATTTGATAATTTTTTTTTCTTACTTTTACATAGTTTATGTCAAGTTGTAGACACTAGGAAATAGTTCACTCGAAAAAGATAAACTTTTCAGTAATAAATGATTGCTTGAGTAAATTTGCCGAAACTCAAACAGCCAACTAAACTTTCAACAAAAAGCTTACCAGACAGTGCACCACCTGCAAATAAGTAACAAAATTACGGCCTTCAGAAAATATATGCGAGTGGATTACACTTTTATTGATGTGAAAGCAGAATTTTAATTCAAGTTTAGGAGACAACCCCTTCAACATAAACGCTTGGGGGAAACTGCCACAGCTGGAACCTTCCTAGGGCCATGTGCTTTCGAAAGAAGCTGGGATTGTCGGAATGTTTTTCCTGGAACAATCGCCCGTAAACGCAGGATCCTGCCAGCCTCCCTCCCTTTTTTCCCGCCAATAAAGCTTTTTCCCAAAGCAGGGGAGTGGAGACTGGGAAGAAAAACGGTCCTCTTCGGCAAGAAAAGATTCCAGATTTTTTTTTCCTATTTTTGTTTTAAAGGCGGAACTAGAACTAAGAGTAAATGGATGTTGAAATTTGTTAGAATAAGAGGTGGCCAGGAGAGGCATATCCCCACTGTAAACTGAATGTAATGCCTCAGGAAAATAGCGATCAGATGATTTGTTGTTGGAAAACACATAGTTGAACAGCGTCGTAAATCTTTGAAAGGCCGGAAAGGATGTTTATTGCTATCTGTCTCTGGTTCGGCCAATCACTTAATACTCGGTGAGGATCAAGTGATATTACCTCTTCCATGTTTTCGAGGCTCTTAAAAATGTTTTATATGTAAGGAAATGACGGCTGAATTCGATCACAACTCTCTTGAATTCCTTTCACATCCATTTTTGTATTCGTTTTTTAGAGTTTATGCACCCATTTTTATCGTTGTAAGAAAGTAGTTTCCTTTTCGAGCTCAGTAAAAGAAATATTTTTAAAGTATTAAACAGCTTAAAGGATAAATAAATAATAAAAAGCTCTCGTCAACTTGAAGTGCAGTCAGCTGAACAATCCTGTTTAGGATTTCATATTAATGCGTATGCTATTGACATATCGAATTTCACTGTTCATATCAGAAGCTAGCATCTCTTACTTTACTACAGATTATTCCCCTTTTATTGGTTAAATTATTTTTGTTTTAATTAGGAAAGAGAAATAAAAAGTTGCAAATGATTGACTTTGAAATTTGTATCTTAAATAAAGAAAAGATAGGTTACCGTCATGTGGGGCTACTTTGTGCAGGATTTCGCAGTGTTTGAACTTTGACATATAAAAAAACTATGTTAATTCAAACTTTAGTAAAATTTATCAATATTATATTCATAACTGGACTCTGACGAGTGAATTTGATCAATATTGGCATTATTTGTATGTAATATTTACAAATAATAAGTCAAAACATACCTTGCACAAAGTAGCCCCCAAGTGGGGCTACTTTGTGCAGCGATAGGAATTCAGTTAAATAATCATGTTTTTAGTAAAATATTGATATAAAATTGTTAAAAAAGTCAATTGTTGACATTTTTAATAACAAAAACATCAAGATATGTAAAGATATTAGTTTGATAATAATTTTCAGCGTTAAAATACCACTTTTTATAAAGAATTTTTTCTTAAAAAGAATGTTTATTTCATAACATTTGAGTTTAAACAAAAAGAAACCATATACATTTTTGAACATTGAAATGGAGGAAATATGAAAAATAATAATTATTACATATTCATCAACATTTGTAATATTGATAAATTTGAACATAACATGCTTGAAGGAACATGACAGAACTTGCTCTTCAGTTTCTGTCAAAATCACCTGATGTTCTATAAAATATATTTTTATGTGTCAAATCGTTTGATTAATTCATTAGAAAAATCTTTGTAGAAGAAAAATAATAGTTTACCAGCACTTTTCACGTGATTCCTGTGAATTTTATTAGAGATAGTATTTCTGTGGATTTTGTACTTCCAAGAAGCTTCTGCAATCGACATACCACCAGCAACTGCTTGCAAACATTGTTGCAGCTTTTCTAAAGTGCAATCACGATAATTTCTCGTTCCAGGTATTTTTTTTTATAATGTCTGACAATTTTTCTGTCGAATAAAAAACGAATGAAACTTTGCACAAAGTAGCCCCGCAGTGCATTTTTTTTCATTTTTCGTTTATTTGTTATTAAGTTTCAAATTTTTTTAACCCTAACATCATATAATTGTTCATTAATATATAAATGAAAAATTTTGCACTTACGACAATTGTTTTATCAACGTCTTTGCATTTCACAGCTAAAGTTTCCACGCACACTTTTCGACGTACGACGTTCTCGGAAAGTTATTGACATTGGATAAACAAAACACACTCTGAGATTGTTTTAAAATTTGAAAAAATGTTTGTAGTAATAAAGGAGACTTCTATCTTCAAATTCCACACATTTTTAACGTGAAAAAACCATAATACTGAATAGCAGCACTTGAAAAGTGCCAAATTCGAATTTTCACAAAGTAGCCCCAGCTGCACAAAGTAGCCCCACATGACGATACCCCATACAAATTGTAAGTTCCTTATCAAATTATAAAATAGATAGGATATACTATAAAATATTCAGAATTGCGGCCTAAATATAAAATGGAAAATTATTTTAAGATCATTTTTTTAAATTTGTTTTTTCATTTGAATTTTTATTTTCTATTTACCTAATTTTTAATTTTAGTTTCTTTCAATTTCATAGTTCAAATCGATAACTAGAAAAAATTAGAAGAAAAAATAAATAAAAAATTCAAATAACACTGTTTTGTTGAGAATTAAAATTCTGGTTTCAGAACATGTCTGTCACTTTAATTTTACTTTAAATTTTTGACATAAACATGGCTTATTTTAATTTTAGGACAAATGGAGTAAGCAAGTGAAGTGAGCTGAGATTGCCAATCGAGATTGGAAAAAACTGATTGTGGACTGAGACTGAGACAAACTGAAAATATGAGAGCATTAGATATTAACTTATGTAAAGTTCTTTGTTTATCGCTTAACGATAAAAAAAATAATTTATCGGAAATTATAAGCAGTAGACCTGCAGTTTTTTTGTCGTCATGTACTCTTTCGTTAGAAAATGAAGAATACATCCTTCCTGTTTGAGTTTCTAATTAGTTCTGAAGCAATCAAGATGTAAAATCACGTTTTTCTCTATGAACAATTATAAATCCAATAATATATCTTGATTTTTTGCTGCTTTATCGTTAGTATACTTTATCGGCTAATGTAATTTATATAATGTTTAAAAGACATGGAGGTATAAAGTGTAGAGTAATAAAGATGAAACACAAAGCTATATGAAATGAATTACGTTCCGAGTGTACGAAGGTTGGCGAGCGACACCGAGGTGAACGATACCTCGATTATAAAAAAAAAACAAATCATAGTCATTAATCAATGCTGGTTTATACAAGAATAAATTTTAAGAAAACTAATTATTTCAATTTTTTTTTTAAATGCACTATTACTGAAAAAATGAAATAAAATAAATATCTATTATAAGAGATAATTTCCCTGCTCTTCCATCATTCAATTATATTTTATTAATTTATATAAATTATAAAAATCAATTTTCATAATGTAATTTTAAATAAAAAATATTGTATTTTGAAATGCACGTGAATCATAGCTAGAATTACTAAAAGAGCTGCGCAAGTATTTCCTGGGGTTGGTGAGTAAAACCGAGCAGAGGGAAGAGAACCCTAATTTAAGAAGCAGTATAAAATGTGCTTTAGATCCCCTGAAGGTATTAAAAAAGACTTACTTTGGGTATAATACTTTTTACAACAAAAAACAATATTATAGGTGTTTTAAGATTACTGTAACTTTAATTATTCTTAAAATCCTCAATATTAGTTTTTTTTCCTTACAAATGTATTTATAAAGTCCAAATAAATAATAAGTTAGTTTTTTGATAATATTTTATAACCATCGCTGATTAGCCGCCTATTTTTTTTTGGGGGGGGGGTTACGACTACTAATGTACAACTCCATAGCCTTGTAATTTTGAACCCAATGCAGAAGACAAGGGAACTCCTGGATCAAGTATGGAGTGAAATTTGCCTTTATGGAGGACTTTTTAATTGAACTAAACCGCATTTGCGTTAAATGGAGAGGAAAACCACGAGAACCTGCCACGGTTAGCCTCACGGCAAGGGGACTCCAACCCATGATCCGTCTACCACTGAGGATATTTTACGTCAGCACTGTAGTCGGTGCAACCCAGATGCGGAATTTGTATCGACCAGCCATCGCTGGGATTCGAATCCGGTTCACCTCATTAGAAGGCGAGCTCTCTATACAGTGAGGTATCGCGACTCAATAAGTAAGTTTATAAAAATATAAAAAATCAGTAGGGTTGCCGGATTTAATAACGATAAATATTAAATAATTTTCCAAGTGAAATTCAATGCACCATCTAGTACCCGTATTATTTGCCACAGTTTAGACATCATAAATTTTAATCATATAAAAATTTGATTATTCTGTTCAGTGGAATAAAGTTTAATAGAAACTGCATCAAGTTACAGTTTATTCATTTTATTTTTTATTTAATAAATCATCTCAAGGTTATGCAGCATATAATTACAACCAAAAGTAGGTACGTCTTATAAAAAAAATGGAATTGTGAATTGTCTTATCTCTAGTATCATCACCATTACTAAAGCCAGGCATACCTAATCCAGACCATTACCCTGGAGTACTAGTCGTTAATGTGTTAATGCTTGAGCTATTGCGAGTTAGTAGAGCTACAAGACTAGTAAGCACAGACCATTGTTTTCCTTAATTGATCCAGCAAGGATCATAGGGGTAGGCATTAATCAAGAGAGAAAAAAAATCTTATGCATTTGTTTTCGTAACATTTGTAAATATAAAAAGCATTTCATTATTAATTTAGAATATTATACACATACAGAATAAACATTTCCAAGAATTTTATGCTTAAAATTATTTAAATCCAATATGTCGTTGATCTGATTTTGTAAATAATAAAAATATATGTAAACGTTCTTCGAAGTCTTTTAAAGAGATCACTGTAATAGTCAGATTTTTTTAAAACATTTTGAAATTTGCCTCCTATAATATAATTTGATCTTAAATGGTATTTAAAATTCCAAATTCTCAAAAATTTCTAAACTTTGAATCGCAGTTGTCTTTGTTAAAGAAATGATATGAATATTATCGTATTTATTAGTTTATGAAATATTATAAACATTAAATCTATCATTAATTTAATTTTTATAAGTTGATAATTATATTAAAAAGCAAAAAGATGCTTACGGAAATGGTTTGGTAGAGTTCTTTTATTTATTTGAAAATCAGGTCTGTTTAATTTGTTTATGAAGCATTTTTGCACGTGATATTTACCATGAAGAGCAAAAAACAAGGCGAATAAAAAAAACAGAGAAAAAGTTAAAAAAAATTTGAATATGGTAAATTTTTACCATAATCAAACAAATGTAACTTTTTTAACACACAGACAGAACACTGTATGACAAACAAATTTCATCGATAAAAGACTTAGAGTAACATAAAGATAAGCAAAAAAAATTTCCGAAAGGGACATTTTTAAATCAAACTTTTTCTGAGTATTCTTTTCAAATAAATGCTTTGTAAGTTTCCTCAATCTCTCCTCTAAATGATAGCATACTAATAAGAAGCATTCCGAAGAAAAATATTCCGAAAATTATTCCGAAAGGGACATTTTTAAATCAAACTTTTTCTGAGTATTCCTTTCATATAAATGCTTTGTAAGTTTCCCGAATCTCCTCTAAATGACAGCATACTAATAAGAAGCATTCCAAAGAAAAATATTTCGAAAATTATTCCGGAAGGGACATTTTTAAATCAAACTTTTTCTGAGTATTCTTTTCATATAAATGCTTTGTAAGTTTCCCGAATCTCCTCTAAATGACAGCATACTAATAAGAAGCATTCCGAAAATTATTCCGGAAGGGACATTTTTAAATCAAACTTTTTCTGAGTATTCCTTTCATATAAATGCTTTGTAAGTTTCCCGAATCTCCTCTAAATGACAGCATACTAATAAGAAGCATTCCGAAAAAAAATATTCCGAAAACTATTCCGAAATGGACATTTTTAAATCAAACTTTTTCTGAGTATTCTTTTCATATCAATGCTTTGTAAGTTTCTCTAATGTCCTCTAAATGATAGCATACTAATAAGAAGCATATTATTGCCTACATAAAAATGTGGTATTTTTTTCTGAAACCACTCTTCTAAGCAATTTGAATAGGTTGCTGATGTATTGAAACACATCTTATTTGTCAAGTGACGCTTATAATTAAGCTCTCCGCTAATTGTCTTTATAACTAAGTTAAAATTATATTTAAAAAAATGCAACTAAGTATTAGTTTGAATAATTATTAGTTAGTTTGAAAACAAAAATGATAAGCATCTAGAGACATTTCTCATCACGTATTTAAAAGAGCTATTTTTTTTTTTAAATCGTGCTCCAAGCTCTGAATTTTCTATCTAAAAACAGTTAATAACTTTTTACGCATAAAAAAACTTCTAAACCTTATACTTTTACTTTAGTGCCTCCATTTGAATCCATTCAGGAGAAAAGCTCTTCAAAATTGTTTTAAACGATTATTTGGAGTTGCTAAAACTGATATAAAGGTAATAAAAACCACAGGAAATATTCCACGAAAATAGAATGGGTAGAATTTCTGCCAAAACCCGTCACATTCGTGAAGAGTTGCAAATGACTGAATAACTGGAAGAAAAAAATTTAAAAAAAAAAACAATGAAACCTCATTTAACTAAAATGGAATACTACTGTCAAGAATAGGTCGCTTACTCCAAAAGTTTGGCATTTATCCCACAAAAAACCATTTAACTACATGTCAAATTAGCTTATTTATGTCAAATGGTCTGTAACCGCGGAAAAGTGAGTTTCTTCCACTTAAACAGTCATTATTCACTACACATCAGAGTTGAAATCCATTCCATCCCATCTTTCACAGAACTCATTTATTTTTTGTTTTAAAAAAAATCATACATTCTTCTTAATTTTGAAATAATAGATTATTCTCTAATAGAAATTATACGAGCTCGAATTCTCGAAGACAATTTAAATATGAATTTGATTTTATTTGAGTTATGTTGTCCTTAATTGGATTAATTAGATCTGAAGGAATTGTTAGTTCTTAGCATTTAAACAATTGAAAGGATTGAAGATATAATAATTGGTAAGCCACATGTTTTAAGTCCGTAACAATTTCACATCAGACTTTCCCAATAGTATTGTTTGTCGACAGATACTTTACAATTTTAGGAGCGTTTCATAAGCACATTAAGCAGCTAAATCTTTTTTCTAACGCAGAAATCGTAGTGTTTTTTACCAAAAACACTCTCATTAATAATTTTAAAAGCTCACTAATATTACCTCAAGCCCTAGAATTAATTTAAAACTAATCTTAGTTTGATTTGCTAAAAATTGACAGTGGAATTATAAAAACGTTATTTTATAATTGCAATTAAACTGAAAGAATTGAAAAGGGGATTACCGTCATTAGATAAATATATTTTGATAAAGCTTAAAAAAGCTTTGAAGATTAAGACTTTAGCCAGAATCAGTTTTTCTGATTTTATTTTTAATAATGCTTATCAATTTTATTAACCTGTCTACTTAATACCAGCAGATCAATATCATCAACAATAATTTCTCGCATTTCTTCTATGATAAACTGTCTTTAAGAACATTTGTAGGATAATAAATACTCGAATGTCCTGTAGAATTTATTGTTAGACCACCAAACTGTAGCAAGGGAAATTTCGTGAATCACAAACAGGCTTTTCACTTTCACAGAGAATACTATTTCCTATCTGTCTTACGCTCATTTAAAGTAAGATATCTGTTAGCAAAAAATCATAACAGTTCTTGAAATCTAATTTTGTTTAGTCACCCAAGCATGCTTCAAAAGCACAAAAGTACTCAATACTTTCATATTAAAAAAAAAACTCTAAACCATTATTAAGGGCATTAATTTTAATATCAAGAAATGATGCAAGGTGCAACTTCTTTTATAATAGCATTCCTATCTTAAAAGGACTAGTGTAATTCAAAGGCAATGACATGTTTCTCAATTTCAAAATAATGTATTTTGGTTTAATTCGAGTCATTTGTTTTTGCTAGTAACAGAGCAGCAAATAAGTCTTAGAAAAGAGGGATTGATTAAACTTTCCCCCAAAATAATAAAAGTTATATCTTTATCAGAATTAAAAAGAAATCAAAGTATTTTATTTCTTGATAAACATTTATAACATTCATAAATAATTCCCCTTTGATTTCTTTCAGACCTCCAATAATCGAATTAAAGTGCATTTACCATTTTTCAACAAAAGCATATAAAAGTCAGCTTTACGGTTTGAGTTTAAGTGAGAGAAAGACAATCGAAAGCACCAAAAGTAAAGAGATAGCGACAGAAGTTTCAGAGAGAGAAATATGACTGTATAAACATCAAAAGATCTCTTTTGGAGGTGGAGGAATATATGAAGCTTAAAAGAATCAAGTCTAAAGCAAGTTAAAGTCATAATGGTATATATAGGAAGCATGCTGTCTCAGCAGGTTTCAACTGTGGGAGAAGGCTATAAATAAGTTTCCCAACAAGATTTCACTTCAGTTGCTCGCTGGACAACTGTCTTCAGCAATAAATCGGGAAAGCGGGAGAGAGTTTACAACTTGAAATGCTCAAATGAATTTTTTTCCATCTCTTTTTTGGAGAGTTTTCTTTTTATGTGTGTGTTTGATTGAAACCGTGCCAGACTGTCGTACTTCATGTTTGAAGGGGAGTGGTAAATGATTGAAAAGAAGTAGGGAATTGCATCAAATGTAATAAAGCGAAGCAACGGCAAATTCAGTCGTGAAAGTGGAGAGTTTATTCATTTTGGGTATTTTCGTTTGGCTGTTTGTTTTTGTTTACTAGGAATGATCTAAGGGTTAAAATAAAAATAAAAAGAAATTGGAAGAAAAAGTTTGTTAACTACTTTCTATTCTTGGACTGTGTAAATTTTAAAAATGTTTTTAATGCTTAAATTTTTTATTAAAGCTTTTGAAAGACAATAAGTGAGCCTTTGCATTATGGGATCAAATACTTTCTTTAAACCCGGTTTATATTGAAGCAAAGAATGAATTTTATCAATATAGCAAATTCGAGTTATTTGTGCGTTTAAGTATAGTTAGTAAATTAAAAAAATGCAAATAGACATACCGCACGTTATTAAAGCAGCTTTAACTTGGCAGCTATTGCATTACGACACAACTTAAATACAAATCCCCTGCATCAATTTCCATAATTAAACTTTTTAGTGAGAAAAAACATTCAAAATCTCAAGTTTAGAATAACTGCACTTTAGTTTCTTAAGTAAGGAGATTTTCTAAACAGAAAGATATGCTTAGACAGCTTTCTCTGGTTGTATACACTAAAATACATATTTATTCACAATTTAATGTGTATTACAATCGTTCAGAATTCCTGTATCATGCAGACCTATCATCTGTTTAATATAAAATGTCCGTTGGAGCAATGGTTCGGCATTGAGATGTGATTGTAAAAAACTGCGGTTGACTTCCCGATGGTGGCCACCTACTTCCAGATCAATAAGTACTTGTTCGTCTGGAGCGTCAAATCGGCCGTTACATAATGCCGTACCATTGTGCCGTTCTCTTTTCTTTTGGCGCCTTAATCTCCATAACTCTCTTGACTGACAAAAATAAGACGAAACGTGTTGCGGCACAGTTTAAACCATTTTTTAATAACCCTTATTTAATAATCCTTCTCGTATTAGGCTCGTGTAGTGATGAAAAAGCCGTGATTACGCAGTAACCACAATATAATTGAGAAATAATTTTTCATTTTAACATAAAGTCATGAAAATTTAACAAATTGGCATTCCGCTTCACTTTTGAACGAAGGCAAAAGCAGAGAGATGTAAATGAAAATAAAACACAACAGAAAATAATAAATTCGAAGTTTGAAGAAATGAACCTAGGCGTGTTCTGATGCTGCCAAATGGCGATGCGTTAGCTATCGGCGGTTCGAATTGGCGATTAATTTTGAATTTTAAATAGAATTATTAGCAAAATATAGATCGGTTAAAATATAACGGGTGAGAAATGATCATTAGAGGAACTCGATGAAATAAGTTAAAAAATAGAATGCGAAAGGAAATGGGCAATGTTTTATTCAACTTTATTGCAGAGGCGTGTTAAAAATAGAAATCTTTTAGTTGAAAGTGAATTAAATGAATAAATATATCGTATTATTATTTCAATACGACAGTCCTGTCAAAAAATAACATGTAATGATAGTTTTAATCTAAAGCTCTCATAATGTAGTAGTTATTCCCTTAAATCAGTGTTGAAAAATAAAATATACTCACTAACTACCACCATATTTTATTCGCTGATGCTACATAAAAAAAAAATTCAAAACATTGCCATTTGAAAAACGAGTATCCAAACAATGTGCCTTTTTGAAAATTAAGTTATTCTAGAATATTTATTTTCATTGCAATGTGCTTGGTTACACCTTACTTTAAAAATATAAATATATTCTTTATTTCCTCGAAAATCTGAAATTGACTTCAAATGCGCAATCACTCAAAAGAAATCACTTCAATTAATTCAGAATTGTTTGCTTAGCAAATGGTATTTTTCAGAAAAAACATATTTATTTTAAACTGTAAATCACAATTTGTACTTTAATTGTCTAAACTTTGCATGCATTTGACTGCAGCACCCATGCAAATCAAATAAATTAAGTTCCCACAGTAAAAATTTAAGAACTGCCAAAGCAAATATAAGAATGTAATTGCACTCCCTACATGTTGCGTTTGCTCAGAAGCTCGTAGCAGTAAAACATTAATTAAAAATAAAGAATGCAAAGTAGATCCATTTTTAAATGTTTAAATTTAAGTAATTACTTTCGCTTCATTTGCGCTTAATTATCGAGGAGTCATTCGGCAGGAAAATTGGAATAATGAACTACCTAACTTATGGTAAATATTTACGTTTCGCTTTAAATCAACCGTCAGTTTAAAGAAAGAAAACTCAAAAATTTTCTCAGCGTTTTCTGAACTTAAAGAAAACGCATCAAAGAAGAAGTAGAAAAAAAAATGTCCCGATTTTACTGGGGGAAAAAAATTGTCCGAAAAAATTGCTTCTGTTTTACTTGCGTTAAACAAGAGCAGCGTCCACACATATGAAATTAATCTCGGGGATTTTAATTACGGAAATGTCAAAACTTTTTCCTCTGCAGTGATTAAAAAGCAATTAACTCTTAAGAAAGAATAAAAACAAACTTTTACGAATAAGTTCGGTTTTCTTCTTTCCTCGCAATCCGCTTGGTTTTCTTCCACCCCCTTGCAATACGCAAGTGAAATGGTTTTGATAAGGCGGATGCGGAACTCTTCCCCGGAAGTCTTTTTAATCCGGAAATAATCCTGAAGTCAGTGTTTCAGAAAATTAAAAAGAAGGGAACGACTAAGACTTGCAAAACGAACTTTTTTACCCAAAACACCCCCTCATCTCCAATTCTCTCGGCGATTGAGTAATTTTGAATGCTAATTCTGTAAACACTAGTGGCAGCTGTACAACAAAATAATAGTCAAAAAGAGGTGCTAATTAAATGAAGCAATTTCGTATAATTAGAGCATTCTTAACCAATTTATCATTTTTCGAATTGAATGCTTCATTAAAAATAACATAAAAATATATTCCTGAATATTATTTGATGTCGTTACCTTCCCAAAAAAATGTAATCTTATTAATTCATGCACTGAGCAATTAGTTCTTAAGTTACCATAAAACATTTTTTTAATTCTCATTGTTAACAATTTTTTTTTAAATTTTGATAAGGCAAAATAAATTAATTTTTACATAAAAGAGTGTCCTAAAGAGCTCGCAGGATTAGCACGTTATGATAATCTTTTAATGAGTTTGAGAAAATCAATTTTAATTTTTAAAGAAATTTCAGAAAACTGCCTGCCAAGCATATTTTTCTATAAGAAACTTACTTAATTAAGAGGTTATTATTACAAACTAATTATCTATTTATACTGCAGAATTTCGTACGTATTTTTGCATGAATTAATCTCTCTTGCCTCTCCCAATAACGATTATAAAGGTTTTCATCTTTCAAAGAAGGTGACTTTGCTAAACGGTATTTGTCCATTTCGACCAAAACTAGCGACAGTATTCCTGCCCGATGGGAAAATTCTAGGTTTCACATGTTACAGTGAACAGAATAAAACTAATTACCCTAAAATGAGAAATATATACCCCGACCCCAATTTTTGAGAAGATACTTTCTCAGTCACCGGGTTAGGGATATTAAGGATCAAATATCAAAGATCAAATATCAAGGACCACTTCTTTTTCTTAGTCTCAAAAGTTACTCTACACTAATAGACACATTTTTTGCTTCCCAAATCTATGGATTACTTTAAACTGCACGTGCCCCCTGGGTAGTGCCAACAGCTTTTACGAGATTAGAACTATGTTTACTTTTATATAATAAATCCCGCACAACAGTTTTGTATTTGAACCAATTATCGTGATATAGACAACCAATATATTAAAATCTATGCAATGCTTGGCATTAAATCTTAACAATATATACAGAACTAAAAAAGTGAGATTAAACCAATAACAGGATATTGTTGTTGTTTTTAAATAAATTGCGTTTTCATAATGGGAGTTTTAAATGTTCAATAAAATTGAACAATTGCCTTTTATATATTTAATGATGCAAAATTACGTATAAAATTCTTTAACAACCAAAGTTGTCTACATCTTCGTTTTCTTCTTTCATCCTCCGTGAATTTTTATACTGACACTGAGAGACCAAATTACCTTTCAAAATCAGAAAGAATTGCATAGAGTGTCTTTAAAATCTAAAGCACGTCAAAAATATTTCGATTTGCTTAAGATATATAGATTTTTTAGGAGAATAAATTTCGAAATAAGAATATTATTTCAATAAAATAAGGTAGGATTTGATACTTCTGCGATGGAATGTCATAAAATAAGAAATAATCAAATTTTTATCGAGAAGTTTGGAAACAAGTTTTTCATAATTTATTGCAAGGTAAAAAGCAACATGAAGTTTACTTACTTCCATATTTTTCGGAGTGCTTTGATAGTTTCTATTTACATTAAACAAGTACAGACACACAAAACGAGAAATATGAAATGGTTCTTACCCGCTAGGCTTTAGACTTAAAATGAAAATCATATACAAAAGTTAGCTTTAGAAAATCAGTGAGTATACTTCAATATTCAGAAAAGTTAGTCAGAAAGCATTCTTATGAAAACTAATTACTTAGTTGAATTTTTTACTTTATCTTGGAAAAAAGAACTATTTTGATGAAAGGAAACCCTTTTCCTGTTAAAGTTAAAAAAAACGCACAAATGCAAAATAATAATTAGACTTGATATATAAAACTTAATTTTTAAAAATGAGCAATAAATCATCTTCATTACAATTAGTGCATCATGGATCTATCTTTAATACTTAGAAAACTGTATTCATCCTTTTGTATTAATCAAGTAAGCATAAACAACTGCAAAAATTATCATTATTTATTCGGTCGACAAAAATAGAAAAAGTTAGTTGTGAAAATTGGGGATTAATTTAGCCTTGTTCACTGCTTTTTATTTGAACACTGATATTTTTACGTCTTCTTTATTGCATCTTCAAATTGTCATTGTATCTTCTTCAAAAAAACTCTTAAAAGTCAAGTTTAAATTTGAGCTGTATGTGACACGATAATTTTTCCATAATTAATATTCCAACGAATTAACACACATCTTTAAAAAAAAAAACTTTAAAAAAAATGAGCAATTAAGCTGTGAATAAGTAAATAAGTTAATCAAAAAAGCTATTCTTATAAACAACAAAAAAAAATTTTAGAAAATTAAAATAAGTAAAAAAAAGTGTATTTATCTTTATTAAAATGATGCAGTTATTTTATCAAAATTTCAAAAACATTGTGGAAAAAATCTTGAAAATGTTATCAAAGTTTGCTTCAGTGGAGTATAATTTGACCTTGCGGTGCGAAGTGAAACAAATATGGCAGTTTCAAGTTTCATTTTTAAAAAAAATTGAAGGTTCCTTATTATTAAAAATATACTTTCAAATTTTGTACAATATTATATCAGGTATTTCAATATTTAAGAATTTGTGCCTTAGAATAGATTGAATTGAAAGCACGTTTTATTTTGTAGTCATGTCTTAAATATAATCAAAGGATCATTAAAATGAAATAGTAGTTCAGCTGGTACTACAATGCATAAATTAATCACTAAGAGAAGAAGCTATTTTATGAATTAAGCTTTCAACAGATTTCCCGTTTAAGCACAACAGAAACAAACACGACATCATTAAGAATGATAATGATATATTGTCTATGTAAGACAATGATATATTACCCTTCATAATTTGTGAAAATGAAGCAACAGAAAGCACTTTAATTGACTTTATCAGAGTTCTCGAGAAGGCAATGATCTTTTACTTCTTTTGATATTAACGTAGCTATGCGGTATTTGGAACACGAGACCTTAAGTATTATACCGGCCCAGTGAATCAGAAAGACACTGGTAAAATCATGTTTCTTAATGTCACGTATGTAGGATTAAAGTTACTGGATAAATTCTAGACTAGTTGCTGTCAAGTACGGCATAAAGAGGACAAAAGGAATCCTGGCGCCAGACACTTCCGCCAATGGATCACTTTGCTGCCACCCGTGGCTGAATATATTGATTGAACATCCCAGAAATCTTCAAAAAGGGGGGCAGACTCCTGCATAAGTATTTATTTTTTTGGGCGCCAAGCGTAACAAATGACAACTGGGTGTCAGAGAAACTTTTGAAAAGAAACGTATCCATCTAGAGTAAATGAATTAATGATAACGGTGCCTCACTTTCATTTTATTGAAAAGGTAGGGTTGTGGAACTTGAGTTGATATCTTCTACAGTCTTTGTTTTCTTCGGGAAAATGATCTCGCGGCATCAAAGGTACAGGAGACAGAATTTAATTTGGATTTCTGGAAAAGTTTGAAGTAAAATCTTAGATGAGTTTGAATTACAACATTCTCTTAGTTTAATATTCTGATGGAGTTGAAAGCTGTAAAATTGTATTTCCTTAAGGAAATGGGAATATTTTAGTTTAAGAAAATTAATATCAAGAGTAATAAATCTTTTGTGAAAGTTTTCCCGATTTATTAACTTTTCTTAGATATTTTTTTCCGAACATGAATAATCAGTTTTAGACTGAAGTTATATAATATAGTATTGTTTGTTAAGAGAGAGAAAAAAGTGCACGGGATATGTAAATAAAGAGATATTGAAGTTCGTGTTCTCAGACCTTTCAATCAAACCTTCTATTCATTTAAAAATATGAATACATAAATTTCTAAATAATGTGTGTAGTTAGAAAATAAATGCCCTGTGTTTAGTAAAAACTACTTTTTTGTGAGGAATAGGTACGTACTCTCGACCAAAAGTTGAAGAATAAATACATTTTTGCTAAAAAGTAAAAATAAAATAGCTGAACCAAGTGAAGTTTTATATGATATCGTTCCAAAGTATGACAAAAACGATAATAATAAAAACGTTTTTGCACGAGTTTAGTGCTATAATTATGGGGCATGTCAGCAACATAGTCCGAAAATGGTGTAAAAAAAGAGAGTTTGTAGAAGGTTTAATATGTGGCATGCATGCCTTTACGACAAATCTCACGACAAACTCTCATGCTACTCTTGTTTAGAAACAATAAATTTAAGTTTTTTGGAACAATAAATTCTACTGTTCTTTTAACGCAGTTCTCAAGCCCATAAGGGTTTTGGGGAGATGGAGGGTGAGCCGCAATTGCTCTGTCAGGAACATCGCATACAAACTGTATTAGATTCTCGTTTGAAGATCTAGCTAGCCACTTCATACTCTGATTTTTTTTACTCCAACTACATCCAGAGAAGTCAAGGTACTTTTCTGATATTTCGGGTCACAGGAGATACTACCAAAACTGGCGTGGGCGAAATCGACCTTGGACATAATGAGCGAACACGATACGATACGGAAATATCTCCATAAAAATTATACCAACTTTCCAGCTCTGCTCCTTATTCAACATAAACACCATTTTGAATAGACCATATTATTGTTTATTTTTTAAACATTTCCAAAATAATATGAATAATGATACATTAAAAGCATACATGCTATATTCAAGAAATTTAAATAATAAGGTTTAATTTATTGTTTGACGCTATTTTAAACGTGGAATTTTAATACGGTAATAATATTGTTTGTATTTAACTATAAATATTCTACGATGTAATGGTTTAACTGAACTAAAAGTAGCAGATAATTGATTTTTTAATTGTTTCAACATGGGTAATTTGTTTACAGACAATTATTTTTATCTTCTTCATTGTTGCAGAAAAACTTTGTCAGAGATTAATTACTAAGCAAACGTTGTTTTACAAGCATATTCTGAACTAATTACAGTACTCATTATTTATACCTAGACAATACGTTTTAACAGAGAAGTCAACTACTACGTGCGAACAATAATGTCAATAATGATCACAATACCTAATATTTACTGACTTTATTAGATACAGGATCAATAAATTAATTCTTAAACGTTTTAATTAAGCTGTCAAGTTTATTAAGTACACAGAATGTTACTACAACATCAACCCCTCTCAGATACATCGTGCTTTACATTACTGTTCTAGCTGAATTTTAACTAAAGGAAAAACATTACATACTATACTACTTTAATGTATCGTGTAACTATCATTGAAACTTATAAAGTTTACTAAAAATTACTAAATTTTAAATGCCTTAGGTAGTTGAAACAAAAACTGCCGATCACGGACAATATGACGAGGCAATGTGAACAATCGCGAAAAAGTTACAACTCAACAGCTGAAAAAAGTTTTTCGAGTTCTACCGTTCGCGAACAGAATTGACTTCCACTAATATTTTCTTGCGTTTGCTATCATAAAAGTTCATTGGCTAATAATGATATTTTAATTAATATTTAATTTATTATTTTCTTTCATAAATAACTGTTTATTTATTAATAATATGGGATGCCCTTTCATAAAAAGGTGGCGCTGGACCAAAAGTAATGAAATAGATGATAATTTTAGAAGTTCGAATGTTAGATTGAACACCATTTAATGTTATATAACATTAGTTCTAATTTTTGAACATAGGATTCAGGAGTCTAACGTTTTCTAGCACGGCAGTATTATATTGCCTCTTTCTAATGTTAGAAAATATAATTTTGCTACCTGGGTTACGTTTTTCCAATAGGTGCCCCGTTTCTTCTTAGGTATTCGACTGAGATCTAAAAGCATTATATAAGTATGTTAAGAAGCTTTGTGTACCACCAGTTCATCTTCATTTCAACTTCGTCATTCATCTAACAATTATTATTTCATCCTATAATTTTTCAATCTCGAAAAGTGGCATAAAAGTTCAGTAAAAGACCTGCATTGGCATCTAAAAGGGTAATACTCCATATTAAACACTGAAAAGAGTAATTTCTCTAAATCTATTTTGCACTTTCTTGCTATGAAGCCCATTAATTTATGATCAAGAGTTTATACTATAACATTCTTGTCATCATTGTTTTTGAATTACTTTTGATTCGCTCATTCCGCGCTTTCTCTTAAAACTGTTTTGATTTTTTATGAGTTCTATTTAGAAGAAGAATAATTTTGATTTAAGAATACAATAATTTTTAATACTTAAAATGAAACACAAAGGGGAGCTTCTTAATAAAACTTGGTTCCTAAAAAGCTCAAGCTAGAATTTACATTGAGTTGGAATTTTTAAAACGTGTTGAATCACATAATCGTTCAAATTTGCTGCAAACTTAATATGGCGCCATATCAGTATACCTCTATAACTTAACAATACGATAGTTGGTACAACTCAAGCAAATTTGCACTGTGTTCTAGACCAAGATATCAATATTATTCTCCAACTAGAAATCGATATTTCTGAGACTGCAGTTATTACAAATACAACGTAATTTTCATATATTGACTTGTATACAGAAAGCTTCCTTTTTAACCCGAAAAAGCATTTTTCATTGACTATTTTGTATTAGCGTTTTGAACTCACTTAACTGATACAATCATTTTTATCTAATAAACTGAAAATATTAATGGCATTATATGCTATAGTGAAGTTTTTCTTGGATATTGAAATCTTTCTTATTTCACATACAATTTCTGATATATTCAATAATAAACCATAACCTCTAAGGTATTTATCGCTCAATATGCCAGGAATAATTTCTTGGCATTATTATATTAATTCTTAAGTACTATGGGAAATACATCTACAAACATAATATACGTGTCATTAACTTTTTAATACATGCCTAGTAATTTCAATTAAATAATAGCATACGATACCAGAAAAGTGAAGATCCGATCATCAGATCAAAAGTAATTCTGCGTATTCCATTTTTTTTTCTTTGCGCACCGCACTAGACAAATCCAACATGACTTAATCTAGTTAATATCATCATTATAAATCTTCTAAAATTAAGCCTTCGATAATTATTAAGTCATCTACCCTTAATCCAAAAATTTTAAAAATGGAAAATATTTAGATTCGTTGAAATTTATCAAAATACCATTATAATAAATATTTATCATAAAAGCTTCTTTACGCATACAATGCAATGACTCATTGTAAAAAGAATACTGAATTATTCATTAAATGAAAAAAATATTTCAATGAAAGAAACTTTTTTAACCATTACGCGCCATTATTTACATAATTTCTAATTCCCGGTATAAATTCCGTATTTCACTATAAGATTAATTATTTTTCCCGATGTACAAATCTAACTTAATGTGATTATTTAATAAATCCAACTTTTACGTATGGTCGCACAAAATTTCAGATAATAATTAACTCATCTTTTTTAGCCCTTTTTTATCCATATTTAAGATGATATATGATTAAACAGTTCTTTTAGAAGATATTGAAAGAGACAGCTCTAAATTCTAATATAAAATCAAATAAAAAACCTAGTCAAGGAAAAAAAACTAATTCTCGATGTTTTTCCTAACGTAAAGTGCATTGAAGGAAATAAAATTACTAATCAAATTTTCTTCGGTGTGTTTTTATTATTTTTTCCCACTTCTTTTAGTATAATATTACAAGTTTCTTTATGATCAACATCTTCTATCATAGATAGTTGTAAATAGTCTTAGAGCTGTCTCACTGAATTACAGTATGAGGTTAATTATTCCGCTTCGAGATTTTTCCCAGTGTGATTAATTTTTTCCCACTTCGGTAGAAAATCATCGACCGAGTTAGAAAGGCAAATCCATCAATTCATGATTATGTAGTAGTGTATTTTTTTCGCTTATTTTTTTAACATCTTTTGTAATCTAGAATCAGGTTTTACAAAAAAAAAACTTTAAAGCGATCTTGGAAACTGTTAATATTCACAATTTATTATATTTTTGACTTAATTTTATCCGAGCAAATTTTTCAACTACATATATTACTCGTCTTGTTTTAAAACATATTTAACAGAAGATTAAAAAAAGTACTTTTTGAGCACTCGAAAAATTCCTGAGTAGCAAGATTTTAATCGATTTAATGGAAATAGAGATTTATATCTAAACAATGCATAAAACTCAAGGTAAAAAAATGAAATTTGACAGTGCTATAAAATATACCTGACAAGAAAATAAGTTAAAAAGGATGGATGAAACAAACAAAAGAGACGAAGATATAACACTAATCGTGGTGAATTTCTTCACAATACTGATTAAAGAATTTAATATAATATCCACAGTAATTACTTAGATTCAAATAAAAATCATTTTCCAAGTGTTTATATTTTTCAAGTAAATATTAGAAGAATAAAACAATGCGATTGGATTTTTACGTGTTAATATTTTTAACAATTATGTGACTAAATTCATGCGTCAAAATAGTATATCTAAAATATTTTCACTGCATGGCAAGAGTTTGCCAAGTCAACCACAATACTATTACTTGAACGCTTCAGACTGACCTGTTTGATAGCATTATGTAATAAAAGTTGTCCTACTATAATATAAAAAAATAAAACCATGAAAAAAGAAGTAAATTAGTCCTAACAATGTTGTCTGCTACCTTTATGCTATTTATACATAAGGTTTAGGCTTTTTTTCAATATTAATGTTACTGTCTTAATTTGTCTAAAATATTTTATAGTAATTATAACATTTCCTTACATGCAAGCTATGACTTCTTAATGTATACCTATGGGGTCTGTGATCGCCATTATTAGCATATAGTGGAAGTATAGAACTCATCAAGGCTTTTTGACCGTTACCAACGCATCTTTATTATAGATGTAAAAAAATTATAATTGTCTTAAAGAAACAATAGAAATTGTTCGAACAAAACTAATTTATTAATTGTTGAAAAATGGCCATAATTCAAACAAATATAATCATATTAAAGAAGAGAAATCCCTTAAAGGGATCAAATTAAACACTTTCTCCACATCGAGAGTTTTTACAACATGAATGATATTCACCGGTTGTGACTAGGGAGGCCGGCAAGAGCACTCCCAGTCGCCACAAATTTGAAATTGAAAGTAAATGTATTTGTTCCTAACGCACACAGGAGAGGCATGGAAAGAAGATCCAAAATTGGCGAATTATCAAAATATAACATAGCCAAAACAAAGCCAACCCCGCATAATCTATATTGGGTTTGAAAATAATTTGGCGACCACGAGTCAACTGTGGGGATTAAAGTAACCCTGTTACTGAAACATATTCCAGGTAAAAAATTTTTAATAAAGAGTTATAAATAGACTTCTGTTTTCGATTAGGCGCGGCAGTGAATTAATGAGTCTACATTAGTATTGAAATAAAAAGTTAGCCGTTACATTGATCGATAAGAAAATAATAAACTATTTTATGTTCGCTTTAAAAGATTAACTCTTTTATTTAATTTAAATATAATTCGATTAATAAAATAAGTTTAAGTAATTAGAGATATTCTTAAAATGTTAGGAAATATGTAATGCCAATTGTGGCATCACAATATCTATTTTAATGCGAAAAGTTTAATAGTAACAAAGAGCTCAACAGCAACTCACTACTGTTTTTAACTTTTTCTTCCCATTTACTAATATTTCATGCAATTTTAAACAAATTTCTATAAAATCTATAAAACTAAAATTGATAAAATGTCCATCATATTAAACTAAGAAAATCTGATATAAGATTTTGGAAAGTGGGTGTAAAAGCTTAAGTCCTACACTGTTAAAAATTTCCAAAGAATAGTTAAATGATAATTTATTCCATCGTTATTTTACAATCATCAACCAAAACAGTGAAATAAGGTGGTATTCAAATTGCTAATTGTGAGAAAAAATGGTTTACTTTCTGTTTTCACCTAATGTGGTTAAAAAGCAGAATTTTACATGCTCCAATTAGGCCCACAATCATTGAGAACTAAGCGTACACTCTTCAAAATCTGAAAGCAAGACTTTCTGATCAGAGTTACGGAATCATATTACTATTTTCCATCATCGAATGTCTAACCCAACAACAGATGCCCAATAATTTTATAAGACTAAGTGTGCGTTTTCAGCGTTGACACCACAATATTTCAATCAGCACATGAGGAGGTTCCAGCGTCTTGCACTCCTCAATTGGTGACTCTGAATTATCTATACGTAACTCTCATTCCCGAATAAACAGAACAGAACAGAGCCACCACAGAACTGCATATTAGAAAAAAAAATCTAGTATTTTCTATCTTTTACAATAGATGGCACCACTAGATAAACTAAGTAAGCCACATTCTATGGTTTTTTTTGACAAAACACATCTAACTACAACCTAAATCTAATGTCAATCACCTTACAAAAACTCTAAGATAACGTAAACTCCAATGTCCTGTTAAATTTAATTTTTACGGTTTGGGAAATCATGCCAGTTGTAAATGGGTACAAAAAACGTATAGTTTCGTTTTGAGTTGAAAACGGGTTCAAAATCGTAAAGGTAAATAAATGTTTTCAACCGTTAACTTTATTTTTAATTGGATGGATAAACTGCTACCAGTTATTTTACCGACTGTTGCGAGTTATTTTAGAATGAGCACAAGTTATAACTTCTTTTTCATCTCTTTAAAAGGGTGAAAAACATGGTAGATTTGGATAAGTCTACCTTTTTCATATTTAAAAGCTCATTAAGCCGATGAGCACCAGACTGATTCAAACTAAATTACTTGATAAATTTTATTTCAGATTTGCTAGTGAATAAATATTTTATATTTCTTTAGGCGCAGTGTATGTCAAATGTGACCCAGTTCTTAAACTTTAGAGAAATCGTTGAAAGAGCGCATTTTATAATTTAAATAAAAAAAATAATGTAAGCATAGGAGAAGTAGGAGCTATCAAATAATGTAAACTTAAAAATTTTATTATGATAAAAATTGTTTTTAATGTAATTATTGGGTAAAGCCTTCCATTTTCCTCTAAAATACTTGGAAAAAAATTCTGAAAAATTACATTATTGTTTAGTAATGGCATTTCTGGCAACAACAAAAAACATAATTTTGGCTAATAAAAGAAAAATATATCGTGTTTAAACCATTTATTTGGATATGATAACAGTTTACCGGAAAATTTGGTTTTCAAAATTATAGTTCTTATTACCACACATTTAGAAAAAAATACAAATTTGGAAAGCAAGTTTACCCGATTAAATTGTTTTTAAGCCATGTTGTTATAAGCTATATTTTATTGCTAATTTTACAAAAATCATTAATGAAGCTCTTCGGTAAAAATTACTGAAGTTTTTGGTGTTCCCATTGAGCTGGAAACAGGATAAATACTACCATACTCTAGTAGTTTTAGACAAACTTTTTCCACTGAGTAAAAATCACATATTTTCAGTTTTCATGAATCCTATATTCTCATATTACAGTTTTCAAAAAATAATAACTTAGGCATATAAATAATAAGTCAAATCAAATGAATGAAAAGACAAAATTAAAAGCAAAAATTATAAATTTAAATATTTATGCAAGAGCAAAAATGTTTCAGCAAATATTGTGTATCTTGCTGTTCTCATATACCTTGAAGCAAGTAAGACATAAATTAATAATGAATTTTCAAACCTCATCATCAACCGATAAAGTACAACGTAATATTGTCGGAATTAAGAATTTATTCACTAAATATAAAAACTTATATACGTATTATACAATACTAGAAATAAGGACGTAAATGAGAAACCAATTAAAAACGCTTTAGAATTATTTAATGAAAAATCCATTTACTGCTTTGTTTGGATAATAATTTTAAATTACCTAAGTTAAATTCGATGCCTTTTATTTTTATTAAAAATGAGTTATGAAATGTACAAAACATTCCGACCATTTTAATTTTCATAGAAGAATTAATTGCACAAAGACATTTTTATATTTCAACCTAAATTAAAGTTCATTACAGAATGATAATATTGAAGAAAAATAAGCAATAACTTATCTTTCAATAAGAAAAAAGAAATAGAAAGTAATTGGCAGCTCTAATTCAAATCAAAGCTTTTAATTATAGAAAGCTGAAAAGATAGAAATTAAAGCTCATTTTTATTTCATTTTAAAATATCAAGAATATAATTAAAATGACTTCTATGCGAGAAATTTCAACCAATTTAAGAAAGCAATTATTTGCTTTATTAGAGGTTTCTTAACTTTTTAACTTCTATTACGGGAATCTTTTATTGCTAAGTAAAGTCAATAATATACATTTAATCTAGATTTGCTATAATCTTAAAGAACTTTGACATTTTAGTACCTTTTTTCTTTAAAATAAAGCGATAATAAGTATGCGTTGATTGATACAAGCTGTTTAAAATAACTCCTCCAGGCTAGAGATGGTTACTGAAATATTAAGTGACAGTTACAAGCGTATTATGCCTTTCTTTATACAAAAACCTAATAAGCGATCTTTTTAATATTAATATCTTGAATTTTGCATTAATTTTTTAAAATTATTTTTATCCTTACCGACTGGTTATTAACACTGACAAAGTTTGTTTTGAATACTTTTATGCATATTTTTATAGTTTATTTGAAATTCATTAAAATGTCTGGTTATGCATTTTTATGAAATTTTTTCTGTGTCTAGAAAATTAATTTACGTTTTAGAATTAGATGTATGTAGATTAAAAAATAAAATGCATATTGTATGGTATGTATAAATATAAAAACTACCAAAATCATAAAAAAAGAATTATGTAATTATGAATTGAAAATTGCAAGCAAAGTTCCAAGTAACTTTTTATTATAATGATGCATAAGTTATTTCGTCTTTTAGCATAATTACATCTTTTTTTAATTAGTTTGATACATTTTAAAATTAAGAGTAAGTTATTTTTTACGTATCAAGTAGAGTTGGATAGTTTACATTTTTGATTTTGTTGGAAGTTTTTCTAGGAGAAAAAAATTCTGGTAAATTTACGGTATTGATTAGTAATGCCATTTCTGGTGAAAAAGAACCATATTCTGGTGAATAAAACCAAAATATTTATATCATGCATTTGATAATTTACTCGTACATATAACGGTTAAAAGAAAACCTTGATTTTCAAAATTATTGTTTTTATTACCACACATTTAGTAAAAATTACAATACCGAAAAGTAAATTTAATCGAAAAAATTATTTTTATGCCATATTCTATGGTATTATGATAACAATTGACAAATTGTACCAATGCTGGATTTTATTAGGAAAGTACTCTTAATTTTTTGATACTTAGTCAGAGGTTTTGATAATTGAATGTTTTTAGCGATATTTTTATTTTGACAGTTGCTAGAACAATTGCTTAATTCTTAAATAATGCTAATGACTGAAAATAATTATGAGCTATGCTATTTATAGCATTATGATTATAAACTTCTGATATACATATCATTAGTACCAATGCTAATTTCTAAACTTTTCAAGCAATGTTGCTGTTCTCTTACGTAATATAAATTATTACACAATATTAGTTATTGTTAAAAATATTTGTATGATGATTTACGTTGCATTTTTGTTACATTTGAAAAAAAGCTAATGAAAGAAAATAAAAGAAAAACTAGTTTAATTCTACATAATTCAATTCTTTTTATTTTATTTAAAATCTACATCAATTGAAGTAAAGTGACTGCATGTTTATCTTGCATGAAATTAATAAATATGTCGTTCAAATAAAGTATTTTTTCAGTGTGCTTAATAATAAATATCTCAGTACCAAATCTGACAAAATACTTTTTGTCATATTCAAAAAAAGATTACATAAAATTATAATTTACATTGTCCCTCTAACGTGGAGTCACCCCAAACCTTAATTTACAAAAGACTCAATTATTTTCCGTGAAAAGTTATTTTCTTTATTTTATATTTCCTTAAAATTATTTCTATGTTGAAAGTACAGAATATAAATTGCGACAAAATGAACAGAGACTACGCAAAAAATATTTACCAATGACAAAAAAGGGGAACTAATGCCATATTTTGTTTCTATGCATTTTCGCAATACTACATCATTTACCGAGCTCATTCTACAGTAAAAAACACACTTCAGTCGGCGATTTTTATTCTTCAAATACAATAGAAAAAGACAAAAATATTATTGACTCAACAGTCATTGAAACTCAAGTATATACTTATGTTTACCTTATGGACTAGACATTTCTCATTATTCTTAGCCATTTTAAAGATTTGTTTTCTACATGCAGCTGCACTCAATTGCTCTTTATTTTGGATGATCATAGAATTTTCTTCTATCAATAGGCATGGTTGGGAACATTTGACCTAGATTTTACAAAAAAACTTACTCAGTTTAAAATGTATTTCTGTAAGAAACTACCGTAATTGTATTTTGTAGATTTGATTATGGTAAACAATATCTCCTTTTTTATGTGTTTATGATTCTGTGTTCATATGAAGAAAAATAATCTGGTAAAACTACCATATGAGATAATGCCATTTCTGAAGGGAAAAAAACACAATTCTGGTAAATAAAGCCAAATTATACGGTACTAAAATCATTAATTTAGTAATTTTCCCTTTCATATTAATATGGTAACGATAAAACAGAAATTCAGTTTTTATGAAATTATGGTTCTTATCAACACCGAATAATTTAACCGAATGATGCTATGGTTTATGGTTTCCATACTATACTTTAAGGTATCAGGATTAAACTATTAAATTTTACTACATTTACCACATCTTATTACACATTACGAAATCATATTTTATTGTTAATTTTGCTAAAATCATTACCAAAATGCTTTGATAAAAAATGGTTATCTTTTAGTGTGCTCATAGAGCCATAAACATGGTCTAGTAGTTTTGACCATTCTTTTTTCTTTCCAGTACGAAATTACTTTTTTAATAATGGAGGGTGTTATTATTTGTTAGGACGCATGTAGATCCTGAACTACAGTGGACACAGGTGTATATTCATTATTTCATAGCAGTGTTTAAATGTTCAATTTTGACAAGTTGGAAAACTCAGCAATTAATCTGTCACGAAATGTCCTGTTATTAAATCTATCATTTACAATTTTGCCATCATTAGCTTCGACTTGCCTTCCGGTTAAAAGGTAATATTTTATCTATTTCCTGATTCAAAATGTTGCACAGGAACTCCAGTTCTTAAAATAAGCATCATTTAAATAAATTACTGATAAATTTTACGGTTAAATATCTTGGGGGGGGGAATAGAAGTAAAATTTATCGAAAATATATTTAGTAGAATACGGGAAAAAAGTTTAAGACCACTGTTATGAAACTTAGAAAAGTTAAGGTGATAAACAGGCAAACAAATTGCACCCTGTTTTGTAATGGTTTTTGTCACCATGATAAAATTATCATAGATATTTTTTTTCAATTAATACCTGAAAGTTTCATGACAAAGCTGATTTTTTTCAGATTTCATTAAATGCATTTTCTTATAAATAATGGGAAAATATAATTTTTTATTTAGAACTATTTTAATATTTTTAGATACCTATAGCTAAACTTTTTAAAAATAATTAACGTGTCTTTATTTTTTTTAAAGAAATCAAAAGTTATTCACATAAGCGCATATTTTCAGCTATACCAATTTTAATTTTTTTTGCCCTGAAAACTTGTGAACAAAGTTTCGTATACATACTAAATGTTACATAAACACAAAAAAAAATTAAAAGAATTTCGAAACTGGGCAAAAATTTGTCAAAGTAGATCTGAATAATAGTCGAATAATGAAAATCCCATGTATTCGAAATTGAAGCAGTAAATACTTATTTTAGAGCTAAATGCAAAGTGTAAAAATATAAGGAAGTAAAAAATATGTTTGCTGACTATCAACAAGTTTCGAACCAGAAACCAACAGGTTCGTAGTAGGATGCTGTAACTATAGATGTACAGTACACTAAAATTGATGGACCACCCTGAATAACGTTTGATTTCAAGTTCTCGGGCTCAATCTTAATGGCTAGAGAGAGTGGTCGTAAATATGTAAATGAATTAAAGAGGATATTTTGAGTTACGAAATCAGACACAAAAACGTACTTTGTTTGGACCCCATCAAGTTTGTTTTACTTTTTGTTTATTTCAACATATTTCGATAACTTTTTAGGCGAATTAAAAAAAAAATTTGCATACATTTATAAAATTTATCTAAGTCATCTATCTAAGATTATTCTATGCAAAATAATACTTTTAATAAATATTAATTAGTTTTTACTATTTTATTTAATAATGGTCGAAAAACTTTTGAATTGTTAGGTACACAATTATTTACATAACTTAAAGAATGCAATTTAAATAACAAAATGCAAAAATTTGAGCGAAATCAGTCGAATAGTACATGAGAAATTGAATTTCAAAAAGTCGTATTTTTAAATTTCTATTTCTCGGGAACTATCCGACCGATTTCACTCAAATTTAGTATTTTACCATTTAAAACTGCATAGTTTAAGATTATGTAAAGAATTGTATAACTCACATTCAAAAGATTTTTTTACTATTATTAAATAAAATAATTACAAAATAATAAATATATACTAAAAATTATACTTTGCATGGAATTATCTTTGAATAAACGAATTTTATAATTGTATGCAAAAAATATTTTTACAGAAAGCCAAAAAAAAAAACTGAGTACTATAACTTTTGATCTAATGATCGGATCTTCACGTTCTAGAACTCTATCTTAATGGTTCAAGGGGATGACTTCAAATATGTAAAGTTTAAGTTATTTCAAGTTATGAAATCAGATCCAAAAACGTTCTTGTTCTGAATAAACATACTTTATTTTCAACGGCCCCAGTAGTTTGGTCATGAGAGCGCTCCAAAGTTTGGACCCCTTAATTTACTTTTTGTGTATTTCGCTATATATCGAGAACTTTTTAAGCGAATTGAAAAATTTTTGTACGCAGTTATAAAATTTCCTTATCCAAAGATAATTCCATTCAAAAGGATGCTTTTAGTAAATCTTTAATTTTTTTTATTATGCAATTTAACATTATTTAATTACATTATGCAATTTTATATTGAAAAATACAAAATTTGAGCAAAATTGGTCGAATAGTTCCTGAAGAATTGCATTTTAAAAGAGTTGTATTTCTAAAAGAGTTTATGTCGTAAAAAAAGTATGCCTATTCAGAGAAAATACGTTTTTGCGTCTGATTTCGTAGCTTAAAATATCGTCTTCATTTATTATTTTTATTATTTTAAATAAAATTCGAAACAAAATTGTATTGTAAGGCGTAAAATTTTTGCATCGTTTTAAGAAATATAATTTTGCATGTCAAAGTTTAATAGTTCAAGAGAAATTGAATTTCAAAAAAAGTCAGATATTTAAAACTCGATTTCTCAGGAACTATTTAACCGCTCAAATTTTGTACTTTGCTATGTAATGTTACATACTCTAAAATGCTGTGAAAAATTGTATACCTTACGACCATTATTGAACTAAATAATAAAAAATAATAAATACTTCCTAAAAACTATTTCCACACGGAATTATGTTTGGATAAGCAAGGTTCTTAACAGTGGGCAAAAAAATTTTGATTCGCTTAAGAAGTTATAGCTCGAGACGACTGGGACCATATTTCCCAGATTACGGCTTCCCGCTGTATTTTGAGGGTCAGAAATCTGAATCCATCGAAAAAGGGCATTTTTATTCCCAGAAAGTACGTATGTACTAAATAATTAGCATATTTGAAGTTACCCCCTCGAATTATTAAAATAGAGTTCTTGAACATGAAGATCCGATTATAAGATTAAAGTTATTCAGAGTGGTCCTTTTTGTTTTTTTTTAATTTAATTATTTTGTTGTATTTACTTATTATATATATTTTTTTTAATCTGTACATTCCAGTCCATGTAGAGTTGAGTTAAGAAGCTTCATTTGCTTTAAAGTTCTTAAAGGTACAGCGAAATGTGTAAAAAAAGAAATTAAAATAATTTATCTCATGTCTTAGCTAATGGGATCATGTTTTTCAAATTGCAACCCTTTTTACTTATGAAATAGGCAATTAGTTTGTCATAATGTGTCATTGAGGTGACAGCTATATAAAGCTCCCAATCTCTCCTTGGACTGGGTTGTACAACTACGGTGGTTAGAGTATCCAACTTCGAAGCTGGAGGTCCTTGGTTCGAACGATTATTTCTCTTTCCACATCACTTTTATGTCTATGCATTTTGCTCCAAACTGAGTATATGCTGTTTCAATTTTAAATGCATAGGATTTTCAAATTCTTCTATTTGCTTCGGAACTTTTTTTTTTTTTTACAGAAAATGCACTCGTTTTTTAAAATGTTTCCAAATTATGGCTTGAATCTATTCCCATTTAAAAATAATCCTACTAAGCAAATAATTTTAAGGATTATCCATTAATGATTTCCTTTAGATATTCTTTTTAATCCAGCATTATTTTTAACGCTACACTCTAATTAATGCAAAGATTTTTTTTTCCTTTCGAAAGAATAATAGCACCACAATCATACATATTTAAATAGATCAATACTAAGTAATTTATCAATAGCTCCAATCTCAGGAACATAAAAAATATAATGAAAATTTAAAAAAAACTATAGCCTAAAATCTTATTTCTTACAGTTCCTTTCGAAATTTAATGACTTAGTTTTAAAATTCTTGCTTAGAAAAATCTGCTATTAAGAAAAGTCGATATTTATCCATTGTTGGCCATCAACTGAATTACTTTAAAAGCAGAGGGAATCGATCAAAATTTAGAAAAAATAACCGCAATTTACCTGATAAATAGTGATTAATTGTCTGATGCCAAATCGATTGGCCACCTATCTATTAATCATTCTCTCTCTGGCACCCTGTCATTCTCAAAAGTTTTCAACTTTATCTTTTTGACCTTCAACCATATCATTCAATCCATTTCAAAATTGAATTCATAAAATCCTTGTTGCAATTATTCTCAAAAATTTGAAAATTCAATGGCATATAAATGATTATACTAATATTTAAGAAGAATTGATTAAATTGTAAAATTGTTTTAAAAGATTAGAATGAGTTAACTTAATTTAAGTATTTAAAAATAAAGCTTTTTTTTTATTTATTTATTTTTTATCTCTTTGACATTCTACCATATTGTTCAAAAAGGAACAAGACAAAAGAAGACTGCAGAAAAGAAGGATTTTTTTTAATGAATATTGCAGTGATTGCGATAAACTTAATAATTTTTTTTCAATCTTACTGTACAGTGTGCCAAAAAAACGGACCACTCTGAATAACAGAATAACTTTTGATCTAGTGATCGGATCTTCACTGACTAAGACTCGAGCATAATGGTAGGAGGAGATAACCCCAAATGTACTAATTAATTAGAGCAGACGATATTTTAAGTTGTGAAATTAGACAAAAAAATGTACTTTCTCTGAATAAACTTACGTTTTTTTAGATGGATTCGAAATTCAGACCTCCAAAATATTGGAGAAAGTCGCAATCTGGGAAGTATGGACCCCATAATGTTAATTTTACTTTTTGCATATTTCATCATGTTTCGAGAAAGTTTAAAGTGAATTCAAAATATTTTGCTACATAATTAATTCGTTTATACAAAAATAATTTTATGCAAAAAAATCAATTTTAGTAAATATACTTTATTATTATTTTTTTATTTAATAATAATCGAAAAATTTTGAATTGTCTAGTGTAAATTATTATACATCATTTTAAAGTATGTATGTTTATGTGTCAAAATCTAAAATTTGAGCGAAATCGGCTGTATAGACCATCAACAATCACATTTCCAATGTACGACTTCTTTTAAAATTCAATTTCTTAGGAATTGTTGTTGTTGTTGTTGATTTACGTCGCACTAGAGCTGCACAATGGGCTTCTCAGGAATTATTACCTAAAATAGGTTACAATTTTGGGGATTACTCAAATACAGTCAACCCAATTACAAAATTTCAACTTGCAAGAAAAACTGTATTTATTGTGAGCATTGTGATAAAATTTGAAGTAAATTGGTTGAAAATTTTGCTAGTTTGGACTACATAGAGAAACATAGTACCGGATAAATTATGCTAAAAGTTTTTTCACAATAATCCATATAAATGCATGAAATTTTGCAACTAACTATAATGCATCAATTTAGGTTCCTAAAATGCTAGTTTTCTATCATTTTTAGCAGTCTTTAGCTCTAGTCAATCTATTTTTCTTGTCGATCTACCCTCATATGACGCCTCATATGTTTTTATAGTAGCAACCGAAATTCTGTGATTCTTTTAATTTTGAGCATATTTTTTGCCTGCTGGGTTTACATTTATTTCTAATTGTTAGAAAACTGTCGATAACCCTTTGCAATCCTCATTAAAAACAATTACAGTTAAAGAAGTTGCAATTTCAGCCATTTATATTAAAAGTACCATTAATTATTTTCTTTGCATAATTTAAATAAATAATTTCTATAAAATATCTAAAATGGTAGAAATTTACTAAAATGTTTTGATAAGAATGATCAAATCCGTTTATCAACTGAGTGTGCGAGTCCACTTGTTCGAAAACGTCGCAGCCCATAATGCTTCGTATGCCTCACTCGGCATATTATGCTGTAACGTTTAAATTTTAGCGATAATCAATTAAATTTTTTATCAAAATAATCTCAAAAAGATTAACTATCAAAAAATGCAATAGTTTGTCTTCATTTTTTTGAAAATTTTACTATATTGTCCCCCCTCTTAATTCATTCTAAAATTGCATTCATACGATCTTTGTTGCAATTATTCTTCAAAATGTGAAAAATTGATAATTATACTAATATATAAAAGGAACTGTTTAAAATGTAAAATTGTTTAGAGTTTTAAAGGACTAGAATGAGTTTACTGAGTTTAAATATCTTTAAAAAAAAAGAGAGTTATTTTTTTACCTTTTTGACCTTCTACTATATCGTTGTATTCATTTCAGAATTGTGTTCAAAAATCCCTGTTTGCATTCAAATAAATTTAAAAAATCAGTGACAATTAATGATTATACTTATATTTAAAAAGAGTTGCTTAAAATGTATAATTGTCGTACAAGACTAGAATGAACTTACTTTGTTCAAATATTCCAAAAAATAAAAGAAAAAGAGCTATTATCTTTAATTTAATTAGCTAATAAGGCGCTTATTTAGTAAAATAAATAAAAGATATAGTCGAATTCAAAACTAAATTTTGCTTAGTAATTCAAAATTTAGAATTGAGGATTTGATTTTTTATATCAATTTTTAATCTTCAATTGTTTTTCTACATGCTTTAATTTTAAATTGATATAATTCTGCTGTCAACATTGAACTTAATAAAGTCATTTACGTGACGAATTTGTTAATTCGTAAAAAAAAAATTTCTGAAATTCATCAACAGTCTCAGTGGCAAGTTCAAATTTAAAGAAATATAAAGTTTTTCATAAATTTTAAAGTGAAAATGTTTAAGATGCTTGAGTTTAAAGACGTTTAAAGTTTAGAAAATAAATAGCTTAATTCCTGATCAATAAAGGTGCATGTAGCACCAATTGAAGACTTAGTTAAAATGATGATTGGTCCATTGATGTTCATTTTAAGACACGTAGCCGTAAAGTCTGATGAAACCTACCTTGCATGACCATTCCTACCTTGCATGACTTGTAATGCCTTCGGTTTGGTAAAAGAAATAAGCTGAAGATATACAGTTTTACAATGTTTAATAGGGCCCGTAGTAGTCCAGTAGTTAAAGAATCTGATTTCGGTTCGGAGTGAGTGGGGTTCTATCCTCTACTTCGCTAAAACCCACCGAATACATGTGATATACGGGCTCGTGAAGTATAGCGGTACCATGGATACAGGGATCTGGAAAACAATTTCTTCCCCTTCTGATATATGACTAAATTGAGGAAGTGGTAACACAAATTAATGGTGCTGCTATTTAGCCGTGAGTTTCTAAGCCAAGACATAAATTTTCCTTTGCGGTGCTCTCTTTTCAAACGAAAGGCGCACCTTTCTGACCTAATTCGCAAAACGTCAATGATTGGCAAGCTTGGCTTAGCCAAGTGTCATTATAAACAGCAACATATGTTTAACATCTTTTTACTCGTAACTCTAGTGGTGCAAGTTCACTATTCAGATAAGCCTTTAATTATTATTTCTAAGGCTTTTAGACTGCAATGTAAAAAGATATTTTGCTTAATGAACTGTAAAATGGGATGTTTTGATTTTTGACGTTGACTTGTCTGATGTTTTGGAGCTCGTTGTACAATGCAACGCTCATCGGATTCTAAAAATATTTGTTTCTAGTAATTTGTTAGAGGTTCTTGTTAAAAATGCTTGCAATCTACACGAAAATTGCGCTTTTGCTGAAATTAAAGGAAGTGTATTGAACTGCGTTTTCCCCATTACCCTTTTAATATCGTTAACACTATACATATGCAGTGTCATTTGCAATTATCACACATACTATTTTTAGAATCTTCGTCAAAAGAAAAATAGAAGAATGCGGTTTTACGGGTTTTTAATTAATGCTAAAAAAAACACAATTCATACTTTTATTTTGCCATACCTGACGGGACAATATCAAAAACATACAGTAAACACGTCATGCTGACAAAAAAATAATATGAAGTACTTTTAGAAATTTCATGGAAATAACAATGGTTAAATAACAATTTATTTCATTATTATTTTACCATGTTAAACCAAAACAATCAAATAATAATTAAAAAGACGGTAGTCAAGCTCTTAACTGTGAGGAAAAAGCTTTATTGACTGTTTTCCCCTAATACGGTCAAACAGCTGGAATTTTATCTGCGTCAACTAGGTTACTAACTACTAGGTAACTGCGTCAACTAGGTAACTAAGCAGCTTAGTTCTTAGCAGCTGGGTACACACTTTAGCCGAGAAAGTTTATCTGATCTCATGATCGGCTCAATGTGAGAATCCCTCAACAGGAGCCATGACACCATAATATTTTTCCCCATTATTTTAACACACGAAGTTTCTAGTGTCAATTGGAATATCCCTGAACTATTGAAATACAAAACTCTTTTACACGCATGGACGGTAGCATCACATAGCTGCTTAATGCAGAGTCCAGTATTTCTTATCGCTCATGATAGATGGTATCATAAGCGATATAAACTACTAAGGCACATTCCATGGTAATTTGGCAAATCACATTTCAACCACAACCCAATCCTATTGCCCATTGCATAGCATTGCCTAACTCCAATCTCCAGTAAAATTTCATTTTCGCGGCTTTAAGATAAATGGTTTCAAAAATCATGTAGTTTTTTTACTGTTTTGTAACCATACCAGTTGTAAATGGTTTCAGAACCGTAAAGGTAAGGAAATGTCTCTTACCGTAAACTTTAAGATTAATTATGTGGACAGACTGTTTCCAGTTATTTTACCATCATTTTATAATGAAAATTCTAGCAGTTTGTCTCATCAAGCAATATCAATAACTCGTAAATTAAATAAAATTAACTAAATATATACCAAAAAAATTGGTATACTGTACAAAGATGTCTTCAGTACCATTTTTCTTTAGAATTTGATTGTATTTTGATAATTAATATGAGTTTGCGACCCTTAATGTGAGTATTTTTTTACTTTATTTTTTAAAGGATTTTTAAAATATACATTAAGGGCAATTATTAAGGGATACCTATTCAAATGCACTTAGAATGTCTAAGAATTTAGCTATAAGAATAGTTTATATTATTTTATTTAAAGCCGATGTTCTTTTCAAAATACAGTTAAATTTTAAAAATCATAATTATGTTAAATATTTTAAATTTTTACTCGACTCTTTAATTTAGAAAACTGATAATATTGGCTTACATGTATAACTACGTAGAAAGAAAATAGGAAATTTTAAGTAAAGTTCATGTTATAATACTTAAATTTCAATCATACATTAATAAATGGAAATGTGAAAGGTAAAAATGCTAAAGCAAGCTACAAGCAACTGAAATAAAATTAGTTCAGTTACTTTCTGAAAACTATTGAAAAAGAGCTATTTTTTAAAAAATACGTATGTACTAACAGAGTCAGCTTATGTAATAAATTGCGCTTCTCTTGGAGATGAAAAGAATATTTTCCAGTTATAATTTTTAAACTGAAGAATTAAGTCTAATTTGAAAACATTCTCTGAAATACAAATTTAAATATTTAGAAAGCAGAGTATTAAAATTTAATACCATACAGACGGTTGATACTAAAACAAATTATTGAAATCTTTTTTCAAAAATTATTGACAATTATTACACGAAATGGTACTAGAAATAAATAATCAAATTTAGCGAAGACTGAAAATATAGGAGTATAAAATTGCTTACAAATTGAAACCAATACATTTTGAAAATTAAATTATTGCGCTACATATGTTTTATGATCATTCTAGTATAGTAATAAGAAAATTATTAATATAAATATGGTATGATACGTGTAAGTTACAGAATAAATGTTAAATTAAAATAAAAGTAAACTATTCACGATTAAATTAAATTTTTTAGATATTCTTTCAGATGTCAGTATTTGCAATATACAATAATAAGTAAAAGAGCTATTTTTAAAAATTATATGTCAGTTTATGTGTTGAATATTCTACAAATAAATTTTAAATTATAAAATAATGAAGTGAGTTTTTTTTTTATAAATGCATAAAAGTTTTATGTAAATTACATGTATACCATCTAATATTAATACCATCGGAAAACGGTGTTTTGTTTGTTTAAATACTTTAGCACTAGCATCAAAAATACATAAATCAAATTATGCACTTTCTTCTAACTTAAATTTATTGTTATTTATAGCCCATGAAACTAAATATACTGTCAATTTTGATATTTTTGTTCATTTTTTCACGCTCTGTAAAAATTGTGGGGTCATATCTTTCCAAATATGATGTTGAACAGCCCAAAAAATTGTGTGAAGAAACACTATATTAAGTTAACAATAAATTGAGCTTTCATGTGTAATTTAAAGGGTGTACTTTAAATCTAAACACCTAAAGTGGAAAAAGATTACACCATTCTTATGCGTTTAACATCCTTCTTAAATTATTTTCGCTTCCAGAAACACCTATATTGACGCACTTTAGATATCTTCAGCAAAATGTTTGCAAACGTGTACGAGTTAGCGCAAGTTTGCTGTTGTCTTTCACACTGCTGTACTTTTACAGAAAAAATCCTAGTTAAAATATGAATGTATGTTTTCAGTTGTATAATAACTATTATCTGAGTTGAGTATCATTGACTTTGACATTGGTTATGACCTGCCCTCACAACGTGGTACAGAGATCTTCATCGATGGATTGAGTTTCGCTGTCAGTGGAGGATTTATAACATGCAGCGCCTTTGTAATTTACTACAACGGACAGATCATTACTTATAACACTTACAGACTCTCACACAACGCAACCTTCTTCAAGGCTAAACTCTGAGCCATCTCTCAGGCTGTCAAGCCACGATCTACTTAGACTCTCTGTCAGAACTGCAGGCACTAGAAATCTCTAACATAAACTCAGCTGACCACTTATTCTACTTAATCAGATCCAGCATCGATCACGGAATTAAATTCATCTGGGTAAAGGCGTACAGTGAAGCAGAAGAGAACGAGAAGGCCAATTGCCTAGCAAAGCTGACCTGTCGGAGGGACCTAATTCGACAACCTACTAAAAGATAGATCAAAACCATATTTAACAAGGAAGCAGAGCTTTGACAATCTAAAATGTAGTGGTAGACACACCCATCACCTTATTCCGAATGTTACCACTAAAAACTTTTATGCCAACTTTTACCTCAACCAATTTTTGACCAACCATGGCTTCCACGAACTCATCAAGCAAGATTATTCAATGAAATTCCAACTCCCAACCCCCAAGCATAACCGTTTTTCCCTCACCCAATTGAAGTGACTTTATGCGGGGCACACGAAAGCTGTAATGCAGCAGAAGAAGAAGATAGTTGCTCCCAAGGCTGCGCAGTGAATTTACGGGCCCCAAGACGAAATTTATAGTGGACCCCAAAGTCTGATTTTCATATTTTGCAGAATTTTTGAAGTTAGTTTGTTGACTTTTGTACAGATTTGTAGTTTTAATATGGATACCAAGAAACTTTCTGCCATTTTATTTCTATATTTTTAGTAAAAAATTTTGATCAGGTTCTCAGCCGTCCCGCACCTTAGGACAATTGTTTTTCTCTATCACCTCCCCACCTTGAGTATGACCTTGACTACATTGCATGTAGATTACATTTTCTTCAATTATTTTTTCTCATTAAATATTCATAATTATATTATTTTATAAAATTTTCACGTAAAATTAAAATGCCTGCTACTTTTTCACTGAAATTCTAGAATTTTTAAATTCCCCGTAGTGTTAACATGAGAATTCGGTTTTACCTCACTAGTGGGTTTAATTACACACAGAGTGGTTGGACTTTTTTCTAGAAAAAGAAAAGACTTCATAAAAAAAAGTATATCTGTGACTTTTCGAGAATGATATACTGTACATAACTAAACAATTAATATTTTGGTTTAATTAGACAGTTTCTAAGTCAAACAGTTTAGTCCCAAGAGGCCTTCAAATCTTTGTTGCCCCGTATTACCCCGCCTTTCCTAGATTTAAGGGACATCATCTTGTGATAAATTGTGAAATAATAAAAAGGCTAATGACGACTATATATTTCTATTAAAGTTAATAAATTGCAACAACATTAAGTATAATCTATATTTATTGTGCTTTCTATTTGTATTTCTATAGGCATGTTGCCAAAGATAATCCTTTTTAAAATTACTCAGTACATAATACTGTCACTTTTTATTATGTCATTTTTTATATATATATTGCATGCTTCATTTCTTAATATGTTTCTATTTAAAAATATATTTAAAAAGCTTTTACGCTTTCAGCTTTTATAAAATCATTTAGCTTGCTTTCCAAATACATTACTTTTATCTTGACAATATTCCAGAAATATATATAGTACCAACATCGAAGATGCAGTTTGATGCCTAACTATAACTTTGGAAAAAACGTAGCTTGTGATTGATTTGTTCCAAATCCTTCAGTTTTGATCACTTCTGACACAATAATATTATGGAACTTATTAATTAACTATTAATAACAATATTAATAACAAGAAACTATTAATAACAATAACTATTATAGAAATCTTATTAAGAATTTAAAGGAAATAAAATTTTCATATTAATTCCACACAAAAATTAGCAACGAAAAACGTAAATTACTAAGACTGCGATAAATGTAATTTAAAAGAAAGATATCTTCTAAAAAAGGTTTGTTTTATTAATTATTCTAAACATTTTAATTGCAACTCAATCAAAATAAATTCTTCCCTAATTAAATGAATTTACGAAAACACTAATTTGTAAACGTCACTTTCTTTTTCTTTCTTATGGACATTTCGTAATTGAGGATTAGTTTCCCAACAAATATAAAAACCTTTACGTCAGTTTTTTTTTTTCAATTACTTATTAATTTTTAGCAATAAAAAATTAAGGTTTGATGCAATTATAACTACCATTAAATTGGCACCACACCACCATAATTGAAATAAAACAAACCTGAAAAAAATATTTTAAAATATTATTTTATTCAATATTTTCAAGTTAATATTGAAACCCGCTTTATAAAATGGTTTAATAGTTCTTAAAACCGAAATAGAATTGATTCTGTATTAGTTTTTAGTTTTTCTGGATCTATATATTATCTTGTGAGAAACAATTCTTAGAGAATAGCTTAGTCATTAATTAAGTTAACCCTGCTTAGCCCTTAAGGTATCCTTCGTTATAAAGTCAGAGACAATTTTCATCTTTTTTAATCTGAATTTCACGTTTTTTTTTTTTTTTTTTTTTTTTTTTTTTTTTTTTTTTTTTTTGCAAGCTTATGAAACAATATTTTACTCAAAAAGCGTGTGTATTGTTTAAGCCAGATGCAATCGCTGAAGGTGGTGTAAATAGCTCTAGGTGGTGTATATTAAGGTGCATATTAGATAAATATTTAAACAGCTGCTCTTGTCTTTATCATTTAGATCTCTATTGAAGTACCACACATAAAAAACTTTCTCCTCTATGAAAAGCTATTTATAAATTACTTTTACTAACGGATACAGTGAAGTGCCATTGAATCAGAGATAATAACGAATTAGGCCTACTTCTCTCAAAGCCTATATGAGAGTTGTACGATCCGTTTACCGATTCTTCTACGACTACCATTTTGATTCAGCCATTGTTTTTTTAGCTTATTTTTTACTTCCTTGGTTGTGTGCAACATGGTTCGCTATGTCCAATAGTTTGCTAGCTGGCTAAGTACACCACACTCGTTTAATTCACCACACTCATTTAATTCACCACACTCGTTTAATTCACCACACTCATTTAATCCTCAGTATTCCGCTCAATCCACTGCTCATAATTCGTTCAAACCACTGTTTGTCCAATCACTATAGCTTTCCCCAGTTATTTATAAATTTTCAGTAGGGTTTAAGCAATGACGACCGTAATCTTAGTATGCTGAAGATTTTAGAAACCGAATAAGCTTGAGCACCTCATGGTGATTTCGAACTGCTTTTTTCAAAAATTTATTGGCCTGCTATTATCAGCGCCATCTGTCAAAAAAACTTTGAACTAAAATCAGGAAGGTTGTGAGAAATTAACATGTTATATGAAGCAAAGTTTGTTTTTTTTTAAAAGGAAGAAAAGTTTAATTTGGGCCACTTTTTATGAGCACAAAAACAATACTTTAGCAAAAAGATTAAAGCTGGGACACGGAAAACCCTGACGGTTAAGAAATTTAAGATTCCAGTTTAGATGCGATCTGGTAAAACTTTTGCAAGAAATTAATCCTAAATCTAGTTAAACGACGAAAAAATTTTACCTTTGTAGTAAAAAAGCTAAACTTCTTGTTTGTCTCTGATAAAGAGACTTAAATAGTTTTCTGGGGATTAAGAACCAAACAAAATCTCATTTAGGAAGTTCCAGACTAGTTCCATGTTAATTTAAAATAAAAACAAAATGAACTCCATCAATCTCAAATGAGTTCAGCAATGGTTATAAATTCTTTGCAGACATAGAAAGAGAAATAAATGCTATTTAATTAATAAATCCTTTATCTTTTTGTTTCATGAGTTAGTTTTTCTTTGGCACATATTTAGAATAATCGTATATTTGATATTAAAAAAAATTTTTAAAAATATCCAATTTAGTATAGTTTTAAACGAAATCATTCTAATATTTCAATCCTTTTTTCTTTTTAATTTGGGACCCATTTTATCACGACTTTTTACTTTCAAAAGTTGAAGGACTACATTCCTGATTATATACAATGACATCTTGATGTCAGGCAAAAACATTAATATAAATAAAGTAACGATTTCACAAATTTTGCTACAGCATTCAAACATTTGTCTATTCAATATATCACATTAAGATATTTTATTATAAAACATTAAAATTCTTATTTATTTTCCACTAGGCAGATTAATCGTTTACATAAAATCGTAAATTCCATTATTATCAAGTTATTTTCTTTATTTTGTTACATTATTAAACATGCCAAATTGTTTCATTATTTATGAAATTGTAAATCAAACACTATTGAAATGTGAATTCAAATAAAGAAATGAAGCATTCAGTCAGAAACATAAAACAGTGACTAATTCGTTTATCAATTTCACTTTTTTTATTTATCAATTTCAACATTTTTTCTATATATCAAAATATTGATTCATATTTCTTTGATGTAATTCTTTTTGTCTTATTTTAAGCAGGATATATAATGTAAATCTTATTCTTTTCCATAGAATCATATATTTTTTATTATAAAGTTATTTTTGTTATTTTTATGAATTATTAATTGCGCTCTCAGGTTTAATCATTCCCAAAATTGTAATTTAAACACTATTAAAAATTGAATTTTATTAGGGAAACAAAATGATCAGTCGTAAAAATCAAGCATCACCTATTTTATATCCCACATTTTCTATTGATTTGATCAATTTCACATATAAACTTAAAAGTGAATAGCTTTACCTGAAAGAAAAAATGTAAGATAAAATGAACCAACTTACTTCCAGAAAGTAGATCTTTAAATCTTAATTGAAAGCACTATTTTCCTGGAGAAAAATTATAAATGCTTTTAAAGGATTAATTTCCACTTAATTATAAATAAAACATTAGTTTATTTTACACTTTAATCTCATTATCGGAGAATGAGTATTACTTTCGAGAATTATATACTCCAAATTTGATGGTTTTAAAGGCATTATCTATCAACTTTTGATGAATCCTTACTTCAAAAATAAAAGATTAATCATGAAGTTTAAAACATTTCACTCTGAAAACAAGGAATTACCCTTCCACGCTTATAGCACTTCCCCGAATAACATTATTTATTATATATACTTATAGTATTAGGATCTTTAAATAGTTCGTTTCTTAATGTAGAGTACTTAAGTTATTTAAAATACTAAAGCTCATATATTTTAGTTTAATGATATGATCTTTAAATATGTATATTGATTCATTCTTTATAAAAATGAACATTCATAAAAATCTTTAATTATTATTTTTCTCCTTCTTCATTATCAAAGTTGATCAAGAGCCATTTAACTTACTAAGTACTTACATTACCATACGTAGAAAGCCTGTAGCCAACAATATTTAAACGATTTATTGGGTAATTTTACAGTTCATACGACAACGATTTCCCGGAAATTCTGGTTTTCAAAACTACAGTTTTCCTTACCACAACTTAAGTAAAAAATGCAAAATTGAAAAATAAATTTAATCAAATAATAAGTTTTTATGCCATGCTCTAAAGTATCATGATAAAATTACCAATTTTTACCATATTTACCAAATTTTATCACACATTATAAAATTATATTTTATTGTGAATTTTAGAAAAATCTCTACCAAAGCACTTCGGTAAAAACTATTGAGCTTTTAGATGTTCCCATAGAGACAGAATTATCGCTTTGTAGATTTGACCACGTTTTTTTTTTTCTCAGTGCACGTTATTACCTTATTCTTTCCATTTATCAGAAGAATATCTCAAAAAATTTCATAATATGTGGCTATGTCGGTTACAAATCTAAATAGAATTTTCCATCAAGTCTAAAAATATAGTCTCCTACGTATTTAAGCAAACGAGTACCAAAGTGAACATATTTAGAATTCTTAGAATCTAAACATCTTGTATTGACATCCCACAGTACAGGTTGTTCGATATAGACCTTGATAAGTATTTTTTAAATCTTGATAAAAATGAATATATAGATATTGGGGGACGTAAATTAATATTTAAGCAAGAAAAAACAAATCGTTATCGAAACCTGTCAAATTTTAATTTGGGAAGACATGTGTAAGAAACACTAAGGTCTGTTTGATTGTGGGTGAAAGTAAAGATGAGTTGAAAAAAAAATAATCGAAGCATATTCAAGTTTCAACTTGCAATCGAACAAGTTTAGATGTTCTGTGTATTCGATGTCCTTAAAAGTTATTTACCAAATTTCAATAGTGATTTTGTTTTTCTTTTCTTCAACTTCTAAAAATGTATATTAAAAGGGCGTTTTTTACGAGATATTCTGTATATGATATTAATACTCTGTGTTTAATGCTTGCAATTTGCATAGCATTAAACGAAATTTTGCTTTTAAAGATTAAATATATCGAATATTTTTTGCAACTCATAGCATTTAAACTTTACTTTAAAACTCAGAAAATTTAGAAATGAATGCCAATTAAAAAAAATTCAGAATAAAAGTAATAATTAGCAAAATAAAGAAAAATGAGAAAAATAAGGTGTTTTATGTAACAAAAGTAAAATATCTTAATTAAAAAATGACATAACTATTTCTTATATGAGGTAAATCTGCCATGATATAAAATCAAATATGCGAAGTAAGCAGATTAAAATTTGCTACAATAGCTCATAACGAAAAAAAAATAAAAATTTTGTTTAGATGTTTTAATTTTCCCGCAAAATTAACCATAACAAAATTTGAAAAAAAAAATGGATACTTTATCTCTTAGCTCAGTGGAAAATCTCGAACTTTCAAGTATTTATTCTCGAAAATAATCTCAATTTTTCTGTAAGAAATATTTAATTTTTTAATCTGAAATTCAAAATACGACGTAAATAGACTTTATTTTATTTTTTTTTATAATCGGCGTCGAACATCCGACACAATTCTGAGCTAACGAGTATCAAAGGGCGCCAGTATAATAATACTGCGTAGCCATGCAATTTTGAGCTCAACTCAGAAGACAAAGGTGCTCCGTGATCAAGCATTTGGAGAAACTAGCCTTCGTTGAGGACTTCTTGATACAAATAACCCGCATTTGCGTTACATGGAGAGAAAAACCACGAACAATAAGCCAGACGGCAAGGAGACTCTAACTCATGATCCGTCTCTCACTGAGGATATTTTACGTCATTATAGTGGTTAGTGCGAGCAGGGTTCAAAATTCATGTCACACAGCCATCACTGGGATTCGAGCCTGGGGCAACTCATTGAAAGGTAAATGCTCTATTTCCCGAACCACCACGGTTCAAGTAAGAAAAAAAAATTATTTAAGGAATAATATAGTATAAATTTATATTTATCAACGTGAATTTATTACAATTACTCAACCAACTTAAACGAAAAAATTAAAAATCTCGTTTAAATGTTTGAATTTTTTCTCAGAAATGAATACTTTTGTCTCTTTGATCAGTTGAAAAGATTGAACTTTTAAGTTCTCATTCACAAAAATGATCTCAATTTTTCTAAAATTTTCAATAGGTTTAATCGGTGCTTATTAGTAATTCATTGCTAGTTTAGAGGAAAATATTAATAAAGACTATTTTCTAATTATGAATAAATTGTTAAAAAGAATTCTAAAGCAACTGAAAATACATTTAAATATTCAGCAACGAAATCTTCAAATTAGAAAACAGGAAAAACCATTACTTATAAAAGTTAAAATTGTCAGCATATATGCTATGAAACCATTCCGTTAGTTTTAATTTTTAATAAGCTATAAATTTAAATTGAAGAAATAAAAAGATTGAAAACTGTTGTAATTACTTAAAAACCAACTTAAACGGAAGAAATAAAAATCTTATTCAAATATTTAAAGGCGTTCTGAAAATGAGTCTTAATATAAATTCTAATCAGAGAACTGTTTCTCCTTTTAAATACAATTTTTCTTTAATTAATCGAAAACTTTGAATCTTTCTTATTCTCGAAAACAATCTCTATTTTCCTTTAAAAATGCAACACTCTTATCCAAGAGATATTATTCATTTAATACTAGTTTTTTTATCGCCACACTTGTCTGAAACGTTACAGAAGTTCATTAAAACAAAAGGTTTTTGCCACTTATTTGTACGCATCAAAGCACAGATGTGATTAAAACCAAAAATCACCAATTAGTCTTTTGTTTTACGAATTAAGTACAATGAAAGTTTACTTTCCCTTTCCTCTAGAAAGCGGTAATGATTTGGGCATTAAAGATAATTGCTGCTTTTATGGATTTCAATCATTTGGCAGGTTATTTGTGAACAAGTATTTAAGTATTGAATCAATTTTCGAAGACGATTATTTTATCCAATAACTTAAATTAAATGTAATTATTCAACCTTTTAAAGATAGCAAAAATAATTTAACGTAAAAGATTGTTAGTCCTTTACGAATAAGCCTGCAGCTTCAAAATAAATTTCAGTGATATAGAAAATGAGTGAAGTAAATTTAAAATAAAAATAGTTCAAGTAAATCTATGATGCATTTTTTATTCAAATTTTTCATGCTGATTTACAGAGAACGAAATAAAAAAAGAGCACCTAAATAACTTATGATCTGATAATCAGATTTTGTCGTATTAAAATACAATCCCTATGTAAAAGGTATACCTTTAATATGCTAATAAATTTATACAATTAACAATTTAAGTTATGAATCACAAACGAAAACATACCGCCTCTGAATAAAGAAACCTCCTTCTTTAAATAATCATACCATATCATTTCAGAATAACTTTTGATCAAATAAGCCAAATTTCTCGTACTAAACTGTAATCTTTATGATAAGGAAAGTTAATCTTTAATAATAAGCAAAATATTAAATTAATTTAGAAATTAAACCAGAAAAATGTATGTACTCTAAGTAAACATCTCTCTCTTTCTCCCCCTCTCTAGATAATAATACCTCACTGTCCTACACAATATAACTGATTAAATACATAACATGCTCCTTCACTGTATGAAAAAGCACCTGAATAAGTTTTAATCTACTTATTGGATTTTTTTGTTCTAAAGTGATACGAAAATTATACAAAAAGCAGACGTTTAATATGCCAGTCAATTTAAACAAACGAACATTTTATTTGCAAAATCAAACACAGAAACGGATCTTCTATGAAACATACCATACACCGTCTCTGAATTAAAAAAAAAAGACCTGAGTAGCTTTTGATCTAACTATCAGACTTTCTCATACTAAAATACATTCTTCATAATACTCAATTCAAGTAAACTATTAAACACAAAGTGTTACGTAATTTTTAAGTAAGTTAAGAAATCAAACACAAAAATGTATCTTCTCTGAATAAACATGCCATTCCTTCTCTAAATAAACATATCGTCTTCTTTCTTTGAATAAAAGAAAAATACAAGAATATTTTTTGAATTAATAGTCGAATTCCCCCCCCCTCACACTCACACACACAAATGCAGACCTTTAATAAAAGAAAGTAGTTCAAGGTAGACCTTTAATATGAGAAGGTAGTTTTAGGTAGCCTTTCATTATTAGAAAGTAGTTCCAGGTAGACCTTTAATATGAGGATCAATTAAAGCAAACAATTAAACACAAAACGATGCGAAATCGTTATTAAGTTACAAAATAAACACAAAAACCTATCTACTTTGAATAAACATATCTCCTCCTATGGTTAGGTAATCTAACCTGAATAAACATTTTGTGCTTAGTCTTTAAATAAGAGAAGAATACCTGAATATTTTTTAATCTAATACTTTCTAGCACTGAAATGTATCTTTAATGTAACGAGAAGTAGACCTTTAACATGCCAATCACTTAAAGCAAAATATAATTTAAGTTACGAAGTCAAACATAAAGCGTACATTCTCTGATTTAACAAACTGCACTCCTTCTCTAAACTTGAGATGAACACCTGAATAGCTTTTGATCTAATAATTATATTTTCTCTTACTAAAACGTAGTTTTAATGTTACTAATGTAATTTTAACGTAACAGATCCTTAATGTTAATTTTACTTTTTATGCATTTCATCGTATTTCTGAAGCTACTTAAGGAACTAAAAAGAATATGTAGAAAAAAAGCATAAAACTTATCAATCCAATATGGGTCCAAAAAAGTAATTTAAAAGTACTTATTATTTTTCTGTTAATTTTAATTATGATTAAAAAGTTTTTAAATTGTGGGATATGCAGATTTTTCTTTCAGTTTTAAAACAATCATTTTATATTACAATTGCATTTATCCTTAAAAGTTACATAAAAGCTTAAGAAGTAAAGTTTAATTCATAGCTAACGTTATAATGTAAGTTATTGAAGTCTATCATTTATTCTAATCTCATTAAAAGTTTACAAATACAAGTTATACAAATACAAGATTAAAATGAAAGCATCCGCATTACCAGCAACAAAACATTTCAAAACTTTCTACCAATTTGACTTATTTATTGCCTTTAAATAACAGAACAGAGGGAGTTATAAGTAACTATGCCAAATATAACAATATTAAATATTAAATGTACTTGGTTTAACTATTACACTGAATTGACGTCGAATAAATAGGATAACTATGAGTCTGTTGTGAACTATTGCAAATACTTCTAATAAAATTGTTGTCAGAATTGATATAGTTTATAAATAATAATGCTTTAAAATCTTTCGTAAAGGAATTTATCAGTCAATATAGCATCAAGAGACGCAAAAACAGTAAAAATAGTTAAAATAATTTTCTTTTGAAACAATTTTCAACATTTCAAGTAAAAGAAAAATTTAATGATTAAACTTTCCTTAATTTTTTTTTGTTTGTGAAATAAGATATTTGAAGGAAATGTTAGATTAATTTCCCCTTTATTACCAACACTAAATTACGAATTCAAAAACTTCTTTTAACTACTAAAAGTAAAATAAAGACTTCTTTTGCGTTTTAATTAAATAGCTTTCTTTTCAAATAACTTTAATTTATGTACTCATACACTCCTACTGAATTACCCGATTCATAATAGTTAACTTTAAAGTTATTTTTAATTTCCTTGGTTAGAGTCCAATTACACTGAATAATTACTTTTAGTTTATCAAATAGGAATGTAATGTAAGAAAACTAAGAAAGTAGGCCCTTTAGAAAAATACTTATACACTTTGTCTGCGCATATAAACTTTCTTACAGTTAATGGTTTTACTCCTTATATTTATTGCTTGACGAATATTTAATTTTGCTTTAAAAATTAAAAAAAAGGATAAATTGTTTTCTGAAAATTTGATGAAGTTTTATTTATTTTTTGCTTAAATCTATTTTGAATATGGTTTTGAATTATGTCAGATGTTTTTACTAAAAAGTTCTTAATTTATTTATTACACTGTATAAGTTACGATTTACGTACATATAGCTGATACACGTACATATAGCTGACGTAGGTAAATGTTGATATATTTACATTTTCTAAAATTTTAAAAATACAAATAAAGACATTGATTGCGGAACAAAAAAGAATATGTAGAATGAAGAAGATGTAGAATACGAACTAATAGGAATATCTAGAATATGAATAATTCCTGCAAGGGACACCTCAAGTGAAAAAAAATAATGTGATACTTCTTGAAATATTCTTTGTTATCATAGGTTTGTTTTTTACTTATAATGATTGGAAAGGAGAAAGGAACTTTAAAGGGGAAAGGAGCATTATGTATATTGAAAAAAAGCATGCCATTGGGAAATTAAATGGAATTTCTCATTCAAGCAATTTTTGAGGATGGAGAGAGAGCGAGATAACGCCCTACCATCTAGAAACTGCTTTAGCAGTACTGAAATGTACTAAGCTAAGCAGTAAAGACTCATTGAGAATATCAAAATGATGAATGAATATATGTAGATGTTTTAAGTTATTAATAAATATTAAATTTAAAAGAAATATATATTGGTGCAAAAAATAATTCAGGAATGATTTCGTTATTCACAAATGAAAGATAAATTTAAGCATTTTTCAGTAGTCTTGAAAAATCTTAGTTACCACTCATTTATTCCTTCCAGGTCGTCGGAACTCTGTTCTGGTGGTCCAAAATTTAAATCTATCAATAAAAATCTTATGTTTTTTTTTAAAAAAATAAATGAGTTTTGCGTTCTTTTATTTAAGTAATAATTAGCGTTAGTTAATTTGCCCATTTGTAGTCAGCCCATTAGAAATTAAAATAATTTTTTAGCTTATGAAAATTCAAACCTTAGAATAAAAGTTGCTCAGATTATATCTTTTTAGGAGGATTCACTGTACAAAATATTTAAATTTTATGAGCTTATATTCCTCATATAAGCATTCTTCTAAAACAAATATGATTTTTTTTATAACCGTCGTTGAACAGCCGACCCAATTTTACAGGTTTATTACTACTAATGTTTAACTCCGCAGCCTTGTAATTTTGAACCCAATCCAGAAAATAAGGGAACTCCTGGATCGAGTATTGGGAGAAATTTGCCTTCGAGGAGGATTTTTTATGGAACTAACCCGCATTTGCGCTACATGGAGTGGAAGACCACGAGTACCTCATTCGGTTACCTGGATGGCAAGGGGACTCTAACCATGATCCGTCTACCACGGAGGATATTTCACATCAGCACTGTGGTTGATGCAAGCTAGATGCGGAATTCGTATCGACTGAGATTCGAGCCCGGTTCGCCTCATTGGAAGGCGAATGCTCCATCCCCTGAGCCATCAAATTATTTCTCTAAAAAAATAAGTTTGCCTTGTGTGTGCATATTACATAAATTTGAAACAAAAAGCAAATGCAATTCATTGATTACGTAAAATTATGTCATTTTTTTCTTATATTTTCATCCACAACCCAATTATCAACTTTCATCTTTTTATTTCTTCTAGAAGCTATCTAAATATTGTTAACACATTTCAAACATTCTCTACACATATTGTTTAAGAAACAAAACTCACTTATTTTAACTAATACAACGAAATCGAGTGCAGAAGTGTAACGCTCGGAGATTCTTCGCACATATTTCACACACATTTCAAACATTCTCTACACATATTGTTTNAAGATAAATTTAAGCATTTTTCAGTAGTCTTGAAACATCTTAGTTGCCACTCATTTATTCTTTCCAGGTCGTCGGAACTCTGTTCTGATGGTCCAAAATTTAAATCTATCAATAAAAATCTTATGTTTTTTTTAAAAAAAATAAATGAGTTTTGTGTTCGTTTATTTAAATAATAATTAGCGTTAGTTAATTTGCCCATTTGTAGTCAGCGCTTTAGAGATTAAAATTACTTTTTAGTTTATGAAAATCCGATCCTTAGAATAAAAGTTGTTCAGATTATATCTTTTTAAGAGGATTCACTGTACAAAATATTTAAATTTTATGAGCTTATATTCTTCATATAAGCATTCTTCTAAAACAATTATGATTATTTTTTTATAACCGTCGTTAAGCAGCCGACCCAATTTTACAGGTTTATTACTACTAATGTTCAACTCCGTAGCCTTGTAATTTTGAACCCAATCCAGAAAATAAGGGAACTCCTGGATCAAGTAATGGGAGAAATTTGCCTTCGAGGAGGATTTTTTATGGAACTAACCCGCGCTACATGGAGTACGCTACATGGCGCTACATGGAGTGGAAGACCACGAGTACCTCACTCGGTTACCTGGACGGCAAGGGGACTCTAACCATGATCCGTTTACCACGGAGGATATTTCACATCAACACTGTGGTTGATGCAAGCTGGATGCGGAATTCGTATCGACTGATATTCGAGCCCGGTTCGCCTCATTGGAAGGCGAACGCTCTATCCCCTGAGCCATCAACTTATTTCTCTAAAAAAATAAGTTTGTTTCGTACGTGCATATTACATAAATTTGAAACAAAAAGCAAATGCAATTCATTGAGCACGGAAAATAATGTCATTTTTTCTTATATTTTCATCTATAACCCAATTCAACTTTCATCATTTTATTTCTTCTAGCAGCTATCGAAATATTGTTAACACATTTCAAACATTCTCTACACATATCGTTTTAGAAATGAGGCCCAATTTAAGAAACAAAATTCACTTATTTTAACTGGTACAACGAAATCGAGTGCAGAAGCGTAACGCTCGGAAATTCTCGCTATTCGTAAGCTGGACAGTTCGTTAAAAGTGGTAACACTTTTATTTCATTTTCTAAAAAAATTCTGTATTTGCTGTCATATTTATACAATTTTTTCCTTATTATTTGTGGTGCCCATGGCCGGAGTGGCCCATTTGATAGAGCTTTCGCCTCCCACTGAGATGACCCAGGTTCGAATTCCAGCAGTGTCTAGTTGATACGAATTCTGCTCCCGGCTCGCATTGACCACAGTGCTAACATAAAATATCATCAATGGTAGACGGATCATGGGATAGAATCCCCTTGCCGTCGGGCAAGCCGTGAGGTTTTTTGTGATTTTCCTCTCCGTAAGGCAAATACTGGTTAGTTCCATCAAAAAGTTCTCCACAAGAGCTAGTTTTTCGTTATGCGTGATCCAGGAATTCCCTTGTTTTCTAAGATAGGTTCAAAATTACAAGACTACGGAGTTGAACATAGATAGTCGTAAACTTAGAATTTAGGTCAGCTGTTCAACACAGGTTGTAAGGAGTTAAATTTATAAATAAGGAATTTCTTGCCAAAACAGGACATCAAATACACCTATTAATTTAAATTATTATCATGCTTTAATATTATTTATTTAATTCTTTTTTTAAATTAAAAGAAATGTCTTCACCACTCTCTTTTAAATAATCTGTTGTAGGATACAAATCAGAAACTTTTAATTAAGCTTGCACTATCATTTCCCGCCATTCGTAGATCCTTATAACAGTTTGTTTTGACATTATAATTGAACAGGTGCGTACGATGAAAGTTTTGCTTAACACTAAAATGAAGCGCGAAGTAATCGCGATTCGCTCAGCTTTTGAAGTTTCAACCTTCGTTAAATCCAACAAAATTAATCTACCAGATAATCAATCAAATTCTTGATACATTTAGTGATGAGAGGACAGCTATTAAAATTCTATCACCACGTCAAGGCTAATTATGATTAATCCCTTTCCCTGAACCTGCATGAATTAAAGTTTAAATTATTAATGTTAAGATTTATTGATATTCAATGTTTTCACCCATTTCACTTCAAAAATCGAAATCATAGATTTTCAGTTTAAGAACAATGATGTTATTCCAAAGCATATATTTAAGGTTATATATAAAATTTAAACAGTACTCATATATCTCGAAAAAACGCGTGTACACCAGTTATTTAATACATTCTTGTGGTAATTGGCATTAAGGATATATGGAAAAAAATATTCCGGTAAAATGGCAGCACTATATGGTTATGAAATTTTAAAAAGAGAAAGGAAGTAAGAAAATAACATAATTCTCGCTAATAAAACCAATATATTCGGAATTTAAACCATTTATTGGTAATTTTTCCATTTAGATGGTATCAGTTTCCCGGAAATTCTGGTTTTCAAAACTGTATTTCTTATTACCTTACATTTATAAAATTCAAAACTTAAAAGTTACTCGAATAAATGGTTTTTATGCCATGCACTGAGGTATCATGAAAAAATTACCAAATTTTATGGTTAATTTTGCCAAATTTATGGAGCTAAAAATTATGGAGTTTTATGATGTTCTTATAGAGCCAGAAACACGATAATGCTTACTATATTCTGGTAGTTTTGGCCCTATACTTTTCTTATTGTAATGCCTATGCATTTAATTTAATCTATTCTTTTTATAAACCATCCTTATTCAAACAACACTTAATCTCTCTGTAATTTAACAGAAAGGCTTTGTACTTCACATTCTAAAAGACCATAATCAAAACACCAGAATTAAATTTATTTACCTAATTTAATTACCTAAATTAAAATTGAAAAAAAGTATTTTTGCCCTATGCAGTTCTAAACATAAACTTTACCCTTTTTCAAATAGTAAAACGTTTTTTTTAATCAACTTGTTTTATCTTCAAGTTTTTAAGGCTTTAACTAAATTCAAATTTTATATTAATGTTTCTACACTATGTAGTTCGAATTATAAAAACTTCCTGTTTTCAAAAAATAAAACTTTTTCTTTAAATGAACTCTTTTTAACTTCAAGCTTTAATAGTTTTACTGAAATTAAAATTTAAGTTAATGCTTCCACATTTAACGTTTTAATTACAAAAACTTTCCGTTTTCAAATGATAACATTTATTTTTTTAAATAAACTCGTTTTTCTTCAAATTTTAATAGTTTTACTTAAATCAAAATTCAAATAAATATTTCCACATTGCACAGTTTTTAACTGCAAAAATTTCTAATTTTCAAATAATTACGCTTCTTAAATGAACTCGTTTTATCCTCAAGTTATAATAGCTTTAATTAAATTTCAATTTAAGTAAGTGTCTCCACATTATGAAGTTTTAATTATTAAAACTTCTCGTTTCCAAATTTTCCCACTTCTTTTTAAATGATTTCATTTCATCTTCCATCAATTCCGTTTTGAATGCACCTCATGAATATATACCTGTAATGCAGAAAACAAAACGCTTTGTAAACAATTTGCGCTCTAGACTAGAAAGCCAATAAATCGATGCTGTGGGCTTACAGCAACATCAGATCTGTCAAAAGCAGCACTTGCCTCAAGCATACTTAGAAGCACAGCCATCTTATCGACAACTATACCAAACTACAGGATATCTGGTGTCTCAAAATTAACAGGAAATTTTCAAGTTTTGAAACCTAATTAATTGTGAGATAGCATGACCTACTTTAAGTGATCAATCTCAAATATTTGAAGAATAATATTTAGACTTAGCAAACGTTCACAACACGCGATAACGTGCGTGTGGTGATGAAAAATCCATCTTCTCTTATCTAGGAAGAACTATTTTTACACGATGAGGTATATATTTATTCCCTTATATGAAGGAATAAATAATGACTCAATTAACTAGTTTAAGTTAAAAAGAAGGTATGGAGTTAATTTTATGATTAATTAGATCGACGAACCAAATAAAATACGAACTCTGCGTTTTCAACTATACTTCTTGAGTGGTATTGACAAGCAAAGAGAAAATCATTAATGACACGATTTAGTCATGTAAATGATTTGAGGTAGTTATTAGTAAGAAAAATTCTATTGAAAAGTAATCATGCTAAATTTTCCTTCTAATTGCATCACATAAAAAGAAACAATTGGCTTTGTGAAATACTTATCATTGATAATGTGCCAAATTCAATGAAAGATTTGCCCCATTAGTTAGCTATGAACTACAAAACGATATTTATTTAAAAGATAATTTTCTTTCCCTTATAAGCCAATATATTGTGAAAGTCACACATATTATTTTAATTGTCCCCAAAACTTCGTGGTTTTTGTTAACAAAAATGTTACATATCATTCAAAGTATGCACCTGCTGCAAATTTCATGAAAATCTCACGGATAAATTCAATTATATCAACGTTGCAAATGTTATTAAAATTTTACATATTATTTTTATGAAATATACACCGAAGAGCCATTACACATACCCTCCAACTTATGAGGATTTTGAAAATAATTCTTTCTAGTGGTAGCGAACCAAAGTAGAAATTTTTAAAGCAAATGGATCTCTCATAAAAATTTTATCAGAACTTAAGAATCTAGCCATATGGCCTGCACTTTTATAAGTAATGGTGGACAAGTTACGCTAAAATTAATTTTTTTTAAATATTAAGACATTAATTTTGCTACCGTCTGAAAAGAAGATTTCTGAAACTACGGAAATTCCGTAGCAGTTGGAGGGTATGATTACATTATGGCCACCCTACTAATAACATGTAGGGCCGCCTTTAGCCCTCAAAACTGCTAACACCCGCCGTGGCATTGATTCCACAAGGTGCTGATAGGTAGTCTGAGGTATCTGGTACCAAGCGCTCACTAACTGATCCTGCTATTCCCTCACATTGCGAGGGGGTAGCGTGGCAGCACGAATTTGATTTTCCAAGTTGGACCACAAATGCTCTATTGGATTAAGGTCAGATGAATTTGGGAGCCAAGACAGGACTTGAAAGTCACTGGAATGTTCGTCGAACCAATCCATGACGATTCGACCCTTATGACATGGTGCATTATCCTGTTGGTAAACACCATCCCCCGTAGGAAAAACTGTTGCCATGAATGGTCCTGGTCTGCAACTATGTTCAAGTAGCTTACAGACGTCTGGGATTGTTCTATAAGGATTATGAGTCCCAATGTGCCCCATGAAAACATTGTTCCTGGGCGAGAAACCATGAAAACCTGGGTGAGCCCATTGTTATAGATGGAGGGTGGTCATATTGTAATGGCTCTTCGGTGTATATCACACATTCCTCTGCACGTATTATAGAAATCTTACATTTCATTCGAACTTTTAGAATTTTTTTTTTAATTTTTTTTCATCAAAAATAAGGTAACTAGTAATGTAATATTTGAAATATATTAATTTAATGACACTATTTTTATTATAATTTTTTAAATATCTAATTTTTTAATGAAAAAAAAATAACGACATTGACAAGCTGAACAAAATATGGTACTTTCTCATCACATATTTTTTTTTACGAGAAGTACGTTGTAAATTTCCAAATTGAAATTGTTATTTATAATAAAATAAATAAAATTGGTGCTTGAACGAAAATAAAGGAAACATACCTTTCCCTAAGCAACTAACTCAAAGATTTTAAATTTCCAGTAAAATTTCGTTGCTCCATTAAAAATTAAAGATTTTCTTGCATATTTAATAAAAGCTTATGCATATATTTTTAATAATGAAAATGATTTTTCTTATATTTCATAAATTAAATATATTTATAAATATGCTATATTTACTTCCATTCTATAATTATTAAAATATTCTCTGTGAAAGTTATGATAGAGTGTCTAAACTTTTTAATATTCAAAATGATTTTTTCTTACATTTTATTAAAATGAATATTAATATGTTTATTAATATGCAATATTTACTTCCATTTTATTATTATTAAAATTTTCCACTCTCAAAGTTATATTAAAGTGTCTAATTTTAGATTTAAGAAATAGTAATAAATAAGGAGTAAATCTAATTTTTAAAAAAAGTATAAAATGCTTTTAAAAAATACCTAATTAAACTGCTATATAAAACGAACGACTTAAACCCTTAAAAGAGAACAAGTAAAAAACTAATATTTTCAAATTTTAATATTCAGAAAAACTTATTTTATTAAATTATAAAAATCATGTACGGAACATAGCATGCACCACAAGAGTCTATTAAAATAAAACTTTCTAACAAACCATAATTTTAAAGTCTTTACAAAACAGGTCATGAGATTTAATTTATGGAACGGAAATGTAAAAACTAAATTTCTGCCGATTAATATATTCACTAAAATTCGTAAAAAAGTTAGCTGTCGACGAGTAATTGGGGATTAATTCTCAAGAGCATTTACAAATTCCGATTTTAATCAATAAATTTAATAAAGTTAGTCTTTTTATAACTTCAGCTCCTTTGCAGAAAGTTTATTTTTTACAGCTTATTATCATTACTTACGACGCAATTAAATTCAGAAGATTTCCTTTTGAATCAATGCATTGACTAAGTAATTTTTGAAAGCGTCAAAAAAATAAAAATACGAAGTAACTATAGATTGCGCTAATAGCCACGAAGCTTCAAAATTTTAATCGAAATTTGTGAAAGAATTTTTTTTTTAATTTTTCAATTCCTACTAGAACGTAAAAAATATTTTTAAGGAATGAAAATGGGAAAGAGGATTAATTTTATTTTTTCAAAAAGCTAAAACTGCTACCACCTGATAAAAGATTAAAAATATACGAAATCTTTAAAGTGGAAGAAGTAATTGGAAAAATCAATGAATAGCAAGAAATAAGTTGTTTTAAATGTATTACTTTTAAATGTCTTTCAAGTACTTTTTGGTGATCGTATTTATTTTGAATATATCTTTTTTAGTTAGATTAAAGATCAATATGAACAACTTAAACACTATTTTACATATAAGATTTTTTATGAAGAAGTCTTTTCGCACATAGCATGCATAGAGAGTTATTTTAGAATTCAAATTTTTTGTGACTAAAAAGCAAATAATTAGCTGATAATTCAGAAAAAAGAGGCTGTTTTTCGAAAGTATTTCATCGCAGAAAATAGCGCTTTTTCAAATAATATGCTATTTTCAGAACTATCTATGAGTTTGAAACTGCTATTTCATCGCTATTATTTTAAGTTTAGCCTATCTGTAGTAACGCAACGAGTATGTTTCCCCACTTTCCCCCTCTCCCTCATTAAACTATAGATAAAGTTTACCTCAAAGGAGGCAAAAATTAGCTTCAATTAATCATATTGGGTCTAAATCCATTTCCATAACATTTCCATAAAATAATTTACATTTCCATAACTATTTCTGGATTCAATTACTCAGATACGAACCTCAAACTTTTGACCTTATTATATAAAAGTTGAAACAGTAATTGAAAATCTAGGAATTAGCTTTGTTTCTGCTATACTTCCTTCAAATTTCTTTTTTTTTTCATCGAATTTCAATCTAATCCAGTTTAGGTTAAAGCAGCTAATAACTTTGGAAGTTGCTCAAAATTTCAATTTCTTATTTCAGACTTTACTTCTACTTTTTTCTTCAAACTTTATTTCTTGATTTTTTTTTCCGGTAACGCCAACTATACATCACACTTATTACTATTTTAGGTACGACTCAGTATTATGTATTAACGGATATATGTATTCTTGTGGATATGTTCACTGTTGCCCTTGTGGATATGTCACAGATATGTTGGCATAAGCAGATTTTGATGGTCAAAGTCTAAGAAGATAATCTCATTTCGAAAATTTTTGAATAAACTTAGACACTCGATGCAAAGGTCAACTGGAAGTTTTAATGTTTTAATAGTTAGTGTGGAAGAGTGAATAGTGGTAAGTGCTGTGGTTCACACACTTAGAAAAATTATTTTCGCATGTCATCAGGTGAGTTTTTCTCAAAATGCCTGAGGGTCTTTAGCTTTCCACCCACCGCCCCCCCCCCAAATTGACAAAATTATGTTTTCACAAAATTGACAAAAACGTGTTTGAAATTTCACATTTACATTAATTTAATATCCTGAAATTTCAACAAAATCAAACATATCTTCTGATCTACCTTCTTCTGATTGGACCAATATTTATAAAAAGTGGCACTTAAAATATTTTTTCGTTCGAAAGATCAAGTAATTCTTTACAGCAAGATAGTATGGGAGTTTAAAATTACAGTTTTGCTCCGAATTTAGGGCTCTTTAACTGTGGCTCAATCCCTTTATAAAAGAATCTAGAAAAAACTCCTTCGATGCATTTGTCTTCCATGAATTTTCGAATTTTTATTTCTTGCAAGGAAATTAGCATATGTTCATGCGTAAACCTCAAAATAGGAGGAAAGCGTATCAAAAACAGAACTAGAAAATTTAGGAATAGGTTTCTTTTGAGATATAATTATTTTCAAAGATCAATGTTTATTTTTACAGCACTACTAGCAGCTTATAGCCCATATTTTGACACTTTTATCATAAAATTCGCTACAGCTGAAAGATATCGGGTAAATACACACGAGATTCTGAGAGCACTTCAACATACTTCAATTTTGATAGGGTCATTTATAATTAAAAAGCAATATCAGAAGTTAAAAATCATTTGAAATTTAAAGCATTACATAGAAAAGCGTTTAATTTATGAAAGATATACAGTTTTTTCGTTTTTGGACTACTTACTAAAAATATATTTTTACCTTTTTGCACGACGAACATTTGATAAAAATTTAGTGGAAGAAGTTTTACAAGCAACAGATACGTGAATTTTTCAATGAAATGCCGTTTTCTTTTCTTCTTTGTAAAAAAACAATATGTAGTACTGAAATTAATAAGTTTTCATTAATTTCAAATACAGTAAAAGGCTAATAATAAAATGTTGCAATTTGAAACTATTACACTACATCCCATAAATGTAAAAGATATAATGTGAATTACAAATCACTATATAATTGAAAAGGAGTGAAAAATACTAAACTAAATTGAGTTAGGAAAACATTTTCATAAATCACTTAACTTTCACTTTATTTGCCATTAATTAGACTAAAATCAAAAATCGTACTCAGTTAAATTATGTAAGTTCATATAATTCTAAAACTGAGCCGTTAATATACATTTTTTTTAAACAAACTACAATGTTTTGAATTTGAAATAAAGTATCTTAATATTACGAGAAATTTAAATAATTTTTCTGACAAAAAAGCAGCAAAAAATGAAAGCATTTTAAAAATCATTGCATAAAAATAAAATCACTTTATTTAATTGCAGAAGAGAAAAAATATTTAATCTCATAAAAACTGTTGAAATAAATTATTTTTCACGAACGATAAATGAAAAACACGACACTACAGAGTAACATAAGCTCGACAACAATTAAAGGGAAAAAAACTTATTAGCATATGAATTAAAAATAAATCAAATGAGTGAAAAATATTCCAATAAAAAATATCACTTCAAAAACCAATTTCTTTCTTAGCTATAAAAATAATTGAAATGAATATTTTATTTTAGAGCTATGACTTTTTACATCATTAAACTTAATAAGTGTATTTATATATATATATATATATATATATATATATAAAGATATAAATAGCAAAAATTAAATAAAAATATAATAAAAATTTTAATTCAGTANTATATATATATATATATATACTTACCCTGTAGTCCCTACATTAATGTTTTTCTTAAGTAAAGACCATTGTCTGGTATTTCCTACAAGATGTTATTACCAAATGGTTAATATGTGAGCAAATGTCGATTAAAAAATATTCCTTTATGTTATGTCGACGATCAAAGAGAAAGCGTTTTTTTCTTTGGTTTTTGGCTCCGTAATATTTTTGTAAAAACGAAAGAAAACGAAATGGAATAATTCGTTATGAATTAATTTAAATTATATATTTGACAATAATTGCTTTAATATTTCTTCTTATTTTGTTCAACATTTATAAACCCTATGATTTATCGTAAAAACTGTATTAGCAGTGAATATTTCATGCTGCAGTACATTTAGCTATTTTTTTTAAGAGAAACGTGCTATAAAGATTTATTATAAAGATTTATTATATAGATATTATTTATTATAAAGATTTATTATAAAGACTTCTATAAAGACTTAAGGGTAATATTTCTTGCATCCAATAATACTTTATTATAGTGTGGGGAAAAATTAACTTTTTAATCTCACCATATTTAAATAAAGGAGTAAAACAAGTAAAACTCAAACAAATAAAACTATTTTCCGTACATTCTATTTATTATAGGATCGAACACTTTACTTTAGGAATCCCCAATATCAATGCGAACAGAATCGTATCATACCGGTAACTTAAACAGCAAATAGTGATAGAGCAGGTCCCTCAAATAGAACAAACTGTGTTCTGTAATTCATAGGATAAGTCAATGGACCATTAAATTGATTAATGGTCCATAGAAAGGATCAATGACCACCTAAATTAATCTTTTTTCCCAACACCAAAAATAAATTTCTATCGTCATTGCTCCACTTCATGTACTCCCAAACGAAGTTCAATCCAATTTGTCTTTCTTCGCCCCTTTGAAAAAGAACTTTTAATTTAATGACATTAAATCAAACGCTATCTAAATGCATTCAGATTATTTAACATTGTTTCGAATTGTATCTCGTTTATAGTCATTTGATTTATGTCTTAAACGATAGGTTATTCGATTTGAATAAATAACCAAGACACTAATGAATTTGTTAAGGCGATACAGAAACAAAATACTGTCCTTTTAAAACAAGCTGAAATCTAATATATTAGTGCCTGTGATAAAAACTGTTTATATTTTAAACTAAAAGTTGGATTTTTTTTATTCTTTAAAATTTATTTACTTTTGAAGTACTCGATTCTATTGAAATGATGTTACCACTGTAGTTTGTCTATAGAAATAACTCCTCTTACCACACAGTCTACAGCTGTCTGCTACAATGGAAAGAAGAATAAGCGCAATTCAAAGAGGGGCACTTTTCTCTTCACTGATTTTTTTTCTCACTTCAACCCAAACGAAAGAACTGTTTAAATATTGACCAAACTTGAAACAGTTAAACCTCATAACCATAGCCACCGCCACTGCTCCAGACGATTGGTGAGGGAAGTTCTTTCCATTGACAGACTATATTAGTACTTTCTGTATCTTCTAGCATTCTTCATGCAACTTTCAATTCGACACTTCTCGAAATTTTCGCTATTCAGTTCTTACGCTATTCACATAACTCGAAATTAACTCAATTAAATCACGAAATTCAATCACTTAAACAATTCATAATTTAAAATTATTATTACACAGATTTTTTTTGATATACTTGTGTAGGTAGGTTTTCTGTTTACATCACACATTGGCAACGGTGTGGGAAATATGTCTGAGGATGATCCGAAGACATGCCATCACAATTTTCTCAGACCACTTCCTCAATTTTGACAGAAATCTGAAGGTGGAGGGAATTTTCTTCTGATCCATGTACCCATGGAACTGCTTAACAAACGACCGCAGAACTTTCGGTTCCACAGATTTAACGAGCACATATACCGCACGTACTGGATAGGTCTTAGCAGAGTCGAGGATCGAACCCCGGCTCTCCGAGGAGCCCCTCCTGCTCGACCAGAGTCCGATTCTCTAACCGTGGCCCGACTTGCGAGGTAAACTTCAAATCTCATATAAAAATTGTTTTCTAGCAGTATTAAAACTATTGGATTGGTAGATGTTGTTGCTGTTCTTGTTGTTGTTGTTCATTTACGTCACACTAGAACTGCACAATGGGCTATTGGCGACGGTCTGGGAAACATCCCTGAGGATGATCCGAAGACATGCCATCACAATTTTGATCCTCTGCAGAGGGGGTGGCTCCCCCGATTCGGTAGCCCGACGACCTGCACGCGAAGTCGAGCACTTCACGGTAGAACAGTTTAACGAGGACCAATACCGCACACCCTCGGTCCCTACGCAGACTGATCCAAGTGGTGACCCACCCACACACTGGCAGCAGCCAGTGATGCTTGACTTCGGTGATCTGCTGGGAACCGTGTCTTAACGATCAGTCCACTGCGGGACTGGATTGGTAGAACAAGTATATCATGTAAATTGGTTATCATATTGACGTTTTTCATTATTATTTTATTCTGGTTAAACGCAATAAATTATAGCAACCGGAAAATCAATATTGTTCAATTTAACATGTTATTAAAACTGAAGAAAATTTGAACTACATGATAACTTTTTAAGGCATGTATAAACCAGAACGAAGCACTTTCGAATACTTTTTTCTTCCAATCTCGAAATTCATTTATACAGTCAGCAAGTAACTCATTCGTTTAATTTATTGACTCACTTTGATAATTTTAAAAATACAAATAATTTAACTTTCAATTTTGACTTAATGAGCATGATTTAGTCTCATATGCACCCTGGATCATTAATCAAAGATTATAAATTTCTATCAAGTGAAGTGAAGAGAGAATCCGCCTAACTAGCCGATATGGCTCTCCGACAGCAGAAACCTTTATCTTGACAGGAATTACCGAAGGATTAAAATTCTTAACAGCAACACAGATTCGAATTACCGAAAATTAATCTATGTTTACAAACTAACAGCATATAAACTCTCAATCTAGAGCTTCAACTCTTCTACTGTATTGTTCTAAGTAAGAATAAAAATTTAGTTTACAATATGTTGCTAGTGTGATTAAATAATCTCTGAAAAAGAAACGGTAGCAAAATGTTAAAGCCTATATGTTGTATGTTTCTTTGCTTAGTAATTTATGTTTATTAAATTTTAATCTCCTCGAAAGAAGTAGAACCTTAGAATGAGAAAAAAATATTATTCAAATGTCTAATTTCTGTTTTTTAAGATATTTAAAAATTCACATGTCACTAATTAATATGCTACAAACCGTTCTTGAAATTGAACTTTTGGTAGTGAATTATAAGAGTTTCAATCTGTAAACATCTATAGAGTATCCTATATTGTTCGGACAGTTTTTAAAAGTTTATAACAGGAAACAGTTTAGGTTAAAAATTTAATTCTTGCAGCAAATTCATGTGACAATGCCTGAATTTTTTCTTCCATAATTCTTAGTTTTCGTTCAGAGTATTTCCAACAGATTTCGCCCTTTCAGCGTTACGTTTGTACAGGTTACGCCCTCTGATGTCACAAAATTAACGAAAATTAATATAGGCTTAGAAATAATGCTAGTTGTAACTGCAACCTTTTTACTGTTTTATTCCAAATAAGAATAAAAATTTAGGTTACAAAATGTCGCAGGTAGGATTCAATAATCTTTGGAAAAGAAAAAGTAGCAAAAATGTTGTGTTATTATTTATTTATTCACTTTATTCAAATTTAATTTCCAATGAAACAATAGACACATAAAGTGAGAGAAAATCTTTCAAATATTCAACTTCTGATTTTTAAGATGCTAAAAAATACATATGTTACTAATTAATTTGCACAAACCGTTTATTAATGAAGCTTTTCTTAATGGCTTATATGAATTTCAATATGTAAACATTCTTAATCAAGATATCTTAAATTAGTTTGGCAGTTGTCTAAAATTTATTACGGGAAAACACTTCAGGCTAATTTACAATTTTTCTGCAAATTCAAGTAACAATGCTTTAGTTCAAACAATTAAGGTCAAATCCTTCTACAGCTTTTCTTGTTACGTTTGTAAATTTCGATCTCCGATTACCACGCTTGATTGCGGTTGACGGTGAAGTCAACTATCTTAATGTTACTTTTTTTTATTAAGAGATTTCAAAAACTCGATGATTTTATATTTCGTCAGTGAGTTTTTAAATCTGGACACAACTCGAAATGCATATTCACGAAAATTAACACAGCTCGAAATGCGTGTTTACGAAAAAATGGACACAGCTCAAAATGCGTGTTTAAGAAAATAAACACAGCTCGAAATACGTATTTAGGAAAATGGACACAGTTCAAAATGTGTGTTTAAGAAAATGAACACAGCTCGAAATGCGCGTTTACGGAAATGGACAGACTCGAAATACGTGTCTTAAAAAATGAACGAAAAGTGAAATACATGTTTTAGAAAGTGGACATAGCTCTTTAAGGAAATAAACATAATATTTTATTCCATTTTTCGAAATTTTTAATGACTATTCTTGTTTTTTTAAAGAATAAACTGAATAAGTCTTTTTTCTTAAAGACTTAAAAAGTTAACACTTATTTTTACTAGATTACCATGGGTGCTATAAGTTTATATTTGTGGTAGAAAATTTATATTGTAGGAATTTAGAGTCTTAAGACTCACTTTACCGTTTTAGATATCTGAATACGAAGACATCGCCTGAAAAGTTATATCTGTGATAAACCTAGCCACCCAGAAACAAAAGTTCCGGACTTTCCCCTTAAATAATTATGATTAGCGTTTAAATAAAGTGAGAAAAACAAAGCATGTTTAGCTGTAAAAATTTAAAAAATTTATTTATTTTGTAAAAATTCGTTTAGCTGTAAAATTTTTGTTGAAAACTGAAAACAAATTTTTTTTTTTTTTTTTTTGCTGTCTTTATTTTCGAAAACACGCATTTTGAGATAGGTACATTTTCGCAAACACACATTTCGAGTTCTGTCGAGATTTAAAAACTCACCAACGATTTGTTTTCATTTCTTCATTTTTTTATTTACAGATTTAATATTTTCAGTGTTATCAATCGAAGAAAAAATTTAACCAAAAGCAAAATTTTAGCGAAAAAACGCTTACGCTNTACATTTTCGCAAGCACACATTTCGAGTTGTTTCGAGATTTAAAAACTCACCAACGATTTGTTTTCATTTCTTCATTTTTTTATTTACAGATTTAATATTTTCAGTGTTATCAATCGAAGAAAAAATTTAACCAAAAGCAAAATTTTAGCGAAAAAACGCTTACGCTCTGTCACAATAATTTGCTCCAATTTTTTTTTTTAACCTTAACTGTTTTCCTGCTATAAAGTTTTAAGAAAAAGGTCGATTTAATTTTAGATACATTGTATAAATCAAGGTACTGCTTTCTTGGATAAAGCTTTTTCCCATTATCGATTTTTCAATTTTCTCTCAATTTCCACACATTTCCTTGCGCATCAATTTTTTTTATGGTTATGGAACTTTTTTTCATTTTTATGTGTCTTGTATAATTTTAAGTGAATTTGATAGTCACAATGCCTTTATTTAGCTGTTTAATGTTTTAAGCAAATATAATTGAAATGTGCTTTTGTTTTAATATTTATTAACTTAATAAAAGTTTAACCTATATAAACCTTAATAATTCATAAGATTATAAAATACCATGTAACTTAATTATAATGCGTAGAAGTATTGACTTTAGCTAAATGTTTAAGAAAAAACTAAAAACTAGTTCTTGAAGAACTTTTTACTTATATAAGCAATTTTAAAATCTGACGTCAACTACAACTTTGATACTAATTATTAATCTTCTTTAAATTTTTATGCACAGGAGTCCATTAATGTCACCAATTTTCCAATAAAATTTCAAAATGATTGAATAATAATTGACCCTTTTTGTTTTGAACGTCTACTGTCTCCCTAATCATGAATAATTCAGAATATTTAGCCAAACGTTCTTTCTTTGGTTATAAATAAATCAATTTTAAGAATTTTTACCAGAAAACTTAGTTTGTATCAAACTAAACTTATTTTACTTATTCAATAAGGGAAAATCAAGTTTGTAAATTCGTTGTTATTTGCAGATAATTTCAGTTTCATTAGCAAAAGCCACCTAAAAAAAATAGAATTAGCAGGAAATTTTGTAGCAGTTTTGAGACTATAGATTGGAATTTTCGTAATAAAAAAATAATAATAATAATAATAAAAATAAGTAAATGAAATACTGATGACATTTAAATATTTTAGACATTTGTTATTTTTTTAGTTATATTTTTTTAAATGTATGCTTATTTACTGTACGCTTTCACGTGTGGCTAACAAACACAAAACTCATGTTTTGTACATGGAAAAAAAATTCTGGTAAAATTACCGTGTTTTAGTGTAATGATATTTTAGTGTAATGATGTAGTGAGAGACGCTGCTCCACCGCCGCGGCTTCGCCACAAGTGCCCGCTGGGTAACGAGAATAGAGTAGCAGTTCTGGCATTTCTGTGGCCAATGGGACAACCCCCAAGTGGCCGCCATTAAAATAATAATAATGATAATATTTCTGGTAGGAAAAAAAAAGTTAGAAAATTTTTCAGTTTAAATCATAACACTTTATGGGAAATTCTGGTTTTCAAAATTATAGATCACATTACTATAGATTAAGTTAAATATAAAAAACTGAAACGTAGATTTAACCGAATAAATTACTTTTATGCCATGCTCTAATATATCAGAATAAAATTACAAAAATTTACCATAATAGGTATAATATAATAGGTGTGATAAATAAGTGCGTCACAGTAATTATCTATACTACAGTACATTGGTTTTATATTTGTTTTAATTATTTTTTAAAGTGTTCTTTACATTCAGTTGCCGTTTAATTACTACTTATTTTAAATCTGATTTTAAGCTATGCTTTGACAAATATATGTACCATAGTAATAATCTGTACTAGAATAACATTTCAAAAATAGATTTGTAAAAACATTTCTGTGAAAAGTAAACTCCCTTGCGTAAAAATTATTTTGCGCTATTACAATAAATTGTTTTAATTGTTTTTTTATTTTTTACATTTAGTTGCAATTTAATTATTACTTATTTTGAATCTAATTCCATGGAGCGCAAATACAAATACACTAAAATCCAAAAACACAGACACTTTTTTTAGCTATGATTGTTCAAAAGAATTTAAACAACTTGTATAAACAATGTTTGTTTGTTTACTTGTTACTTAAAGAGATGTGAATGTGTGAGTAAGACTTAGCTGTAGTATTTTCTGGATTTCCGCCAGTTTTCTTTTTCAAATTTAATCCATTAAACAGATGGTGAACAATGACAGCTTTTCTCATCATCAATTCCTTACCCACTTGACCTCAGAAGTTTTTTTTTTTTTTTTTTTTTTTTTTTTTTTTTTTTTTTTTTTTTTTTTTNTTTTTGCTGTCTATTTTCTGATTTGGAGTCAACTAATGACTCCTATTTTTTCATACTTGTAAGTCACATTTATTCGAATATGATGGTAATTCAAAAAGAAGAATGTTATTCGGTTTTGATTCCTGCAATGTTGTTAAAAAAAACTATAACAAAGTCATTGTTTGCAATAAATATTCAGCAAATGCATTCACAACTGAAGTTTTTCAATCTTAGAAAATAAACTGCTTACATTGAACCTTCAATTTCGATTCATTCTATATATTTTAGTTATTATGTTAAAAACATAATAATGTTTAGTTATTATATTTTTCAGTTATTATGCAATGTTATTAGGTTTATTTATTAAAACATGAATACTCAATTTTATACACAGCCGTCAACTTATATTAGGGGACAACTCAAATTTAAAAAGATTATACCCTGTCTTAAAAGTTTACGTCGTCTTTGCATATACTTTGTCCTACCTTAACCGTAGCACTAATATTATTTTTTACTCCTAATCGGTACAACTGTATGTAGGTGTCACGAGTGTGACGATTTCTCTACATGCACTATAAAAAAATCTGCCGTGATAGACTAGACGGTAGGGCGCTGGGCCCATGTCCGAGAATTCGTGGGTTCGAACCCCGACGGCCGAAGACTCCCCGTGTAGTAAAGTAACTGATGCACGTTAAATCTGTCGAATCGCAAAAGTCCTCCATGTTCCATAACAAATCAGTACCTCTGGGGGTACTGGATTGGAGATCGATCGTTCTCTGATTCAGGTCAAAATTACGATAGGTGGATAAATGTAGGAATGGGTCCACCCTATAAACGGGTATGACGTATGGTGTGGCAGAAGTCGAATTCTTGGCCATAGATGGCGCCACTGGGAAACAAGAACAATCGCACCCCTTCTGCCTAAACAGGCATACGTCAACAACAGCACAACAACAAAAAATCTTTGTATTTTACTGCAAAAGTTGTTGGCACCTCAACTGCCAGGTGCTATAAAATCTACAGCAAAGCTGATGTTTTAAATAATACAGCAAAATTACGATAGGTGGATGAATGTAGGAATGGGTCCGCCCTATAAACGGGTATGACGTATGGTGTGGCAGAAGTCGAATTCTTGGCCATAGATGGCGCCACTGGGAAACAAGAACAATCGCACCCCTTCTGGCTAAACAGGCATACGTCAACAACAACACAACAACAAAAAATCTTTGTATTTTACTGCAGAAGCTGTTGGCACCTCAACTGCCAGGTGCTATAAAATCTACAGTAAAGCTGATGTTTTAAATAATACAGCAAACTTATGTTAAATGCGTTACGTTAACAGTAAAAAGAAAAAAGAAAGCAGTGGTTTGTATGCTGAGTGTGGTTTTTTACATCTCTGTCTAGCATCACCAATATTCGTGTTAAAAACTTCGTTTAAACCTTATTTTATCCTTTTAACTATACTTGTTACAGCAGGATAATCGGTCTTAATGATAATCTTGAGCGAATATTTTGGTGAATATTTCTGCAAAGTTTTATGCGGTTTTTTAAATGTCAGATTGTTACATTCTAGCAAAATTATTTGATAATCATCCTGTTTTCTTATGTAGCATATTTTGTTTAGAAAGAATTGGCAAAATAGACTTAAAGAACAATAAAAATAAATGCATCTTAAATACGTTTTTCCGTAGCATTTTATGTAAGATTTTCTCAACATTTATTTCGTGTACCATTTATCTTTATAGTTTTCATTGAAAGATGCCCAACAATTGCAAGATTTTTTATTTGTAAATCTCACATACATTTTGCCGTAATTTTATTAAGGATTTTCCAGAAAATCCTAGTTAAATCTTTAAACATTATTTTCTTTAAAATTTCCAAAACCTATACATCCATCACGCAGCGAAAAATTTCTCGAAAAATTACTGTGATAACATTTCTGGTAAAAAGAAGAAAAAAGAAAAACATTATTCTGGACTATGACCATAAATTGTACATGCGGCTCTAGACCAAATGCATGTTTCAGATTTCGAAACATTTTACTATAGAAAAGAGGAAACGTATTGAATTTGATAAGATTTATCCCGTTTTTAAAATAGGTAGTGCTGAAAACTCAAAATCTGAAAAAATTTCACTTTATATCGTAAAGATTGGAACTAGATATCTCGAATTACACGACGAAAAAATGTCTGGTAAAATTACCGTACTGTAGTAATGACATTTCTGGTGAAAAAAAATCTTATTTCTGGTCAATAAAACCAAAATATACGGTATTCAAGCCTTTTATTTTGCATTTTTCTTTGATATGATAACAATTAATCAAGAATTTTGGTTTTCATCATTATAGTTTTCCGCACATTTTGTAAGAAATTCAAATCTGAAAAGTACATTTAATCAACTGAGTTGTTTTTACGCTATGCTCTAAAATATCATGATGAAATTACCAAGTTTTAACACATTTACCATGGTTTATGATTTCTCATAAAACCATTTCATTACTAGTTTTGCTGCAGTAAAAAATTACCGAGTTTCGTAGTGTTCATATAGAGCCGTAAACATAGTAAATTTTAGAATATTCTTACTCTTTTTTCTCGGTGTACATACCATCACCATTAAATTTATGATTTTAGGAAATATAGATTTGATTTGGAAAGAAATTATATTACTTGTACAGTGACGCCAAGTACAAAATAAATCTATAACGATAATTCTAAATGTCAAGAAAGTACAAAATTTTATCCACATTTTACTTCGTATAACTGTGTACTTATTTTAAAACCATTTTTGAAAGTAAACAAATGCTAAGAAATTCACAATGTGACAAGATACATTTTAAAGCAATGAACCCCACGATTAAAGAATCTCTTTTAAACAAAACAAAACATTTAGCAACGAGTCCATTGATTAAATTTTCTAAAGATAAAATGTCGCAGACTGGGCAAATCTCTAAATAATGACGAAAATTTGTTTACGCGTTATCACGCTTTTCTGTTTAAGTCCTAAATGTAACAAATGAGGACTTAACGTGATCAGGACTAATGAGTGATAACAAAAGTTTATGCAAATTAGAACTGAAACTGAAAGCGTTATACGCTAAAATCACGTAATCATCTTGTAATTGTTAGAACAAATGATGCCGATTCCTCAGCAAAATGGACTTTATTAAGAGAAAGTACATTTCCATATACAATGCTTGTAAATGCTCTTAAATAAGAATTATAACCTATGAATATTTAAAAGAAAGATTTTTTATAGCTCAAAATTTCTTTTTATCATTCATATTGAAGTACACTAAAAATATTTATAAAAATAATTTATTATAATTTTAAAGGTCAATGTGATTTCGATTTATTTCAATTAGAAAGCACAACTTTTTTTCCACTTAGTACAACTTTTCTAAAATGTAATTTTCTGAATTTTTCACAGAAGTTTAACATAAATTCAAGTAAAAAATAGAACAGCCTAAATAACTTTTGATTTAATGATTGAATCCTCATGTTTTAGGACTCAATCTTAATGGTTCGAGAGAGTAACCTGATATATGTTATATACTTAGTTCAGACAATATTTTAAGTTACGAAATCAGACACAAGACGAACTTTATCGGAATAAGCATTTTTTTCAACGAACTCGGATTTCTGACCCTCAAAATGTCGGAGATAGCCGCAACCTGGGAAATATCATCCCAATAGTTTGATCAGGAAAGCTGTCTAGAGTTCGGACTCGGATTTTTGACTCTCAAAATGTAAGAGGTAGCCGAAACCTGGGAAATATCATCCTAATAGTTTGGTCAGGAAAACTGTCCAAAGTTTGGACTCGGATTTTTGACCCTCAAAATGTAGGAGGTAGCCGAAACCTGGGAAATATCATCCCAATAGTTTGGTCAGGAATGCTGTCTAAAGTTTGAACTCGGATTTCTGACCCTCAAAATGTAAGAGATAGCCGAAACCTGGGAAATATCATCCCAATAGTTTGGTCAGGAAAGCTGTCTAAAGTTTGAACTCGGATTTCTGACCCTCAAAATGTCGGAGATAGCCGCAACCAGGGAAATATCATCCCAATAGTTTGATCAGGAAAACTGCCTAGAGTTCGGACTCGGATTTTTGACCCTCAAAATGTAGGAGGTAGCCGAAACCTGGGAAATATCGTTCCACTAGTTTGGTCAGGAAAGCTGTCTAACGTTAGAACTCCTTTATGTCAATTTCACTTTTTTCTTATTTCACCAAATAATTTAATTAAAAATTTTGCACACGATCATGAAATTTGTTTTTTCAAGGATAACTCCATTTAACAAGTAGCTCTTAGCAAATATTTATTATGCTTTTCATTATTTTATTTAATAATAGTCAGAGCAATTTTGAATTCAAAAGTGTACAATTTTTTACATCATTTTAAAGTATGTAATTCTAAATAAAGAAATACAAAACTTGATCGAAATTGGTCAAATAAATCTTGAGAAATTGAATTTTGAATCGTATTTTGCCATTTAAAATCGCATTATTTAAAATAATGTAAAAAATTGTGTGCCTTACTATTCAAATTTTTTAAATTATTACTGAATTTAATAATACAAAATATATATATAAATATATATATATATATTGTCTACTAAAATTTATATTTTGCATGGAATTATATTTGGATAAACGAACTTTATAATTGTGTGCAAAAATGTTTTAATTCGCATTCAATTAGGGTGCAAAAATGTCTCAATTCGTATTTCCCCATATCTCGAGAACTTTAAACAGTTCTCGAGATATAGGGAAATACGCAAAAATTAAAATTAACAATAAGGGATCTAAACTTTGGCCCGTTCACCTGACCTAACTATGGGGATCATAATTCCCAGATTGTGGCTGCCCCTTAAATTTTGAGAATCAGGTAAAAAAGGTATTTGGAGAAAGTATGTTTTTATGTCTTATTTTGTAACTGAAAATATAGTCTGCATTAATTATTTAGCATATTTGAGGTCACCTCCTTGAACCATTATGAATTAGTCCCAGAACGAGAAGATCTGATCATAAATCAAAAGTTATTCAAGGTGGTCCATTTTTTTTCTTTTTTTGGCACACTGTATATTATTCAAATGCAAACACTTTTTTGAAATAATGAAACAAGCTTTCGCAATTTCAAAAATTATTTATAATTTTGTTTAAAGAAAACAAATACTATAGAATATTATGCGTACGATAAAAGTATTTTAAATAATGATGATGATGTACATATAAATAATGTTGATGACTTGAAACCAGACCATAGAAACTTAAAAATAAAAAGTTGTCTTTTTTTTCTTTTAAATTAAATAAAAAATAATTTTCTGGGTTTAGAAAAATAATTATTTTGACCAAAAAAGTATAATCATTTTATAAATATTCGAGGGTTGGTATAAACAACATGCTATGCTCAAACCAACTGCCACTTAATGAGTTCGTAAGAAGTCGAGAATTCTTCCACGTAAACTGAAAAATATGAAGAAAAAAAATTTAAAATAAAAACTTTTAATGAATTACTTTATACAAAATACTTGAGTTTGTGACGATTCCAATTTAGAAAATTGGTGTTTTATGTTTTCAGTGAGTGAATTTCAGTAAATTTGCTGTAACTTTGAGAGTTCTAGGAGTATTAACTTACTCTTGGTGTCAAATTGCTAAGAATATCAGCCTAGAATTGCTCAGAATATACTCGGAATATCATAACGCATAATTTTTCAAGGAATTGCAATTTTTGATAGGAAAAACCCTCTAGACCTTTCAATTTAAAAATAGCTAAAAAAAAGTTTCCAATTGTAAGGTATACAAAATTTTCAGTTCTTTTAAATAAAATACATGCAGAATTTGTACAAAATCAGTCGAATAGTTTTGAGCAATAAACTTACAAAAAAATTAACTTTTTACACAGAGAAAAAAATACTGTCAAAACTACAAGAGTATGGTAAAATTTAATACAGTTTACTCTATGAAAACACTGAAAAGTTCAGTAATTTTTACCGAAATGTTTTGGTAATGTTTTTTGGAAATTAAAAATAAAATATGTCTTTGTTATAGATGATAAAACCTTGAACGTAACGTAGAATTTGGTTACTTTATCATGATACTTTAAAACATAGCATGAAACCAATTTATTCAGTTAAATTTACTTTTTAGTTATGTATTTTCTATTAAATATGTGGTAATAAGAACTACCATACAGTATGATAATTCCACCAGGATTTTTTGGGGGGAATGTGCTTATTTTTCACAGTAATGCTTTGTCTTACGAATTAAATACGAAACTCATTTTTTTACGCACAATTAATGAAATATGCTGTAAAGTTCTTTAAAATTCCTTCGCATAAATAATTAAATCAGCTTTCTTCACCATAATGTAATTTCTATGATCCACAAAATAAAAAGATATTGAAACTAAAATTTTTCTTTAATATACAAAAGAGTGAATCTTTTCAACTTAAAGGATTTATTGAATCAAAGTGAATCTTTGCAAATGGTGGATATTACTTAAAAAGAAAGGCATGGTAAAAGCTTAATTTAATCTTTTGGTTAAATAAATATATTATAAATAAATAAATTTAATCATTGCAAGATAATGCCAGATGAACAGATATGATTTAAAATATTAATGAGGAAATCTTTCTTACACAAAGTAACGACATCAACTTCCCTAAAATTTTGAAAACTTAGGAAATAAATTCTACCATAATGTCTATCTAATCCTTTTCTCCTTTAAAACTCGGTGGTGTCTAAATTAAGAGTGTTTGAGAAGATTTTAAAATTTTTATTTTGCTGCATGAAATATCCACACTGAGTGTAACTATTATACAACTAAAGTTTGCTTAATTGGTTAACTATAATTAATGAAGTAGTTTATAGTTAAAACCAACTCAATTAAGTTTTATATTCTCTTACTTAACCTTTCTGACTCTTGCAGAAAATTAATTCATCCTGATTAAACGTAAAGAAATTATTTCAATGCTTTTGAAGCCATTTTTTATCAATATAAATTTATAATCGCCTATTTTTTGGTTTTTTATTGGTTAATTAACAATGGTGAAAGTTATATTTTTTAGGAATGATAAATTTTTTGAATATTTATAGATTAATTTTATTTTGACTTAAAAAAACTGGTATGAGATGTCTTGCTTTAAGAAAAATCAGTAATGATCCTTAGAGGTTACAAAATAGGCTTGAATTCTAAAAAAAAAATTTGTTTCGAAAAACAATACATGCTGATTCTTCAAACAAATATATAAAATATACATTGACTCTCATTATATTTATTTATGTTTATGTTATGTTTTATGTTCCTATGTAATTTACACTACACAAAATTTTTTTGTGTTTATCAAAGAACCCCTTTTGAATTGATGATCAGCTCCGAATATTTTATATAATAGTTTTTTCTGAAATTTCAAGCCCTGAATCATTAAAAATTGTATTAAATCACTTCCCCCAGATGATATCGATTTGTGAACATGATTTTGATCCTACCATCGTGTCCTGATATCATGCAGCGATTTAAGATTAACTTGCTTTTTTTTTTAACCTTTTTGACAAATTTATTAAAAATGTATTTTCATTCTTTTTCCACGGCGAATATTTGATACAGAAACGAATCGAAGCAGTTTTACGAGTAACAGTACAGTTAACGTACTAATGAATTGATGTACCGTATTTTGCATAGTTTTTATAAAAAATATATCAGATATACTGAAATTAATTAGTGATAATGCACTTGAAATACTACAACAAGTATTGAAAAATTGCCCAAAGTGTTTAATTTCCATAATAAAAATTCTTTTCCAATACTGATAATTTTTAATTAAACTTTCGTTCTGTGCTACGTGCTGAAAAGATGTTATTACCCTTTCTACGAAATATATATGTGTATAAACGAATCTAAGTTGTTTTTCAAGCAATATCTATGATTATGCACTGTAGTGCCGTAATTGCCTACTTTTGATGAAAAATAAATAAAACTGAGATATATTGAAATTAAGGAGCGATAGTGCACATGAATTGCGGCAGAAAATGTTGAAAAATACACGAATTCATATAGCTCCTTATGAAACATTTCTTTAATAATTACCCATTTTAATTATATTTTTTTAACAATCTTCTGAAAAGATATTTTCCCTTTGTTTACAACCAATATTTGATACAAAAATGAATGAAATCAGTATTTTCAAACAACAGCTATGTACATCTTCTACCTCTTCGTCTTCCTTTGGCATGACAGCCTTTTGTGGGCCAAAACCGTCCCTAGAACCTTCCTCCATTCTGCTCTTTTCTTTGCTGCTGTTCCTCAGTTAGTAATTCTTAGGATTTTGAAATCCTCTTCCACACAGTCAAGCCATCTGATCTTAAGCCTACTTCTAACTCTAGTTTCCATAGATTTGTAATTGAAGATCTTAAATTGCAAGGGGGAAGGGTCCATTCGACCCGCAAGCCTGAAGTGACTTATTTTGATGTATTTTCTGATATCAGCTTCCTTGATCAGCTTGCCTACATAGTTCAAAATTATGCCCTTATCTCCATTAGCCATCCACATTTATAACACCGAAAATTTTTCTCAAAGCTTTCTTCTCAAAAAAAGCAAGCTGGTCTGCTTGTGATATAGTTAAAGATCATGTTTTGGATCCATAAGTTAAGACATAATTGTTTTTTGTAGTATTATTTTTATTCGGCTTTTAATTAATTTTTACTTCACAAATGTTCTTTAGCCGTAAAGGCATCGATAAACTGCTATAATGCTAAGCAAATATCGCGTTGAAATACCGTATTTTGAATGCTTTTGATGAAAAATTTGTAAAAAAACAAGGGTGAAATTGAAATTAAGTGATAGTGTGTGAAATTATTGTGTTTTACATAAAATGCACACTCAATAAAGATGGAATTTTCTGCATATGCATTATTTTCAAAAGAGTTCAGTGAGCAGTATTATAAGAAACAATAACATGACCTATATTAATTTAAGGAGATAGTAGACGTTTTTTAAGAAACTTACTAACTTTTTTGTCAGCTATTTAAATAATAAGTCACTAATGTGCCAAGTTTTAAAAAAAATTTATGCTATAATAAGGCGATGTAAATTCAAGCAAATTTTAAATTACAATTTATTGAAAGAACCATCATGCTATAATTGTATAAAAGTAATTTAAATTGTTCACTTTTTCCAGAATAACGTTTAAACCAAAATACATGTTCAAATTGAGAAAAGGAAAAATTTAATTGTTCAATTAAAAATTTATTTAAACATTATTGCACAGAAGAAATTATTTTAAAAAATATAAAAAAGTTACATAAATTGATCTTTTCTTGTAAAAAAACTACGAGCATAACTCTTGCAAACATTTTAGACGTTCTAGACTTTATTATTATTCGAAATTTTAAAACTAATATTTTTAAAAAAAATGCAATTTAGGAGACATTTATGATTACGCATTATTATATGAAAATTTTAATTTAGATGTCACAATTATTCAATGTCTTATATGAAATTTGGCGTCTGAGGTAATACAAGAATTTCCTAGCATTTATACCGACAATGAGAAAAAAAATATGATCTAAAGTACCAGAATTTGGTAAAATTTACCATGTTTCCGGCTCGATGGGAACACCAAAATGCTCAGTAATTTTTATCGAGGAACTTCAGCAATGATTTTGGTAAATTAAAATATAGTTTAATAATACATGATAATATTTGGTAAATGTAGAATTGTTTAATAATTTTATCATGCTACCATAAAAACCATTTATTCGGTCAAATTTATTTTTCTATTGGCATTTTTTAATAAATGTGTGATAATAAGAACTATAATTTTGATAACGACTCTGGTAAACCATTACCTTAAGAATGAAAATCTTACCAAATAGATGGTTTAAATACGTTTATTTTGATTTTATTAACCAGAATTAAGGATGTTTTTTTATCAGCAATGCTATCATACGGCCCGGTAATTTTACCAGAATTTTTTCCCGCTTATTATGAACTATTAAAATTTAAAAAAAAGAGATCATTTTTAAGATATTAAAGGTCTACCCCATTGACTAAAGTCCTTATAATATCATTAACTTAATAAATAAAGATCTGCAGATATTAATAAGGTAAACTTTTTCCCTGATAAGCTTTTTCTTTTCTTTTTAATGCAACGATAAAAAAAATCTTATCAATTATCCATTGTTCCAGTAATGGTTCTGCTATAAAAGTAAATTATTCAAATTATCATTTATTTTAATTTACCAAACATTTTCTTCATCTGATGACTTGTCCAAATCATTGTTACCATAGTCACCAGAAAAACAAACCTATCATCGATATTCAATCTTTTAACATCTGTTCAGAATAGCGATTAGACATATGAATTATAAACTTATCACGATGTTAAATGAGTGTTACATTTTATCTCGTCTACTCATGTCTTCACGTTGACTGATGACGTCTATTCAAGAGCGATTTATGGTATGCCACGCAATTCCTGTTATAGAGTGTAAGAGTAATGACTAAGATCATCTCATGTAGAAACCATTTTAGTCAACCTAATATTTCATTTTATTATATAAGTATGAATAGCACTCAATTACAAGTCCTTTCGTGACTAATTATATCGCTTTTATAGGATTAATTTAAAAAGTTTGCTATTAGATTGGGTAATTTTTTTTTTCTCGAAACTCGTATTGTTACTTGTATTCATGAATATGTTATGCAAAACCGTTGCTGAACATTGAAACTTGTTATTTATCCCTTTGTTCCTTGACACTAATGTATGATGAAGATGTAATGGCGTATTTTAATGTACCTTTATCAATACAATGTTGTGAAAATATTATACTGCATCGATGAAACCATATCTTAGAAATAAAAAAACAACGGGAGGAGAGCTATAGTCTTAGCATGAAAAGAAGCAAAGCTAAACAGAAATGAAAAGAGGCAAGATGCAGCATACAAATCATTGTACTTTCTACTTCCTTCGCATTTTCGTCAAAGTACATTTAGTAGAACTAGATCGCTTACACGTTCAAAATTTATAAAATACTTTTTCTCCATCTCTGCGTAGCATCACCATTCTTCACACTAAAAATATTATTTCTTCTTCTTTTTATGATTTTTAAATGTAAGAAACACGTTTCTATTAAAAAAAAGTAGAAGTTGCTTTTTTAAAAAAATTTCATTATTGTGCAACCGTTAATAAATGGAAACGCTAGGTAGTCTTTAACACTAATCGTGAGAATTTAATATGCGGATAAAATTACCGAATTTTACCACGTTTACCAAATTTCATCGCATACTTTATAAAATACTTTTTCTCCATCTCTGCGTAGCACCACCATTCTTGACACTAAAAATATTATTTCATCTTCTTTTTATGATTTGTAAATGTAAGAAACATGTTTCTATTAAAAAAAGTAGGAGTTGCTTTTTTAAAAAAAAATTTTATAACTGTGCAACCGTTAATAAATGGAAACGCTAGGTAGTCTTTAATAACACTAATCGTGAAAATTTAATATGCGGATAAAATTACCGAATTTTACCACGTTTACCAAATTTCATCGCATATTATATAAAATACTTTTTCTCCATCTCTGCGTAGCACCACCATTCTTGACACTAAAAATATTATTTCATCTTCTTTTTATGATTTGTAAATCATAAAAAGTTTCTAGAAAAAAGTTTTAAGAAACATGTTTCTATTAAAAAAAGTAGGAGTTGCTTTTTTAAAAAAAAATTTTATAACTGTGCAACGGTTAATAAATGGAAATGCTAGGTAGTCTTTAATAACACTAATCGTGAAAATTTAATATGCGGATAAAATTACCGAATTTTACCACGTTTACCAAATTTCATCGCATACTTTATAAAATACTTTTTCTCCATCTCTGCGTAGCACCACCATTCTTGACACTAAAAATATTATTTCATCTTCTTTTTATGATTTGTAAATCATAAAAAGTTTCTAGAAAAAAGTTTTAAGAAACATGTTTCTATTAAAAAAAGTAGGAGTTGCTTTTTTAAAAAAAAATTTTATAACTGTGCAACGGTTAATAAATGGAAATGCTAGGTAGTCTTTAATAACACTAATCGTGAAAATTTAATATGCGGATAAAATTACCGAATTTTACCACGTTTACCAAATTTCATCGCATACTTTATAAAATACTTTTTCTCCATCTCTGCGTAGCACCACCATTCTTGACACTAAAAATATTATTTCATCTTCTTTTTATGATTTGTAAATCATAAAAAGTTTCTAGAAAAAAGTTTTAAGAAACATGTTTCTATTAAAAAAAGTAGGAGTTGCTTTTTTAAAAAAAAATTTTATAACTGTGCAACGGTTAATAAATGGAAATGCTAGGTAGTCTTTAATAACACTAATCGTGAAAATTTAATATGCGGATAAAATTACCGAATTTTACCACGTTTACCAAATTTCATCGCATACTTTATAAAATACTTTTTCTCCATCTCTGCGTAGCACCACCATTCTTGACACTAAAAATATTATTTCATCTTCTTTTTATGATTTGTAAATCATAAAAAGTTTCTAGAAAAAAGTTTTAAGAAACATGTTTCTATTAAAAAAAGTAGGAGTTGCTTTTTTAAAAAAAAATTTTATAACTGTGCAACGGTTAATAAATGGAAATGCTAGGTAGTCTTTAATAACACTAATCGTGAAAATTTAATATGCGGATAAAATTACCGAATTTTACCACGTTTACCAAATTTCATCGCATACTTTATAAAATACTTTTTCTCCATCTCTGCGTAGCACCACCATTCTTGACACTAAAAATATTATTTCATCTTCTTTTTATGATTTGTAAATCATAAAAAGTTTCTAGAAAAAAGTTTTAAGAAACATGTTTCTATTAAAAAAAGTAGGAGTTGCTTTTTTAAAAAAAAATTTTATAACTGTGCAACGGTTAATAAATGGAAATGCTAGGTAGTCTTTAATAACACTAATCGTGAAAATTTAATATGCGGATAAAATTACCGAATTTTACCACGTTNCCTTATGACATGGTGCATTATCCTGTTGGTAAACACCATCCCCCGCAGGAAAAACTGTTGCCATGAATTGGTGAACCTGGTCTGCAACTACGTTCAAGTAGCTTACAGACGTCAGGGATTGTTCTATGAGGATTATAGGTCCTAATGTGCCCCATGAAAACATTGTTCCTGGGCGAGAAACCATGAATATATATATATATGTATATGTATATGTATCATCGCAATTTAGAGGGGATCACTCCCCCGCTTTGGTAGCTCGACGTCCTGCAGGCTTAGTCAACCACTTTATGGTAGAACAGTTTAACGATGACCGATACCTCGCACCCTTGGTCCCAACACGAGCTGATTAAAGTGGACACCCACACGCTTACTGACCGCAGCTAGTGGTGCTTGACGTCGGTGTTTTTCTGGGAACTGTGTCTTTCCGATAAATCAACTCCGGGACTTATATTTTTAGAATCCCTCTGAAAATGAAGGCAAAAAAATACTCACACATAGGGAAGTCGAGAATTCATACAAGTAAGAAGCAAACACGCAATCTAAGTCTGACAGATCTTAATAAATAATTGTGGGTGCACAAAACATTCCAATTTGTTTCATAGCAGGCTCAAAATGAAGATGATTCTAATGATCGTCTTACAATTTCTTTTTGTCTTCTCCCACATTTGAACAAGTCTTAATATTTCGTAAACCCTTGTTTACAGTTGTGACTTCTCAGATTTTGATTTTCTTCCTATTTGGACTTTCTGACCACGATTTTTACATAGCTTTTTTTGATAAAGATTCTAAACTCTTATATTTAGACTCATAGTCTTCATACTCATATTCTTCATGGAACACCCTATGCATTTATTAATAACTTGCTAATATACCAATAAATTATTTCAATAGTTTAAATGGGAGGACATTTAAAAAAAAAATATATATATACCTAGTTGTCGTTTTAAAGTAATAATTATTTCTTAAAACAATTTCCACTTGATTTTTTTAAAGAGTTTAAGAGTCTCTTGAGGGCATTGTTCCCAAAACATTTAACTTTACTTTACTTTCAATTTAAAAAAGCCATCTTCATTAAATTCAGTTTGGATAAAGCTTCATATTATTTCGTATTTCAATTAAGTATTTCGAATCAATCATTTGATTTGAAAAATCTCTTCAAATTACAAAAAAAAATGAGAAAAACATGATCCTCAAATACATTTTAAATGCTCTTCAAATTCAAGCTTTTAAATCTGACTGTCTTTTCTAATATTTTCCCTGGGAGCGTTTTTCAAGTATTTTGTTAAACAAAAACTGAATAAAAGTTGACATACAGTTTTTCTTTCTAGTAAAAGGCTTTATTTATCTATCAAGAAATTGATTGATANTTTAAATCTGACTGTCTTTTCTAATATTTTCCCTGGGAGCGTTTTTCAAGTATTTTGCTAAACAAAAACTAAATAAAAGTTGACATACAGTTTTTCTTTCTAGTAAAAGGCTTTATTTATCTATCAAGAAATTGATTGATAGGAATTTATTAAGTTTATGAAACATCTGGAGATATTCAGATTCGTTTCTGTAAATGTGTTCATAATATTAAAATATATTGCAGTAACTACATTAAAGACTACTTTTTGTTTATTTTTTATAGGGCGAAAACTGCAAATTTATATGAACAGATAATACGTATACTTATCTAATAAATTGAAAAATTTTTGAATATTTTGCTACTCTTTAATCAAATGTATAAAATTATTATTTGAAAAATTATAATAAAACAAAATAACAATTTTTCCTATATAAGCTATGTAAAATTAGGGTTTTTTTTTTAAATGTTATGATCACGCAATACTACCTATTCTATGCCTTTAATTGGTAAAAAAGTTACCTTAAAATGCGTAACAAAAAGTGAAAAAAGTATTGCGCTTTAAAAGGGAAAAGAAAAGATGTGATCTTTTCTTTTTTTTTAACTAAAAAGTGAAAAATATATCATTTTGTACTGGTGAAATAAATCCTCAAATGAAGCAAAAATGCGCAGCTAAAACTTTTGATTTTCATTGCAATAGTTCTAACAATATTTTTAATCAAAAATTTTCAAGAACATAGAGCAAGGAAATACCTGCATAAAACCGAGAACAAACTCTTTATTTGAAACAATGTTATTCAGGACTGCTCAAGACTTATTTATTGTTAGGCATACATATACAGGCTTGTTGTTATAAGTTTCTCTAAATGTATTTAAGTTAGAAAAATGTATTGCTATAACTACACTAGGACCACTTTTTGTTTGAATAAATTGTGCAGGCTAATGCAAATTTACATACACCGATAATACTCAAACTCGTCTGATATTTTCAACATTTTTCAGAATTTTTTCTCTACTACGAGGGTTGCTATTCATATTTCTGGCCTAATAATGAAAAAACAAACATGTAGGATCGAAATTGGTTTTATTGTTTCTCAAAATATTCTCCATGATGATCAATACACTTTTGCATGCATTTGAACCAATTTTCAAAGCACTTTTTCCAGTCCGATTGAGGTAAATCCAAAACATGCGTTTTGAATGCATCAACCNGCTGAATTTATGTTTAAAAATATCAAACTTTCGATTAAAATCGTCTGCGGTCGCCTAGCAACACTTACTGTTGCCAAGGCCAGAAATATAAATAGTAACCCTCGTATTCATGCAGATGTATACAACCATTTATTTAAGATAAAAAACGAAAAACGAGCTGCGTGAAATCAGTGTTATTAAAAAAAAGTTTTTATTGCTCAGCGTTACCTATTCATTACCCATATTTGGTAACGAAAATTAGCATAAAGCACATAACAAAAACCAAAAAAAAAATAATAATAATAATGTGCTTTTATTGGGGAAAGAGCATGTAATATTTTTTTTTACTGTAAAATGGAAAAAAAATATTTTTTAAGACAAGGATTATTCTTTTTACATTAAGGTGATATAAATCCTCGAATGAAAAAAAATGAGCCGTTAAACTTTTAATTTACGTTGCAATAGTTCAAACAATGTTCATAAACTAAAATTTCGAAGGACATTGAGCATGGAATTACATACGTGAAGCCGAGACCAAACTCTTTATTTAACACTATGTTATTCAAGACCGCGCAGCATTTATTTATTTTACATTATTTCATTTATTTTATTTTATTTTATTCTAGTTAGTTTAATTTATTTTATTTATTTTTATTTTAAGCTAATTTTATTTTTTCCCACTTTTTTTTTATTTATTTATTGCTACGCATATACGTATATGCAGGCTTCTATGCTTTTTACAGAGACTGTTCATAAGTTCCTGTCAATTTGAAAAAAATATAGCAGAAGTTAGAGGACACCACCAGGTTCACGCCTGGATTTGAACCCCATCCAACTCCGTCAAATAGCGTTCAGTTGATCGCCAAAGTCGCTCGGACAGATTGATGCTCCTTAAACATAAAGAAATAGGTTACATTGATATTTAACTTCGTTGATCTCCTATGAACTTGGGTCCCTCAGTTTCCAGATCGTTAAAACACGGTTCCCAGCAGATCACCGAAGTAAAGCATCACTGGCTGCGGTCAGTGTGCGGGTGGGTGACCACTTGGATCAGTCTGCACAGGGACTAAGGGCTTGCGGTATTGGTCCTCGTTAAACTGTTCTACCGTAGAGTGCTCGACTTCGCGTGCAGGTCGTCGGGCTACCGAAGCGGGGTTGCCATCCCCTCAGCAGAGGATCAAAATTGCAGTGGCGTGTCTTCGGATCAACCTCAAGGATGTTTCCCAGACCGTCGCCAATAGCCCATTGTGCAGCTCTAGTGCGACGTAAATGAACAACTCCTATGAACTTGGAACGGCTTAAGAACCTCGGAAATCAGAACTGGTTAAATGAGGACTATCTACACCTGAGGTAAATATTGTGCTATTGCATTTTGACTGCCCGCTTGGAGCGGAATTTAATATGTCTGCGGGTTACCATCGCTGTACTCGTCTCCATGCAAGGAAATCTCTTCAGTTTTTCTACAATGTCTAGTTGCAATTTGGACGTCTGTAATTGATGTGCCACTGGGTAGCTAATCTGCCAGAATTCATCAATGGAGACAAACTTACCAGTGGCGTAGATGACGATTTTAAAAGCTCTAAGACGTCGCTAGTAAACTAGGTTGTTGTTGTTATTGTTGCTGTTAATTTACGTCGCACTAGAGCTGCACAATTGACTATTGGCGACGGTCTGGGAAACATCCCGGAGGATGATCCGAAGACATGCCATCACAATTTTGATCCTCTGCGGAGGGGATGGCACCCCCGCTTCGGTAGCCCGACGACCTGCGCGCGAAGTCGAGCACTTTACGGTAGCACAGCTTAACGAGGACCAATACCGCACTCCCTCGGTCCCTACGCAGACTGATCCAAGTGGTCACCCACCTGCACACTGACGGTAGCCAGTGATGCTTGATTTCGGTGATCTGCTGGGAACCGTGTCTTAACGATCAGTCCACTGCGGGACTGTAAGCTAGGTATGAACCATAATATGGCGGTGCTAAGGATTTGTGAATCTCTCGTCAGAGAAAATATGAGGGCATTTGGTGAAATCCTTAAAAACACAAATATTAGATTTAGTATAGAGGGAAGTAGCAAATACAGGTTTCATGTTCCTGAAATTTTCTTGTAACGAGGTAAGAAATAAATGTCAGTCAAGATTTCCCTTTGATGCTTTAGAGAAATTACCAGGAAGGGTAAGAACTGATCCATTAATCAGTTTGGCGGATGATGTCTTGATGATGCGGTTGATGCACTTTAACCTAAGATTATTAGGCATTATTAGGGCGTATCCCACCATGCAATGTATTGCAAAAAGTTCAACTTTGCTATAAAGCAATTGTAACTCTTTTCATTAACTGAAAATGTATCATGTAATGTTTTAAGCTCAGAATCTTTACTTTATTCATCAGATTTGCATTATAGTCAAGGAATCTGGGAACACTGAATTATTAACTTCTAGATAAAGCATCAGCGACCTAAATACTTGAAACAGATACATGCAAACAAAACCAGAAGTTATTCATTATTAATACCAGTACAAATTCAGTAGTGAATTAGGCTGTAAATTTTAAATGCCATAATTGTCGAGGTAAAAATATTTTTCAAGTTTTAGCTAAAAATCGAAAATAATCTTATGGTCAGTGAAATTGCTGACTTTCTATCAAACATCGAAATAACTATTTATATAATACGATGCTATACTTATTTCCTTTAAACTATCCTAGAACACCACCCATTGCAATATTACTTGCAAAGACTACGTAGTTCATACATCTGAAAATGATGATAATGAAGCTTGCGCTAAATTACACTTTGCGAAAGAATCTCTTGAAGTTCCTGACCAATCTTTTAAAGCTTGGGCTTTATCTTTCTTTTTAATCTCTTTTAGTTATTCAGATAAAAGAGTTCGTACATTAGCTGCATTTTTAAGGAAATGATTAAAAAAACTAAAACATACCTAGGAAACTGCGCAAATACTGAATTGTCGTCGGATGCGAACATTTAAATAAAGCTTTCAACTTGTTATCCAGTGAGCGGTTGCTATCATAACAAAGTTGTATTCCTGTGTATGTAACAGTCTGTTTTCCAAACTAGCAATTTGAGAAGTTGATGACAATGCCATTATTTTTGAAAGCGAGAAAACATTTGTTGTAAATGCTGTTCGACTTCAGTGCCAGCTGCAATCAATATGTCATCCAAATCAGAGTAGCAAAAATCCAGATATCAAAAAACGTGTTGAGTCTCTAGAACGTTTTGCGGTAAGTTCGGAATCTAATGCGTCTGCGGGTTCGGACCACCACGCTTACTTTTTCTTCAGTTCCTCAGTCTACTATTATGTGGAAATTTGCTTGATAAATCAACTTAGGCACCACTAATTTTAACTACTTTAAAATTATTTATTTTGTAAATAAATAACAAAATAAGAGACCTTTTGTCTGACTAAAGAAAAAATTCCACAAATCAGTTTCCTTTCTAATTCATCAACTATATATAATTTCTGTTTTTTTTTTTTGTTTTTTTTTGTGTGTTTTTTTAAACTGGCGTTGAACAGCCACCCTAATTCTGAATTTATAACTCTCAATGTTCAACTCCGTAGCCTTGTAGCTTTGAACCCAACCCAGAAAATAAGAGAATGCCTGGATCAAGAATCGAGACAAACTAGTTTTCGTGGAGGATTTTTTGATAGAACTAAACCGCGTTTGCGTTGCACGGCAAGGGAAACCATGAATTTATGGGACCCCTTGAACCGTCTACTGCTAGCTGACCCTTGATCCGGCTACCACTGAGATTATTTTACGTCAGCACTGTGGTTTTTTCGATCTGGGAGCAGAATCCATATCACTCAGCCACCGCTAGGATTCGAACATGTGTCACCTCATTGGGAGGCGAATGCTCTGTAGGAATTTGATATAACGTTCTCACATTTGCGGGAACCTAAGACAACATCATAACAAGCAGAAGATAAAAATAAAAGTTTTGCTTTCCGGAAAAAGATACTGTCACGAAACTGAGTGACTAACTTAAAATAAATTAAAATACAAAAAAAGTGTATAACACACTGAGTAGTAGTACTTTGTGATTTCACAGATATATATATATGCTGGGAAAAAGTGCGCGATAACAAAAATGACATCTGTATCTTGCTGTCGATCACAGCTAATTTCCGAGAGCGGAAGGAATATCAGGATGTGCTCGATGACAGGTTGCAGGATCGGTATTCCCTTCGATCTAGCGAACTCTACAGCTCTATCCCCTGAGCCACCGTTACTCAATTTATATGTCTATTGGCTCCAGTTTAAACACCTACAAAGTACTTTAATTTAAAATGTGTTGTTTGCAGAATAAATAAATGCATTGGAAGTTTTAAAACCTATTTCTATTTATTAATAAAGTTTTGTTGGCTCGAAACAATATGAAATTGGAAACGCGTTAAGGGAAATACAATAAAAAATTGAGACATTTAAAAGAATATTTAATTGTTACGCAAAGTTATTTTCCTTTTATGTACATAAAAGCTAGTTTATAAGACTGTGAAAGGGAATCCTCTAAATCTAAAAACATTAATATTTCCTATACAAAGAGTAATCGCTATGCTCTAATTTTATCGAAGTAATAATTTACATGCCCCATAAACAAATAACATTTTATAAAAACTTCCTTATTTGAACGCAAGTAAAAAAAAATATTACCACTATTTTAATCTTTTGTACTATTAAAAATGGTATATCAAAATGTATTCTTTATAAATACAAAATCAGCCCATTAGTGCATTTTTAAATATTATCCTTATGTTATTTGATAGTTCAAACATTTCTTATGCATTATTATAATTTTGTACAAATAGTACTAAACGAGTAGTTCAGTTGCAGTACAGTACTTGTTATTTGGATTTTTTTTATTTGGAAAAATGAGTTGCGTTGGACTGCGTCAAATATTTGCTCTACTTTAATATGTAAACTGTTTTTTTTAATTTTCATTAGCTTAATATTTTTATTTTCTAATGCTATATCTAAGTTAATATGCTTTGCTATAAGGCTTGTAATCATATTTTCTTCATTTCTTTCTAATCTTCTAAAAAGCAGCTTCCAGTTTCTTTTTTCCCGAGATATCCAAATGCAATAAATATTATATTAATAGAGTATTGTTTCCGGCACTCTTGCCTTTTATAATGTTTATGTAAAATGTTTTATACTGTTTATGTAAAACTTTCCAAACGGCACATATCTAAAATACATTCTGAAAAACTTCTGTTTAACAAAATCTGAACACAGAAATTTAAAATTTTAATTTCAAAAAAATATTTGATCTTAAAATAAGTGTTAAAAATTACTTTTTAATCGAAGCATTCTTAAACCAATCGTTTAGTGATTACACTGAAAAACTAATTTTCTTTTGTTTTCTGTTGCATGAGATTTTGTAACAGATCTTGGATACTTTCGTATAGCTGATTTCAAATCTGTAATTGTCTTTTAACTCTAAGCTACATATTTTTAAATTACATTTTTAGTCTATTTTTTGTCGTTTGAAATCGTTATATATAACAGGGAGTCGCATAAATGTTGCAGCAAACTTCTAGGGTGTAAGGGCACATCATCAGGATCAAAAAATGCATAGGAACCCATACCCAGAAGTGCTGTCATATGCTTCCCTAATACGACCTGTTCAGAACCACACAAAGGAAAAGCTCTTAATAAAGAAGATCCCCTAGTGGCGCATGACGGCATTTCCGGGCATGGGTCCCTATGCAATTTTAATCCTGATGATGTCTTCTGACTTTTCTAGAAGCTCTTTACAACATTTATGCGACCTCCTGTTCTATGTATAACGTTTTAGAACTTGCACATTTCGACAAAAAGCAGACTAAAAATGTGATTTAAAAAAAAAAAATCTTTTGCTGCAGGAAAAAAACTGATTTCAGATTTTAAGTCCCCCCTCTCGAATTAGGCAAGATTAAGTCTAACAAAAAATTTGACCCCATTGTTATTTATTTTAAAGAGAACTTGAGAAATTGTAAATTTGAAATTTTGCATGATATAGTTCGTCTACAAATTGCATTTGCATTTCACTCTTTAAATTTATTCAGATACAGGTTTATTCTGAAAATGAGGCATCTGTCTCTTAAATATTAAGTTAAAAGTTAATTAAGTTATAAATAATTGATTTAAAAAACTTCAGCGTGTTTGGTTTGGACTAATTTTATACTCGAAAAACTCTTTCAACAATTTTCCCAGTTTGTCATAAATTGTTTCAATTATTTTTCACTCAAATAATTAACTCTGTCATCAAGACTAAGTCTAAGAAGTATGCTAAATCGAATCAAAAACTTTCCTTGACATTTCCTCTAATCCAAATTATACACGAGAAACTTATTACCAAAAATTGTGAGATAATTTGATACCTAGTCATAAAATCTTGTAATAATAAATGAATGTTCTAAAACTATCTCCTAAAAAACTAGCTTACGAAAAGTTTAGTTCTTCAAGAAAAACACCTAATTTACTTATTTAGAATGTGTGTGCAGTTTCACCACTAAACGGTCTAATTCCGTAAAAATATAAGATTAAAGTGGTTTAGAATCTAACTCATCTTTACATTGAATAGCTTTCGTCTGAAAATTCCCAAGGCATTCATTATGAAGCACTTAAAGCCTTTTGTTTTTTCCAAATAAATTGGAAATCCCAAATCCTCTTCCTTTACCACCAAAGTGCATCTGCTTAAAGCCTTACAATCTTCCTAACTAAGTGAAGCGCGAGTTTATAATTAAGTGCAGCCCAGGGTCTATTAATTTGAGAGCAAATTGGATATACCTTAAAAATATCCTCTCCATAGACAAAACTTTTGAGGTGGAAATTGGGGATATGACAAGCTTCTTCCCTTATTCTTCAAAAATATTGATTCTTCAAATTTTCTTTTGTTACTTGCAATTTTTTTGCTTGAAAAGATTTTAGGATTTTCAAAATTTTTCAGCTGAATGAAGTTAATCATTTTGATATGAATAATAAGAATGAATACATATAATAAGTTCCTGATAAGACTCTAGATGAATTAATGTATGTGTGTAATTGATAAAGAGTACATGTAATTCCAAATACTAAATTAGCTGTGCTACTTCGTTTATTATGTTAATCTCATTAAATAGGATTTATATACTGCTCGATGCTCTTCTCGAAGATGAAGTTTGAATTGTAACTAAGACTTTAATACATAAAAATATAATTGTAGATGATTGGAAAAAAAACCAACTGAAATAACCAACATTGGTTTAATGAGTTTTGTTTTCATACTTTCAGTTTATTATAATGAATTAAAAATAAACTACCCTATACTAACTATAAGGGTTAGATTATATAATTACCACTCTAGGATATATGTCTAAAACTATCGTATTTGAATTAGTTATAATTTAACTGCAATTCATTATTTCTCTCTAACAAGTTCTATTTTTGGCCTATAGAGTATGAAAATATAATGTATAGCGTCCCAAGAATCAAAGTCCGGAAAAAATACCGCCACTTGGTATAATATTTTCAAATTCAGAACAAATTTTGAAGGTCACATAAAGGACTTTTGGCATATCTCAGTCCATCATTTATCTACTGCTATCTCAATATTTGAGATAGACGTGGTGATTGATCTGGTGTTTTCATTTTGCGTACCTTAATTGATACATAGCATAGCTAAGAGTCAGATAATAAAGATGCAAGTTATTTTTATGCAAAGATTGCATGTTCAACACTGATTCAAATTGCATCACTCAATATGTTCAGGAATGTAGTAGGCTAAACTTTCGTGTCTTTTTGTCTAATCATTAAGAAACGGCCGAATTTGCAAAATTTAAAAATTATCTCAAAAATTATCTCTGTGTTATCTCAAAAATTAAAAATGTTGATGAATCAGCAAAATCTAGAATGCTCTAATATAAGATAGTACCAAACCAAATTAACTGTATAAGCTTTAATTGTTATACTCTTAGACAATAGTTATTTATAGACAACTTTACTGCAGAAAGGAATGTATAAACCATTACAAAGTATTCACACAAATTTGACTTAAAAAATGCACTTTATTGACTGCTTAAAAACTTAACAAAAAAATTGTTAAACTCCATCCATGCTCGCACTCTAACGAATATGAGGCTTCTACTTTTTCTTCGTTGTCTTTACATAACATTCATATGTGTTTTAGATTGTTTGTAGTTGAGTCTACCATCTAATTCGGCTACAGTACGTACGTATTAAGCTTCAATTGCGTATTAGGCACCATTCCTCCTTGTCCTTACCAATTTCTTGTTAAACTTCCTTCCCTATAAAGTGGCTAATGTGCTAAATTAATTCCCTTTCTTTAGTAGCTTACTTCTTATAAACCATAGGGAAGCTTTTGTTTTCAGGGAATCATAAAAAAAATACGATTCAAATTTTATAACGTTCAAGTCAGGTCAAAAAACAAAAGTGTGTACTCTGGTGTCAAAAAGTTAATCATACTTTTACACAAGAAATGCTTTTAAAGTATGCTTAACATTTCAACACTAGTGTGGTTTTTACCAAAAGTGTTAAATATTTTCTCGAACTATAAATTCAGTATTATGATGTCTTGTTCCTTAATAATCGTTCACTGTTAGAATTTGCATTATAAAATTACAGTAAAATAACCGGCATCTGTCTCTCCATGGAAGACACCGTAATGTTTAAGGTTAGGAACATTTCTTTACCTTTACAGGTTTAAAATCGCTTTCAACTGGTATGTGAAAAAACCGTGAGCATAGAACTATACGGTTCTGTAACCATTTGCAACTAGCATGGTTTCAAAACCGTAAAAACAAATTTAATTGGACGTTGAAATTAGGCTATATTAGGCTTTTCGTTAGGTATCATTGATTGTGGTTGGTTGTGGTTGTGGCTGAGTTTATAGAGGTGAGATACTGGGGTAGAGTGGCAGAGATAGTGGGGTACAACCACTGGGCAGGGGACAAGATCAAGTTACATAATATTTTATAAAAAATTTATGAGGTTAGTCTTCACTGCATTTTTGTATTTTTCTCTATTCACCACAAAAAGCATTTTTATTAGATAAGTTTGAATTTTTTATTTTAAAAAAAAAAATCCAAACATTACTTTTAACTATAAGAAATTTAGTTAATTTTTAAAATGATCAACTTTAGCATCAGTTAAAAAAGTATTTTTTCAAATGCTAAAGTGAAAATATAAAGAATCTTTAGTATAAGTAATTTTATACATTGATTAAATAGGCATAATTCTAAATATGTATTCAAGAAATATTATGTCTTCTAACTATCTCATTCAATTAGATGCAGTTTTTATTCAAAGCGATTTTTCCCAAGTTTTGAAAGTACTACCTTGAACAATTTCTTGAAGTGGATAAATAAATATGATAAAAGTGTTGCAATTCTATTACTTGCAGCATCAAAACTTTCAAGCCTTAAGTATTAAAACTGAATATTTTTTTTTCTTTTGTGAATTTCAAAATGTTGAACTACATTGAGATGTTCATCTTGTTTTTGTTTTTGTTTTTTATGTTTGGAAAATAAACACAAAACGATACACGCTTTTTTTCTTTTTATTGGAAGGGTGAGAGGATAAAAAATTCTTTTTTCAAACTTTTTGTAAAATGTCGTAACTTGTTTTAGCTCTCTTTGACAAAATTATTTGAGAGAAAAACCACTAATTGGAAATTGTTCTAATGCTTTTAATCACTTTAAGTTACTAGACATAAAAAATAATATCTTTAAAAAAAATTAAATTATTTTTTAATGCAGTAATAAATACATGCACTGTAGAATATTGCCTTTGGTTTTCATAAAATATAATGAAGAAGAGAAAATTTATTAAACAATGAATAAATTTGAAGGAACAGTCAATGGGGTGAAAACAAAGAACTCTTTCATTTAAATATATTATTCTTCATTCATAATTCGTCAATTAAGAACTATTTATTACGAAAAACTCAGCATACTTTTTAAAACAAGAAACTTAATAATCCTAAAAGAAATGTGATTAAAAATATATATGTAAATTTACATCGTATTTCAAAAAACGCTTCCGTCGCATAAGGTTGGTTGGTAGCGAATAGCGAATATCGAAATAAAGCTGGTTAAAAAATATCGTGCATCAACATTAGAGATCATACGCCAAATATGGCACACTTTTCATCCCGCAACTTCAATCCTTGACTCAGTAATTACGTATTTTTTGGGAGGGAATAAGCCAAACTTACTTCCCCTACTTACTATCTGACCTCTATGGTGGAGTTGTGTTTTGTCTAGTGAACCGTAGAATATGACTTAATTAGTTTATCGATATGAGCCATCTATCGTGAGATATGGGAAATACTAGATTTTTTGTGTTATGCAGTGAATATGCGTAAATAAGAGCTTCGTATTCCAATAATCCTGTATCACCAATAGAAGAGTGCAGGACCCTAGAAACTCTTCATGTGTTGAAGAAATGAAGGAAATATCATGACGTCAACGTTGGAATTTGAGCCCATGCACAGCCGGTCAGAAATATTGATAGATTAGCCGTCTCGACTAAAGTATGTGTCCAGCTGGAAGGAACTGAGTGGCTCACTAATTACTCTAAGATTATTAGGGTTCCGCTGTTGTGTTGAGCACTCAATAATGGAAAATGAAAGTATCAATTCGTAATTTTTGTCACATAGCTTAGCTTCCAGCTTTCCACGAACGTTCATTGGCTGTGAGCCCAGTTGGCGCGGATAGCACCCTAGTTGTTTAACCGTATTTGGCGAAAACAGTCAATAAACGATCTTTCTCACAATTAACAGTTTAAATACCATCTTTTTTACGGTTATTTGATTGTCTTGGTTGAATATCGTGAAATAACAAATGAATAAATTACTATTTAACCATTTTTTCCGAGACATTTTTAATAGTGTAGGTGGTAATGTTAAGCAATCATTATTTTTAAAATCATAAGTTATTTTTAACTTCAGCATTTACGTAATAATTTAAAGCAAGAAAAACCACTATTCTAAGTTTATTCTTATTTTATAAAAAAGAAAGTCTGATCCATTTATCACTTAAATTAAAAGATGCATTTTTTCGGCAGCCACGTAATGAAGTACATTCAAAAAAAGTTTACCCAGTTTCCGAATTCTTTTATTAAATTTAGCTCCATTTAAAATACCAAAGCTACTTTCTTCATTTTATCGTTCAACTAAAAAGCTATCAAATACCGTTGATACGGCTTAAAGAAAATTATAGACACTCTAAAAGTTTCTTAATTAAACGGTTTTCACTTACATCAAAGAGTATTTTGTTTAATTTTGTTAAAAACGTATTTAGATGTAAATGAGTTACTTTATAGTGTCTCTATATGTTTTAATTTTGAAGGTTCAAAACATAATTTTGAATATGATTAAAAGTATGAAATCTTTAAAGAACTTTAATTACTTATGATAAAATGCAATTTCACTTTCAAATCAAACATTTTATTTTAAATGAAATTGAAGTTTTTTGACATTAAATATTTAATAATTTTATTTATAAAGGAAGGTACAGATTTGAGAAATGGGTTTTATTTTGTTTCATTAATAAGATAAAAAGAAAGCTTGTTTCAAAACAATAGACATAAAGAATATTTTGAAATAAAAAGTGATTTTCATTTTCTGATTCATATTTAAAATTCATAATATATGGAAAAAGCATATACAAATGAATTTTTTACATAAATATATATCTGTTGATAATTAATCTAAATTATTCTACCGAATGCTAAATATTGACATAACAACAATAGTCTCACAATTTTGTGTCCACACAAATTCAAAAGAGTCATATATTTGCTTAATTTCCTTATTGGTGTGTAAAAGCGAAGTCACTTTGAAATAAAGTGACTTTGAAATAAAATTTTAAATGCACGACTTCTTTGAACTTCCCTTTTTAAGGAAGTATTAGAGTGATTTCACTGAAATTTTGTATTTTGCTTTATGAAATAGCACTTTTTGAAATGATGTAAAATTTTATAAAGCTGGCGTTTCAGAATTTTTCGTCTATTATGTTGTTGCTGTTGTTGTTGCTTATCCTCTCTGTCTGACGGAGTCAGACAAGATCCACGAGTTCGTTGACTGAAAGGAAGTCGAAGACTAGATGAGGATTGCTAAAGAGATCCTCCTTAGAGAGTCCCATGCAATCCAAGAGGTGCTCAGTAGAAGCAACACCTCCTAGAAAAGAGTAGGCCTCTGCACGGGTTACCATAAATATCCTTTAGTAGTCCAAAGTAATGGCGTATTTCGTATTTTCAACCACTGCGCAGCTTAGTACCCCGAACGTAATGACATCTTTCTTAATTTTCATCAACTGCGCAGTTAACTTCGTCACATCGGACTACTAATTTGATCCGTGCTAAGGCCTTCCTTATTCTAGGAGGTGTTGGTAGAAGCCTAATGAATTTGGCACTAGGTGCAGGTGACGAAGGTTTTCCTGCCCTCGTTGAAAGTGAGGCACTTGATGTGACCGCTAGCAAGCCTTGATAGAACAGTCCGGGTACGTCTGTCACACGGAAGGTCAAGGGACAAACCCGGTTTTGATCCCTTGTACCAATTATGGGTTGGGGGTGTTTTCCACTCCTCCGAGATCGACTATTATTAAATATATTAATAAATGATTGTTAAAAATAATTTTTTGAGTGGAATGAATTATATTTGGATAAATGAAATTTATAATTGTGTGCTCAAAAATTTTTCAATATACTTAAAGAATTCTTTAGATATAGCAAAATATGCAAAAAGTAAAATTAACATTAAGGGGTCCAAACTTTAGACCGTTTTTTTTTTACCAAGCTATTGGGGCCAATTATCCCAGATTGCAGAAAGTCGCATTTATTTCCATCGTAAAAAAACATGTTTNCTATTATGTTGTTGCTGTTGCTTATCCTCTCTGTCTGACGGAGTCAGACAAGATCCACGAGTTCGTTGACTGAAAGGAAGTCGAAGACTAGATGAGGATTGCTAAAGAGATCCTCCTTAGAGAGTCCCATGCAATCCAAGAGGTGCTCAGTAGAAGCCTAATGAATTAGGCACTAGGTGCAGGTGACGAAGGTTTTCCTTCCCTCGTTGAAAGTGAGGCACTTGATGTGACCGCTAGCAAGCCTTGATAGAACAGACCGGGTACGTCTGTCACACGGAAGGTCAAGGGACAAACCCGGTTTTGAGCCCTTGTACCAATTATGGGTTGGGGGTGTTTTCCACTCCTCCGAGATCGACTATTATTAAATATATTAATAAATGATTGTTAAAAATAATTTTTTGAGTGGAATGAATTATATTTGGATAAATGAAATTTATAATTGTGTGCTCAAACATTTTTCAATATACTTAAAGAATTCTTTAGATATAGCAAAATATGCAAAAAGTAAAATTAACATTAAGGGGTCCAAACTTTAGACCGTTTTTTTTTTACCAAGCTATTGGGGCCAATTATCCCAGATTGCAGAAAGTCGCATTTATTTCCATCGTAAAAAACATGTTTATTCAGATAGAGTACGTATTTGTGTCTGATTTTTTAACTTAAAATACAGTCTGTACTAATTAATTAGCATATTCGAGGTCATCCCCCTCGAATGGTTAAGATTAAGTCTTAATACGTGAAGATTCGATCATTAGACCAAAAGTTCTACAAAAAAATTTTTTGCGCACAGTACAGAATACAGAAACACCTTATCATTAGATCAAAAGTCATTCTGACTGGTTTCTTTTTTTCTGCGCACTGTACATATTTCTATTGGAGTTAAAACATAAATTCTTTCTACCAAAAAACAATAACAAAATGTCGTAATATATTTTCTTTAAAAAACTGTAATTTTTTTATTCTTAATTTTGTGTGGTTATAATTCACTGAACACAAAAATTCCTAAATCATTCTTACAAAGAAATTTAACTAAATATCCTTCCTAAGAATGTATCTCATGTCTCAGAAATTTAACTAAATATCCTTCCTAAGAATGTTGTGTTTACAAACAAGACATTTTTATTGCCTCTCATCATATCCAATAAAATACGGGTTCTTCAGAATCTTCAGAAATTGTCTAGTTCTTATTACTCGACCGGTATAATTATCAATTACCTGCAAAGAGAAAAGCTCATATGAAAAATTAGAAAATCATAACTCTTTAACTTGCAGAACTCTTAATCATAAATCACAACTGCTTAAACATACAAAAGTAGTATTAAAACACATCTTAATATATAAAAGTATTTTGGCTTGTAAATACCTTCATATTAGGAGTTGTTCATAGATTTAATAGAAGAATGTACATATTTCTATAAAAGTGGATTCTATCAACTAGAAAGCAATAATGAAATAGCAGAGTATATTTTCTTTATAAAACTGTCACTGTTTTATTCTTACTTTTATGTAGTTACATTTCATTGAGCACTAAAATTCTTTAATCATTCTTACAAAGAAATTTGACTAAATACCCTTCTTAACAATGTATTTTATGTCATATGTGAAACATAACATTTTTGTTGCCTCTCATCATATCCAATTAAATACGGGTTGAATCTTCAGAAAGTGTCTAGTTCTCATTACTCGACGGGTATAATTATCAATTACCCGCATAGAGAAAAGCTCATCTGCAAAATTAGGAAATCATAACTCAATTGCTTGCTTCCTCAGCAAGCGTTCTCTCTAATCATATCATGTGCTTGATATACGGCAGATTAGAGAATCTCTCATGAAGAAAAATAACGTGTAAGTAAGCTTAATAATATGTTTCATCCGTCAAAAGCGAGCCTACTTAGACACAATATTAGCAAAATATTTATTTTCTTTACATGCGAAGGAGATAAATCGAATTGTATAGAAGGAGCACTCAAATCTGGCTTTTTTGTATGTATAAAGGACACCTTGTATTAGGTTTAGTCATTTTGCTTTAATGCCTTCATCCGTGCGTCAGTCAGTTTTGTTGTTAACAATGCTAATAAGAGAGAGATCGAACAATAAAGGTTCTAGTCCTGTTCTTTGACATGAAAATTATAACAAATTTATTTTTTTCCACAGCTCAAAATTTCATAGTGTCTAGAACAGGGGTGAGTTAAACTGGTGCGTATACACTAAACTTGGCGAATTGAGTGAAAGATAAGAGGCAATAATTAAAATATGAGACAAAAAGGAAAATATAATGGTAATAAGAGAACGATCGAACAATAAAGGTTCTAGTCATGTTCTTTGGCATGAAAATTATAAAAATTTATTTTTTTCCACAGCTCAAAATTTCATAGTGTCTAGAACAGGGGTGAGTTAAACTGGTGCGTATACACTAAACTTGGCGAATTGAGTGAAAGATAAGAGGCAATAATTAAAATATGAGACAAAAATGAAAATATAATGCTAATAAGAGAACGATCGAACAATAAAGGTTCTAGTCATGTTCTTTGGCATGAAAATTATAAAAATTTATTTTTTTCCACAGCTCAAAATTTCATAGTGTCTAGAACAGGGGTGAGTTAAACTGGTGCGTATACACTAAACTTGGTGAATTGAGTGAAAGATAAGAGGCAATAATTAAAATATGAGACAAAAATGAAAATATAATGCTAATAAGAGAACGATCGAACAATAAAGGTTCTAGTCATGTTCTTTGGCATGAAAATTATAAAAATTTATTTTTTTCCACAGCTCAAAATTTCATAGTGTCTAGAACAGGGGTGAGTTAAACTGGTGCGTATACACTAAACTTGGTGAATTGAGTGAAAGATAAGAGGCAATAATTAAAATATGAGACAAAAA
>NC_092214.1:36705788-36739902 GCF_043381705.1 Parasteatoda tepidariorum | reverse complement strand
CAAAGAGCATACACATGGATTGCCAGTTGCAAATTCATAACCATTCATTTATTATCTTTTACAGGAAATGAAAAATACGTTTTTTTTTCTTTTTAGGTGGCTGCTTGAAATTTGACAAAATTTAGCTTCAGTATGAGTGATTTATCAAGTGACAAGAAGTAAGAGTTAATAAATGCGATGAACAGATCATCCGGGGGAGGGATAGTCTGGTTGGTAGGGCACTGGGCCCATGTCCAAGTGGTCGTGGGTTCGATCCCTGCCGGCCAAAGACTCCCCGTGTAGGAAATAGTGACTGATGCACGTTAAATCTGTCGAGTCTCAAAGATGTCCCATAACAAATCAATACCTCTGGGGGTACTGAATTGGAGATTGATCATTCTCTGATTCAGGTCAAAATTACGATCTGTGAATGAATGAATGGATGTATGAATGGGTCCACCCTATAAACGGGTGTGACGTATGGTTGCGGCAGAAGACGAATTCTTGGCCAATGATGGTGCCACTGGAAAACAAGAACAATCGCACCCCCTCTGCCTTAATGGCATACGTCAACAACTACAACAGATCATCCACAGCAGTAAATTTAAGACAATACTTTCGCCTGTGTGTTACCTTGTAAATTTCAATTTAATTCTTGAAATAACAAAATTGTTATAAATGAGGTATAAGAATAAATTTATCATCGCGTGTCCTTTTGAATGATACTTAACCGTATTTGTGTCACATGGAGATGGAATCTATAAAAACCATCAAGATGGCCATACGTTGAACTCTAAGCCATGATGGGTGCATACTACTAACTACTATCTGTTTTTATTCAAACAGTGTTTGAAACATGTAGTATCATCTACATTAGTAAATAAAATTATTTGAGAAATGTACTATCAAAATGCGAAATTTCATTTTAAAAATTTCTTTTAGTTTTCAATTTTTTATGGATAGAAACTAGCTTTTTATAAATGAAAAATTAGTATACAAGCTGATAACATTCTTATAAAGTAATTTATCTTTTTATTATAAGCATTTTATAAATTAACTAATTTTTTCATTTGTCTCGTATAAATTCTAAAACAAATATTTAATTTTTTTTTTATTCCTTTGTTTTTGGATGGTTTTGATAGTTCTAAATTGTGCTTAAAACCCTTTATTAATCGCTTTAATTATTTACAAATAAAAAAAATTTAAAAAACACTTTACTTAAAAATAAATGAAAATTATATTTTATTTCTCAAGGCGACATAATTATATTTCAATACAATATACGTGCATTAGAAACTGTATTATTTATTTCAGCTATTTTTCCTTAATATTTAGAAAATACATACAAGTTATGCAGCTTAGGGCATTTATTTCTGTCGAATGTTATCTGATCCATTAATTCATCTTTTATGTCAGTAAATAAGCATTGGTATCAAACGTGATTAGATTGCGTTAAACATGACTGTTTACCACACTATTTGATTTCCTGAAAATATATAGCCTATGTTTATCAGCAAAATTACTTTGCTTCGCTACAGAGAACATTGCTTATATTCAATTGCCATTTCTAGATATCACAATTGAACTTTGAGTTGGAGTCATGCATGCTGAATAATTATTCCTTAACGCTTTATAAATATTCATCCATTATTCTATGATTTAATATGCTATCTAAAGTTTAAATGACAGTTGCAAATATTAGTTCGTTATGGAATATAACTTATGTTCATGTATTTTCAATTGGTTTACATCTTGTAAAACAAAGAGCATACACGAGCTCATAAATTATTCTCATCTTGTAGAACTTCATATTGACCTTAATTTATGATTCATAGTTAAATGAAAATACCATCCATCCATCTGAACTCTATATATAAACTCTGAGAAGAGGTTATACATATCATAAAGATTATGAATTGCATAGTTATCTGTGAAAGGAAATGCCATCGTACGCCACTAGAAGCACCTCGCCATTTTGAACTGACTGTTCGTGCGCATTTGAACTGGTAATTTATCTAAATTATTTCAATTTAATGCTAATTTTATTTTCATAAGAATTATTGTTGGAAATCGCATTGATATAAACCTTACACGGAAGAAAAAATTATGGTATTAAAAACCGAAATAAACGGTATTTAAGTGTGTTATGAAGCCTTACCAATACCATTCATTAAGTAATTTTTCCGTTCAAATCGTAACGGTTTACCGGAATTTCTAGTTTTCAGAATTATAATTCTTATTACCACACATTTAGTAAAAAAACAAAACTGAAAAGTTTATTTTACCTGATAAATGGCTTTTATACCATGGTCTTAGTTATCATGATAAAACTACCAAATTTTATCATGCACTTTAAAATTATGTTTCATTGTTAATTTTATCAAAATCATAATCATGGCGTTTTGGTAAAAATTACCGAGCACTTTAGTGTTCCCATAGAGTCAGAAACATGGTAAATTTTACCATGTAGTAGTAGTTTTGACCATCCTTCTTTTTCTCAGTTTAAAATAGTCGTTTTATCGTAATTGAATAATTTTTTCTCGACAAGTTGGATGTCAAATGATTAAAGTACTGTCAAACAGCTATTTTTGGGTCTATGTGAATGAAATTTTCAACAATAATTATTGGATAACATAAAATTAAAGTAATTTAGGTAAATAAAAGTAACGGTTCAAATACACACAAAAAGTCAGTCCATAAGGGTTAGTTACTCCTAGTGGCGTACTTTGGGTTTCTATGCAATCTACCACTACAAAATTACAATTACAATTCGCTAGTATATAAGAGATGTTAACTCGATTCTATGATGGGGTACTTTTTCATAGATGAAGGTTGACATTGTCGAAAAAACAACTCTCCCCATATTGGTGACCCGGACGTGATGCGAACACGCCTACCTTAACAGAAACTCCCACTACGATTTTAGTCCGCCTAGTTTGATGTATGGTCCACATTGAGCAGTTGACTTGCTACTTGTGACTGCGACATTGACCTCCTCACGCTGTTGCTACTCAGTCTCGATCACACATACAATGTTCGTACAACGTATTCACTTGACTGCTAAAAGGCAACATAGGAGCGACCACGACCGTGAACTTAATGCAGCTCTCGCGGCTTCTCACAAAACAGCAATGAATCAACTAGTGGTATACGTTCATCGAATTCTATCACAGATAAAATTCTGGTGGGGGAATACTGTAGTGTATCTACCACTACAAAAATACAGTTCCAATTTCCTAGTATATAGGACATGTTAACTCTATTCTATGATGATTTCTGTACTTTCTTTTAAGTACATCTTATATATGGAGTTTAGAAACACCTTGGATGCTCATAGATTATTTATTCAATACGACATTATTGAGAAACTTGCTAAATGCAACTTAGATATGCTACGTGTTAAAAGCATTATTATTTTGCTACGTGTTAAAAGAATCCTTGTTATTTTTCCATTCTGCGAAAAATTAAACAATTCAACTACTAAAAATTAGGTATAAAACAGGTTAATTTTTACGTACGTTTTAATTCTTTTTAGTATTTATAAAAATGAATTTGTAAAAAGTGTTTCCATAACTGCTCGGTGAGCAGACTTTAAACTTCTAAAATTTGAGAGTTCTAGAAGAATTTGTTATATAATATTTTCTTTACTAAAAGTGTACTTTAAATTATAAAAAAACAGGTTGTTTCTGGCTTAGGGTAGAAAGTTTCACAAAAAGTGCAAGAGTTTGAAAGTTGTCTCACGATCTTTCAAAATTTATAAATCTCAAAATTTATTACCTGATAGAAGTTTAACTAAATATGAATTGATTTGCTCTATACCATATTTTTAAAACAATGCTATAATTCATGAATGAACTGAAATATTAAAACTATATGGCAGAATTTTTAATATTTTTATAAACAAATCAATTTTCAACCACTCACTCTTATTTATGAAAGCAAAATATCAAGCTCTCGATCCCTTTTCGGAAACTTTATGGGCAAGAGAAAGTATATTGCATACATTTTCAGATATTATTGCATATATAATACATCATCTCTGAAATTTGGGCGGATGTTTTTAATAGTTAAGGAAGAAATGGTAGCCCCCAATAGTTTTTGGGTACTAAACATACAAATAAAAATAAAGTATTTTTTATGCATAACGGTGAAATTTAACACAAACCAGGCACGCCTTTTTTTCTGAAAAGATGTTGATATAATTCCTATCTTTTTAATTAAATTCTCATTTTTTTACACAAAAATACTAAATAATACAAAAATAAAAAGGACCTGTGTTTGATCAGAATAATTTACTTAGATTTGAAGAGAAGCTTAAAACTTAAAGAAAAATTAAGTAACAATTAATTCAAAATAACTGTTAAGATTTGCCTACCACAACACACGATTAGAATACCATAACATTTTAACACGTCTTAAATTACTATGTTTTACTCACTTTAATTATGAAACCTCTCATAAAATATTTCTCCAAAAACATAAAATTAATAGGAGAGAACCGTTCATTAAACTATTTATCAATAAATAGCAAATATTTTTCAAAAATATAAACCTTAGGTCATATATTTCACTTCAAAAATGAAAGAACTTAGACATAATTTTGTATGCCGAAATTTACCGTGACACCTAAGTTTTATTTGATAACTCCAGAGTAACTCTGCAGTCAAGATGGTAAACTGGGAATAATTATTACAAAATGGATTGTGAAACGCAGTTATAGTGATGAAATTTTAAACGAAGCACCTCAATAAATTCCCGCAGACGCTATTTCATGGCGTTGTATTCTCCTTTACGACGTGATCAAGTATTCTAAACTATCATTACACTCAAGAATTTAAATCCCCGCATCGTTAATTATTTAAGAGAGGTCCCCAACAACTAAACAATCTTCAAGCCCCTTTGTTTTACAGTCGGTTTGCTCATAAATTACTCAGAGACTGGAATGTGGTTTTCTTCTTAAGTTTTAAGAAAAGGATTAAATTTCTTCAAATCTTTTTCACTTTTTTTTCGCATCCTGTTTTTGGCGATCAAAATTCCACCGTTGATTTAATTAAATATTAAAAAGACGTTTTATGGCATCGATATACTTATTTTTGTCCATTAATAAAAGGTAAAGTGCGGAAAATATAAATAAAATTGATTAAAATTAAATTTTCAACTTTAAATAAATCAAGTTTAGTAGGAAATTATATGTTCATGAAAAGGTAAATTCGTCAGTAAACAAGATTTATTGTTATAAATATTATCTAGAATGAATATCCTCACCATTTAAAAAAAATTCTGTATCTGTATTATTTTTCTTTTTATAATATCAGCAGTATCATGCATAAAAAGGAAATATATTGAGCAATATTTTACCGAAATATGCATATTTAGCGAAATAAAATATTACACTAAAATCTCATATTGCTGTTTATCATTAAAATTTTGAATTTTTTTCGTGCATCATTCAATAATATTTAAAAACAGTTTCAAAAACTGCCACTCGAGCCCTTCTCATTTTAAATACAATTTCAATCCTAAGAGTTTATGTCACAGCACTATCATGTATAAAAGGGAAATATTTTGGGGGATATTTTCCCGAAACACGCACATTTTGCAGAATAAAATGTTACGCAAAAAACTCGTATTGTTGTTTACCATTAAAATCATACTTTTTTTTCACGTGCTATTTAAAAATATTTGAAAACATTTTTAAATGCTGGAGGAATCATTCTCGTTTTAAATACAACTCTAAACTTAAGAAGTTATGTCACATTACTTTCCTGCATAAAAATGAAATATTTCGAGTAACATTTTACCGAAATATGCATATTTTGCATTATAAAATCTTACGCAAAAATACCGTATTGTTGTTTACCAATAAAATTTTACGTTTAGTTCGCGTGTTATTCAATAATATTTAAAAACTTTTCTAATTACTGACACTCTAGTCTTTCTCGTTTTAACCACAACTTGAATTTTTAGAATTTGCGTCTTAATTATTTTGAAAAAGCTTTTTCGCATTTAAGATTTTTGGTGGTATATGCTTCTGTCATACTTCTATCAGAATTTAATTAAAAGCAAGAAAAGTTTACCATTTTTTAAAGAGAAAAACAACTAAAATTCAGCTTGTTAATGCATCTTAATAAACATTGTTTATAAACGAACAGCCTCCCAACATACCTTGATCATTTTTCCATCCAGTAAGCTTGCAATATCATTTTCATCAAAAGTTTTAGGGTGGCAAAAATGTGTCGTTACTGACTTTGAGCTTACTAATTTCTTACAAAACGATATTTTAAATTACGATATCAAGACCCAAGAATATTTATTCAAAGTATATCTCATTACTCAACCTATAAGTCCTAACTAGACAGGCCCATAATAAGCAACTGTAGAGACAAAAAACTTACTTTGCCTTGAAACAGAAATAAATTAAAGCATGGAGGAAAAATAAAATCAGAACTTAGTTACAAAAGATATTTAATCATAAATTTGACATATGAAAGCTTTTTCAATACCTACTAAACAATGTCTTTCTTGCACTACCCATGTAAATTTTCATTATTTCTTCGATGCAAAAGACGTGGTGAATACTACTCATATCATTCATCAATATTGTAGATGAGAGTAGAAATATTTTTCAAAACAAGCACCTTAATTGCCTTTGAAAGCTCAGACAGAGGAAGGTTTGAGCTTCATTTTCATTTACCAACACGCCATCCACGGTTGGATTTAGCTAGACGTCATTTAAAATTAATTGCTTTACCATCAAAGCCTTGATTAATGCTTCATACACCCTTTTGCCGTCATTGCTAAACAAAATGGCTGCTGACTCATGGGACTCAGCCAATGGCAAACATTTAATTTCTCACTTCAAGTTCCGAGTTATGTTGTCCTTATTAAGCGACCGTCGAATCAGTACCCAGGAAAATCTGGCGTCGAGCTATCAATTTTATCTTTTAACAGATTAATTATATAGGCAGAAAATTCGATGTATATAGTATGGTACATCAGTAATTAAATTATGCTGTAGGTATTGACTATAATATCGAAATATATTTTTCAACATCAACCGTCAACTGGGAAATAATAAGTAGATTTAAAAATGTTAATCCCTTAGATTTAAAAAAGTTAATCCCTTAAGTTAGAAACTGTAATGTCTCTAAAAAGTTAACTTTAAATTAGAAATGAAAAGTAGAGGGAATTGAATAAAATAAATGCAAAAAAATTAATTTTCGATTTCAAGAATAATAAAGAAATATACCTTGCATAGGAAGCTGCTAAAAACACCAAAACATTCCTTATAATTTTGATATGAGGTAAAAATAAAATCAAATAATAATAATAAAGCAAAATGAAAAAACAGTTGGAAGCTTTAAGCATTTAGTTATAAATTCGGAAACGTCGTCTAAATTTGCTATATCTTAACATTGTACTTATTTGAACCATATTATTGGGCAAATTTTTTTACTTGATTAATGATAGCATGGTTCAACTTGAATGAAACAAGCTCATTTGAAAACTTTATTCAGATTACTGCCTCAATACGGAGCGAAGTTGAACTATGTTATCGAGCAAATTTTTGAACTTGATTATATTATAGCATGATTCAATTTGAGCCGAAAAAAGATTCATTAAAAATCTTCATTAAAGTTGCAGCCTTAATACGGAGCCAAGTTAAACTGTATTATAGAGTAATATTGATTACTCAAAATCATGATTCAAATTAAACGGAAACAAGGTTCATTTTACACTTTATCAAGATTGCAGTAAAATTGCTCTATATTGAGATTAAAAGTGCCAGTATTATGATTCAACATTGAGAGTTAAGAAAAATGGAATTTTATGAATATTGATTTTTAAAGCTTTATTTTAATTTATCAGCAATAAAATAATACTGCGTCCAAAATGGTTAAATAAGCGATTTCCAGCTAAGATTGACTTACCCTGAAATATGCTGAATTTCTTATGTTTTGTCATTTTTCTCCTTTTTTTGCTGTGTTGTCCCGCTACATCCAATGACGAATATTAAATATTAAATATTATAAAAATATTAAATATTATATAGAAATTGAGGGACATTTGGAAGATTGATTTGAGTTAATTTTCTTTTTCATCAGTGTTCTGTATAGGAAGTTTTCGAAGTTATCGTCTAATACCACACAAATGCTTGTTTTCAATTTTAATCACACAAATGCTTGTTTTCACTCTCAAAAACTTGATTTTTTAGCACAGAAGAAACACTAAATAAAATATTTCAAAACTCATACATTTTCTGAGTTTTATTAAATTATTTTGTTCAATTATTTAATGTTAAAAAAATATTTATTAATAATTTACTCTTAAGCTATTGCAGACTATGTAGGTATAAAATAAAAAAACTAATTCAACTCCGTACATAGTAAAGTAATATCATCAATATTAAATTTATGAGCAAAAAAATAGGACATATACCTCGTGAAGGATTTCCTTGGAAAATGAGATTAGTTTTTTTCTTATAAAAGGGACAACCGGACATAAGACTCGTCCACTTAACCCTCGTCCTAATCCTTGGCTACTGATCTCGGCTGGTGCGCCATTTGTTATGGCTTTCTTTTTTCCCAGATCCTGAAAGTACTCACTAGGGGGTAGATACAAATTATTAAATTTCTCGTAAAAATATGACAAGATAACGTATATTTTCCTAGAAGCTATTTGTTAGAGAAAGTTAATATTGCTAAATGTTTGATACCATGCTCATCGTATATGAGCAATATCATTTTACAGTTCTTAGTTTAACTGAAATATTTTAAAGTATCGAAGATTTTTAAAATTTGCTAATTTGAAATGTATTAAAGATTCCCAACTTCTTTGAATCTTAAAAAGGTGTAAAATCGAATCTTTATCACAAATCGGGAAATCCCAAACCGTATGCGTTATTTTTGAAAACGTTCTTCAAAGTAAGTTCTAACAACTAATTTAGTAAATCTAATTTCTTCCAACACATGCTTGTTTTTCGCCTAGAACTTCAAACAGTCTGAGAATGTCAGATGTTTCTATCTTAATAATATTAAGTCAAAATTTTCTAAAATATTAAGCTCCAGCTTCGAATTTTTTGACGCCATGACATTTGCTCCGAGGATTTGTATACTCCTGTTCTTCGGTAATATATTACTGTGCTAAAAGGAATATTGCAGCATATTAACTCCAATAACCTGCAAATTTGCAGCAGCTTTAATAAATTTGAATCATATTTACCGCATAATTTAATCAATATGCTGCAAATTTACTGCAGCTTTATTAATATTCAAAGTTAAATCATATTACCGCATTAATAAATCGCTCTGACGCGATAACATTGCTCAAATTAAATGTAAATTAGGTTCAACACCTATTAGGTTTCCAACAAATATATACGACAGTGTGGTTTAAAGTACTAATATTATGGTTCAACGTTTAACTGATTTTGAAGCTTTAGAAGCATTTTTCTTTAGAATACGTTACCATCAAATTATGTTATCCTCAGCTATTTTTGAATAAGTAATTCATAACAATTCAGCAACTAGCAATATTTCATTTATCACTTAATTATACAAAATTACCAAATATTATATAAGGTTAAATGACAAATTCAGGAATACTGAAATAGCTTTAAATATTTATCGAGAGTTTTATATCTGTGAATTATAGTTTCATAAATAAGTTAAATATTGTTGAGACTGAAAACCAGTTTCGAAGTTACATGAAAAATAAATAAGCAAAATCTCAGTTGGATAGAATAGCGATGTATAATAATGTTAAATCCATCCTAAATTCCAAATTTTAAATTAACTTTCAAAGAAAGTCCTGTAGCTTTTATCGAACTTTAACAAATCTTGCAATATCCCAAGTGTGAGTGTAACTTTCATCACTTTAAAAGAATTAAATGAATTAATATTACAGAGTTTTGTGCAAGACACGGTATCAGGGGAATAAGCGAGGCACTCTAATCTCTAGTAGGGTCGGCCACTCTAAGATTTAGACGCGCAACTAAGTTTAATTTCTTTTGACTATTACAGTTTCATCTTCTCAGAAGTTCAATTTGCAAGTACCATCGTGAAATTCCGTTCATCTACCTCTTTTACAAGGCGACACTCAGAAGAATCTTTTAAACAAAAGTAGGAAGATATCTCTTCGGAAGTTCTAATTCAATGATGTCTATATTATACCGATATGAACCTTTTCCTAGGCGTCTGAATCATCAGGGGAGATTAATTTACATAGGGATAATTAATTAAAGCTTCAAAATTAAACTACTGCATTTTGAAACATGCCAAATGAAAGGAACAGTCGAAGCAGCTACGTTACTATCAGTTAATTAAATTTGGAGAGCTCAAAATTCGATGAGATATTGAAAATTAAAAGATATGAGCTACATAGAAAAATGTTAATTTCATAAAATAAGAGCTTTTCTCAAAAAAAGTCAAATATAAAAGTACTTTATAACCATTATATTTTTATATGCTTATGCTTTTTATGTATTTATTTTGTAGCTTATTTTATTTTCACGAACTTATTATTATAATTTAATGATAAAATGCAGTTGTAAATTACCCTAGCACTTATTAATTTCAATACGCCAATTGTCTTTCAGTTTTTTTCAAAGTATAATTGATAAGAAACTCTGGTAGGAACATAATCGTTGATTCAAACAAAGAAATAAACTCAATTGCATAATTTAGCATACACAAATAATTTACATAGGGATAATTAATTAAAGCTTCAAAATTAAACTACTGCATTTTGAAACATGCCAAATGAAAGGAACAGTCGAAGCAGCTACGTTACTATCAGTTAATTAAAATTGGAGAGCTCAAAATTCGATGAGATATTGAAAATTAAAAGATATGAGCTGCATAGAAAAATGCTGATTTCATAAAATAAGAACTTTTCTCAAAAAAAGTCAAATATAAAAGTACTTTATATCCATTATGCTTTTATATGCTTATGCTTTTTATGTACTTATTTTGTAGCTTATTTTATTTTCACGAACTTATTATTGTAATTTAATGATCAAATGCAGTTGCAAATTACCCTACCACTTATTAATTTCATTACCCCAATTGCCTCTCAGTTTTTTTCAAGGTATAATAGATAAGAAACTCTGGCAGGAACATAATCGTTGATTCAAACAAAGAAATATACTCCATTGCATAATTTATCATACACAAAAAAATTTTGTTTTATATCTTCCCTTTATAAAAATAACCACCTTTAAAAGTAATTTGGCACAGGATATTTATCCATATTTCAGATCCATTGTTACTTATTACCAATTTGATTTCATCACCTCTACCAGATAGTTTCGGCTTATAATGTACAGCGTGATTATAAAATAATTTTGCCGACAGATGATCTATGTGCTCAAGAATTATGTTAAAAAAGGATTGCGTAGATTTCACATTTACAGTCGCAAAATTTCGAAATTTTCAAAAAGCAGCGCCCACTGTTTTTGATCGAAACGTAATCCTTACAGTAGAAAACTGAGATGGAGTTTGAATAGTATTTTAAACACCAGAAATTGCAACATTAAACTTTTAACAACACTAGACATTTTCTTTTTTTGAATCTCCAATTTTCGTGACCATTAACGAGAAGATAGTGTAACAACAGAAACAACAGAAAAGAAACCTTTAACATCAGAAAATAAACTATGGACATGTCAGATATGGGAGGACAGACGTGTCAAAGTTTTTCAAAACATTAAATGCGATGTAATTTTTTCTGTTTGTAATTTCAGGGTTCTTTTTTTGTGTAAATTGTTCTGTGTTTTTAAAGGATTTTTTAAATTTTTTTTTGCTTTCTTTTCTCGTTATTTGTTACGAAAAATGGCGACGCCACGCTTTCGCCACGCATCGCCATTGTGCTAAAAATACCGTTCCACCTCCATTTTAGGATTTCTGCTGTAAGGATTACGTTTCGATCAATAAAAATAAGTGTTGCTATTTGAAAATTTCAAAATTTTGTCACTGTAACCGTGAGAGCTACTCAATCGTTTTTAACATCATTCATGAACGCATAGATCATAATATCTATGCATAAAATATTATTCCGTTTATTCAAATGGTATACTCTCCAGACGTTCATACGTCGACAAAGTTCTTTCGTAATCACGCTGTGCATGCATCTGATACACTAGACGAAATTATTACTTTAACATATTACGTATTATGCATAATATGATGCAATTTGCTCTGAAATTTTCCTTTATGAATCCTTATGACCAATAATAGATACAGAAATAAAAGAAATGGTTTTGGAAGCAACCCCTATATGTGTTATAATGAAATACGAAATATGATAGCATATAGTAAATTTGAGAAAAGAGCAAAGGTGTGTTCAAATAAAGAGTTATCCAAGCATATATTCGAGATAAGATAAAGCTTTAAAACTGAATTTTACGAGTATAATTAGACTCTAACATAAAATCTTATACCGACGTTTTCAAAAGACGCTGTGTATCCATATAAAATATGACTTTCAAAAGCCCATTTGGTTTTGAAAAAAAAAATTTATAACCCTCTCCTTAAAAATTATATGCCTTAAAGATAACTAGTTTTAAGTCCTTTAAACTAAATATATAACTACTAGCCGCCTTTAGAGACCAGCTTGGTCACCTTTTTAAATTATAATGCCCAACATATAAACTTTAATGATAACCAAACTAATTTTCCAACCCCTCCGCCAATCCAAACACCTTAATTAGTTTTAAGTTATATATTAACAAAAATGCTTCATCTTCTAGCTGTTGCACGCGGTTTTGCCCGCATGGAAGTAATTTGATTTCAATTTTAACTATCTTCAAGATATGTCTACGATATTGTCAAAGTTTTTTATGAATTGAATATTAGTAACATTTTTAAGTCTGTCTGGTAGTCATTAAATCACACAAACTCAAGTTTGCGTTCGGGACATTTCAGCGTAGTAGGCAGCAGAAGCATTAAAATTATTTAAATCTCTGTCATGAGATAAGATATAAACCAAATCCCAATGCTCCACTACTTGCTGTACTACTTCCTCATGCACCTATCAGGCTATGACTTGAGTATCTTATATGCTACAGATCGAAGTTGGCTAGCCCCGTCAGAAATAATTGGTAAGACAATGTGTGGTACCATAGCACCGTTTACATTTAAAATTTCTACAGCCATTTTAGAAATGATCAAAAATAAACCGAAATAATTACTTCGTATCTAAGTTTTTATTTCTACAAAAATGCAAAAATATTCTAAATAAATAGTTAACGTAGAGATAACTATTCAACAATAATTAAATTATTACTTAAGACAGTATAACAAAAAGAATCTAAATGAGTATTTAAGGGATGACTAGTCTTTTAACAGTACTTAAACTATTACCTACGACAACTTCTCAAAATGAGTAATTATAGTGTTGCCAATAGATGGACAAATACATAATAGATAGAGTTTATGGTGCCGCGTGAGATAAATTTATAAATAGATAGTTTAAGAGTTCCTTACAAATTGAATTCTGCGGCATATTTTCTGAATATACAACATCCCTACATCAGTCATTGTTAACGTTAATTTGAGGAAAGAAGAACTTGTTATTTTTTGGTTCAAACAAAAATTTTCCGATAACATTATTTCAATTATTCGGATGGATTAGGGAATCCAGAATCTTCTTGAATGTCAACCTATTCTAGAATTAAATTTCCTTAAAATCTGTCGAATAATTCTCGACATAATAGCAAAAATCTAAATATTCCTTTTATTGTGAACATCAGCGTACACTGTAAAAAAATATTCGTGTATCTGAACACCAAAATAGTGGCAATTACTGAACATCAAAATAGTGGCAATTACTGAACACCAAAATAGTGGCAATTACTGAACACCGAAATAGTGGCAATTACTGAGCACCAAAATAGTGGCAATTATTGAGCACCAAAATAGTGGCAATTACTGAGCACCAAAATAGTGGCAATTACTGAACACCAAAATAGTGGCAATTACTGAACACCAAAATAGTGGCAATTACTTATTCAAACACTGAATTTCCCACATTGTTCCACTACACCGAAACCAAGGATAGTTCCTGGTAATGCGAAACACTGAGAATGCTCCTTTGCACTACTTGGTGTGAAATAGGGGCCAATCATGCTTGTTATTCAGTAACACTAAAATTTATAATTACAGTATCATATGATACACATAAGAATCAGTAAAATAACGATGCAATCTTAAGTAAGAATCATAAATTTAAGATGCATATGTACAATACTTCTTAAAATGAAATTAGTTTCTTAATCAAACATACACGGAGCACAGACAAAATATTAATATCAATAAGAACAAAACCGAAGTAGATAGAAGTTATTATAACATTATTTTATACAATTGGCAGATTTCTTCAAATGTTATAAGGTCATAAATACTTTTATTACATAACTGAAGACATACATGTATTTTATTATAGTATATATGAGGAGTTTGTCAAACAATCCGACACAAAGATTGAAATTACTTGGTAAATAATCAACCACAATCAACATTTTTTATCAATCAGTAAAGAGGATTGATACTTACTACTGAAGAGGCTATGACCAGTTTTTCAATTAAACCTGACAAAAACTCATATTTAACCAGTACGCTTCATGAAAACAAACCGCCATACTGTCACTATCTTGATATGGTACAATTAATCAACTTCTAAATTCAAATACAATCCAAAAGCATTTGCTATACTTTTAAAATATGCCCTATATTCGCCAAATTTACGGAGGTCCAAGAAACACAACCTTCTTATCCAACGAGCTGCAGATTGATGTAAGGTATATCAACCATTGGTGTTAAGATTTAACTACACCCTTTGAAATGAAGAATGCTCGATTTGGTATTTACTTCAAATAAAGTAATCCTTCAAGCAATTTTCAGAGTTCTTCTATACCAAATTCTGATAGGTGTTACACCAAAGTTTTCTACAGTATATTGGGTCAAAATAATAAATTATTCTACCCCCTTTGAAGTGATGAATAATCGATTTGGTATTTACTTTGACTAAAGTAATCCTTCAAGCAATTTTTAGAGTTCTTGAATGCCAAATTCTGATAGGTGTTACACCACAGATTTTTCCATCATATAGGTTCAAAATAATAAATTATTCCACACCCTTAGAAGTGAAGAATGATTGATTTGGAATTTGCTTCAAATAAAGTAATCCTTCAAGCAATTTGTAGAGTTCTTCAATACCAAATTAGGATAGGTGTTGCACCACAGTTTTTTACAGCATATAGGATCAAAATTATAAATTATTCTACCTACTTTAAATTCATGAATAATCGATTTGGTATTCACTTCAAATAAAGTAATCCTTCACGCAATTTTTAAAGTTTTTCTAAACCAAATTTGGATAGGTGTTACACCGCAGTCATTTACAGTATATAGGGTCAAAATAATAAATTATTCTACACCCTTGGAAGTGAAGAATTATCGATTTGGTATTTACTTCAAATAAAGTAATCCTTTAAGCAATTTTCAGAGTTCTTCAAAACCAAATTTGGATAGGTGTTACACCGCAGTCATTTACAGTATATAGGGTCAAAATAATAAATTATTCTGCACCCTTTGAAGTGAAGAATTATCGATTTGGAATTTACTTCAAATAAAGTAATCCTTCAAGCAATTTTTAGAGTTCTTCAATACCAAATTCGGATAGGTGATACACCTCAGTTTTTCACAGCAAATAGGATCAAAATTATAAATTATTCTACCTCCTTTAAATTGATGAATAATCGATTTGGTATTCACTTCAAATAAAGTAATCCTTCATGCAATTTTTAAAGTTCTTCTAAACCAAATTTGGATAGGTGTTACACCGCAGTCATTTACAGTATATAGGGTCAAAATAATAAATTATTCTATACCCTTGGAAGTGAAGAATTATCGATTTTGTATTTACTTCAAGTAAAGTAATCCTTCAAGCAATTAGAGTTCTTCAATACCAAATTCGGATAGGTGATACACCGCAGTTTTTTGCAGTATATAGGGTCAAAATAATAAATTATTCCATCAGAAAATTCAAATTCTTCTTCTTGAATGTATAAAATATTCAAATTAGTTTTTGCAATTTGCTTAAATCTTTAATTAAAATGATAGAATAGCTGATAGAACATAAATGTAGGCTTTTAAATGTAACACTATAGATTTATTTATTACACCATTGCTTTTCATTACACTCCTTGCTTTTATGAATGTACTAAAATTGCCTTTCTAAATATTCATTGTGTATTATAATTGCGACCAGAAATGTAGGCACTAGTTTCTTTAAACCCATTAACAAGCTGTATAGAGCATAAAAATAATTGCTCGGGGAGTTCTTTATGCCTATTATTACTCCCCGTGCATCTTGATAAACCCTCTTTTCTTACACTGTGAGTAAATGAGAAAAAATGCCGCAGCTTAGACTACGAAATTCCTTAGTTTCTCGTGAAATGTCAACTTAGAATATTTCTATTTCGTTAACAGTCACTTTCTATTTCTGGTCTTTTGTGAAGTAGGAGTCTATAAAATTCTGTTTAATAGAGTTCGATGAAGTTTCTGTTTAAGGACGTTCCTTGACTAACCAAAAAGCCTATTTTATAAAATTCTTTGGTTTTTTATTATTTATTATAAGTTTTGAACCTATCCCCATTAGTAGTTTTAAAACCACTCAGCTTGTCTGAGAAGTAAAGGTGATTGGGACACAGTGCTAACCACATTGCTGATATCATGCCGTTCATCACGAAATCGTGAAACTTTGACCCTCTGGGTCATAACAGTGTGTAGTGACAATAATTTTTAATTTTTAATTAATTACCTTTATCAAATTATGAGCAGTTAGAGCATTGTAAATTGAACCAATAATATATTAACTGCGAGACAAATTCGATTTTTCTACGGATTACGAGGGAACCTTGTAAGGAACCAATAAAGCGGATTTCAAATATTGCAATTAGTTGAGGAGAAGTAATGGTGAAGGTTATATTTTAAAGCTTTCCTGACCAATATAACTCATGCCCAACATCCCTAATTGTTGCATTTAAGACTCCTGACAGATAATCAAGACTTAAATGATTCTTCCTTTTCTGTGAATACTTACTTTCCCACTTGAAGGTCTTATTTGAATAGTGAGCATTGAAAAAAATGGGATTAGCCTCTTTTTCCTGTTCACACGAACCATTCGTATATTATTTTAGAACTAGTACACCTCCAGCTTATTTCTGCTGTTAAATAGAGGGAACCACAAATCAAACAAGATGGAAAAGAGTGTACTTTTTATTAGACATAATAATTCTGTATCCTAAAATAAACAAAGATGGAGTTCGCCCAGTTTTCAAAGGAGGTTTTCACTAATTTCATGGTGGAACGTGTACTGTGCCTACCATACCAGTCTCTTGAAGATAAGGTGGGTATAAAATGTTAGGCAGGATCTGTGCAAATTTGAGGCAATCATTTAATGTAACTTACATCATCTCTCCAGTGCCTTTAGTTCCATTTTAAGTGCATTTTTTTTCAATTAACTAAGTAAAAAATCGTAAATTAAAATTGCAAAGAAAAAACCAAACTCTATGGCCAAAAAAATTAGTAAGCGTATATTTTGGCTCGTTCAAAATTGAAATATTATTTGTAAAATTATTCTTATTTCCAATTCAGCTTATTCTTTTATTTTATTTTATTTTTAAATTTTTCTTGTATTATTTTTCTAATATAAAATAGCACAAATGATTTGTTATTTGTGTATAAATTAATTTTTATGTAGAAAAGATTACTTTAGCATACTGTTGCATTTTTATGATCTATAGAAACACTTTAAACTAGAATATTTGCGCAAAATGTTTATTATTTATTCCAGATTTTAGATATTACAGCTAATTACAATTTTTCGAAAAAGAATTTAAAAATATTGTCATATTCCTAAAACTCAGTTTCTACGCTCAACTCTAATTAAACTCTCTATGATTTAGATCGTAAAAGATATTTAAAAAAAATACTTTACATAATATTTGCCCATTTTTATCATAAATTTATAAATATTCACTAAAAGCATTTCAATTTATAATAAATACATTAATCTGGTAGAATTTTACGCTTCTAAATTAGGAAAACTTTTATCCCAAATTATTTACTAGATTATTGCTTTAAAGTCTGTAATTTATCTCATTGATCATTCATAAATTTTAAAATTATAAAGTAAAATCTCTTTTAAAAAAGTATTTGATTAATTTAAGGCTTTAAATATGCCTATTTTAAAAAGAAGAAAGGCAGTTTTAAAACAAGAACGACATTATTAAATATTTAAATTTTCTGTTGAAGCAGAGTTTTATTTATTCAAGAGTTGCAGGCCTTAAAGCTCCATGGATTTCTCTGGTAGAAAGCTGATTCTTTTTCATCATTAAATGTCAACTGGAAACTGTAAAGAATGAAAAAAAAGTATCAAACTAAGCCTACGTGAATTTTTATATTTGAGAATGGTTAAGACTATATTTTCTTAAGAAGGAAAACAAAAGAACTTTAAAATAGATTATAAAGAAAAATAAGATGTTTTCAGTTTTAAATTTTTCTTCAAAAGTGTATTTTACAAAACAAAGTAGTTAATGCATGAATTTGTAGAAAAGGATATTATCGTATCATATAGTTAGAGTGTATATAAAATATCTTAATGAGAGTATGGCATACTTTCTGCTAAGTATGAATGACGAAAAACAACGTAAATAAAGCTCATCTCTGCATTCATTTGAGCTATATTCTTGTTGTTTTATTCGTGTATAAGACAGTCTGAAAATCAATATGCAGTGAGAATGAAAGTATACATCTCTAGACTAAAATATGTGAAAGATAATGGTGTCTAAAGAAATAGAGATAAAAATTAAAAATTGAGTTTATATATATGCACCGAAGAGCCATTACATTATGACCACCCTGCTAATAACATATAGGACCACCTTTGGCCCTCAAAACTGCTAGCACCCGCCGTGGCATTGATTCCACAAGGCGCTGATAGGTAGTCTGAGGTATCTGGTACTAAGCGCTCACCAACTGGTCCTGCAATTCCCTCACATTGCTAGGGGATAGCGTGGCAGCGCAAATTTGGTTTTCCAAGTAGGACCACAAATGCTCTATTGGATTAAGGTCAGGTGAATTAGGGGGCCAAGACTTGACTTGAAAGCCACTGGAAGGTTCCTCGAATCAATCCATGACGATTCGACCCTTATAACATGGTGCATTATCCTGTTGGTAAACACCACCCCCAGCAGGAAAGACTGTTGGCATGAATGGGTGAACCTGGTCTGCAACTATGTTACTTACAGCTTACAGACGTCATGGATTGTTCTATGAGGATTATGGATCCTAATGTGCCCCATGAAAACATTATTCCTGGGCGAGAAACCATGAAAACCTGGGCGAGCCCATTGTTATAGATGGAGGGTGGTCATAATGTAANATATATATATATATTTTAAGCATGAAATATTAATTTTTTTACGCTTTGTAAGTGCACTGTAAAAAACTTTGGTGTATATTAGCACCAAAGATGGTGGCAAGTAATTTACGCTAAATTGGTGTAGAACCAAGGAGAGTTCCTGGCGTTGTAAAACATCAATAATGTTCCTTTACACTACTTCATGTAAAGTAGCTGCCACCATTTTTGATATTCATTAGCACTGAAATTTAAAATTACAGTGAGATGAGAAACACAGAAGTTATTTTAATGAGACAATAAAAAGTGAAAATAATTCATTTATGATTCATATATAATTCTTAAAATAATTTAAGTTTGTAATTCAAGCATACACATAGCAAATACAGCATATTAAGAAAAACTGGAACTAGGCTTAACCGAATCGAAGCCGGTAGAAATTATACATTATACAATTATTTAGTAAAATGTACATACACTTAAAAATTCAAGTATAAATATCCTTTACGCACAATAAAATCATACATGCATATTTTAACTGGAAACTTTTGTTTCTGCAGATGTATTGAAGCAGCGAAAACAACAACAAAATCACGCAAACTCGAATCGATTGTAAATATTCTACAGACTATATAAAAGGTGCACCAATATTAGTGTTTTCGGAAGCGACAATACTTAGCGTAGGCTGTGAATGCGGGTAAGTCTAGGGTAAACTTTTCATATTATAAGTGTTTACAGCAGCGAAAACAACAACAAAATCACGCAAACTTGAATCGATTGTAAATATTCTACAGACTATATAAAAGGTGCACCAATATTAGTGTTTTCGGAAGCGACAATACTTAGCGTAGGCTGTGAATGCGGTTAAGTCTAGGGTAAACTTTTCATATTATAAGTGTTTCGATTTTAGGTACGCACTTTAAATTGTATATGAAAGCTCAATTTGGTGTCAAATTTTAAAAAATCTTTCCTTCACATAATTTTTGAGTTGTTTTACATCAAATTCAGAAGGATAGAACAGTTTTAAAGCATTAAGTTTAAATAAATATCTTTATAAGAGAAAATTTACTTTCCTGCGAACTTATAACTTTACTTCGAATTTTTGTAGTTGAGGCAGAACAGACTGCAATGTCCCCAATCATTTGGAATTCACTCTATAGTAATAGCCACGTTTAGTTTAAGAGGGAAGAGTACACGCAATGTTAGGTGGCTGGGGAGCTCAGTGCGGAGACACTGAATTAACGATCACCATCTTCCTTCCGACCCGTAAGACCTCTTCAAGTCATCATTAAGAATGAGTTACAGACCGTTGCCAATAGCTCATTAGTGTAACTCTAGCGTGATTTTAACAATCAATCTAAACCTATCTAGCTAATTATTCTATTATTGAATTTTTTTTCATACTATTTTAGTTAAACAATAATTATGTATAAAAACAAGTAATTTTGCATTATATTCCCAAAATATAACATTATATATTTCAATTTCATTTGACAGATTGAGGATGGCCTAATATAAGATAATTTTATTTGAGAAACAGAAATTGATTTAGATAAACAAATTTGTTTATGCAAAAACTATATGAAAAAGAGAGTTTTATACGAAGTAATTGCAATGATTTGAATGATTTGTACCAAATAAAATGAAAAATTATTTCCTTTAAAATAGAATTTATTCAATGATAATATACTTTTCCACATATACAGTACCCTTCCAAATTATTAGGGACTCTTAAAATTTCTAAAAAATTTCTAAAAAAATGACAAAAAAAATTTCAAAATCTCATATCTCGGTCAAAAAAAAATCATAAAGTCATTTACTTTAGCGCGTTTTAAAGTTAATGACTTGTACTTTAATGTGTAAATAATAATTTTTATGCAAAAAATTTTGTTACAAAGTAGCAACTTGTCAGACTTGACATTTTTTTTTTAAAAATTGCTTTGTTCAAAAGTGCAAATTTTTGTAAAAAATTGAGATAAATTAAATTAGTAATTTTTAGATGAAAGTAGAAGACCTGAACATGATATCCTGAAATTTTTATGAAAATTGATTCATTTTTGAAAAAGTTATGATACTTTGAGAAATGACAATTTTTTAGAAATTTTAAGTGTCCCTAATAATTTGGAAGGGTACTGTATATTGATAACTTTCTTTTAATATTTTACATACTTCTAAATTCCTTTTCACAGAGACTTCGTGGTTTTCCTCTAAAAAAGCGAAAAAGGCATGTTAGATAAATTCCACAGAAGAATTTTTTTCCATTCAAATTACTTTACCAGGAACAGGATATATGAAAATCTGAATCGACCCAGGTCAGGTGTAAACGGAGACTCATTTTGCAATCCTGAGTCTCTGCAGTATCTGATGAGCGACTAGTGGTGATAGAGTTGCCTGTTTGATTGACCAAATATGGTCATTTCAGCTGAATCTTAGCATTAAGTTAAATGAACTCCTCGCAGTACTTTTTTAGACTTGTTTTTTGGTCAAATTTTTCTTCATTCTCTTCGGGAACTGGATAATTTTCTTCATTCTCTTCGGGTACTGGATAATTTTCTTCATTCTCTTTGGGTACTGGATAATTTTTTGCATTGATATATTAAATCATCTAATAAGAAATCGAAATATATATTCTAACTATTTTTTTCTGCAATTTAATCATTAAAGAACAAAATAAAAATATAAGATTAATAAATACGTTTTTTTAAACTATAAAATCAAATTGCAATTTTATTCATGTATCATTCATGGTATACAAGATTTAATTTCATCATAAATAAAATAAGATACATTACATTAAATCTCAAGAACAAATTGAGATAAAAACAATGCCACTCTTTTGCCGTCTTTTGATTGGAAACATTCTCAAAAATCTCATTCAGCAAAAACAAAATAAATTTATCAACTCTTAGATACTTTTTGTAGTGTACTTCATAAATTGAACTTAAGTATTTTGTTTTCTTTTTAGTTTAGATAAATTGATCGATTGTAATTTTTCTTCTACAAAACAACTAAATCAGAACAAAAAGAGATTGAAAACGATATCCTCAGCACAATAATACCGAGTAGTTTCTTTATCAGAAAAATAAGGGACTAACTTAATCAAACCAAAAGTATTTCCGTTCCTTATTCTTCGCTATATAAACAATTACACTGATACTAGTGGCAACAGTGTACCTTTCTTATGATCAAATAGTTTCAGCTAATGTGACATATCAAATAAAGATCAAATTTATGTGATGTGCTATGTTCATTTGTTATTCTGTTGCCGAAACCTAACTAAGCTTTTGTTTTCACAAAGTAGCAAGTAGAGAACGTATTTTTAATTAACAGCTGGAATAAAAATAAAAACATTGACACAAAAAACTTAATTTAATAAATTTTTGTGAGCATTAACTAAATTACTAAATGAAGCATTTTAGTAATAAATAAATAAATATATATATATAAGCTGTTTAGTTCCTTTGCCAAATATTAGCTGGAAGATTTTAAAATGTTTAATAGTTTAATAATTACTGAGTAATCAAAAACATCTTAGTAATTGTTTATTTATAAAAAAAACTTCGTAAAGATTATCAACTTATCATAAACTTCTAAATAATTGTTGCCTTATCAGAAACATCTTCACTTATATTATCAAAAGAACTTCGAATTTTTTTTTAATTTTAAAACCAGCTTTGAAAAGCTGAACCATATTTGAGCATATGACTACCAATGTTCAATCCCCTAGCCTTGTACTATTGAAACCAACTCCGAAGACAAGCGAACTCCTGGATCAAGTATTGGAGTAGATTAATGGTTTTTTTCAAATTCTTCAGTACTTATCAATTTTGGGAAGCCTGTAAAAAATTATCAAATAATTATTGTTACCAGTGAGGATTAATTAATTCTGGTAATAAGCAGATGTTGCTGGTGATTGATAATAAGTGCTGTGGTATTAAGTATCTATTATAATAATATACGTACTCAAAATAGGTACTGTTTGAGGAAACTGTTTCTGAAGTTTGTACGACTCTTTAAAGCGGATAAGCACCAAGTCCACTTTGTTACTAGGCTACTTAGTAGAATTTGATAAAACATATTCATGTCCGTTCGAGATGCGATTTTTTTCCATGGTTGCAGTTTGACGACTTTTTGCATTGTTACTTAGCAACCATAAACCTTGTGTATAACTTAGCAAAAATAAACACAGTAAAATACCTCTGTGTTCAATGATATGAGAGTATATTAATTTAGCAGTTGGATATTAATATCTAAAACTAAACTAAACTCAGCGGCGCGACAGCCCATAGAGGGTAAAGGCCTACTGTGCCCACCTCAGTTTTCTTGACCTTGAGCTCTGGGGTGCAGGAGCAGATGTTCTGGTCAGGTGGTCAACCGATCGCAGAACCCCCAGTGTTTAGTTCCCAAGCATGCTTGGTACTCATTTATCGACCCACTGAAGGGATGAAAGGCTGAGTCAACCTTGCCCGGCTCGAGAATCGAATCAGGGACCTGTGGTACGACAGCACGAAGCGCTACCGCTCAGCCACCGGGCGTCTATTAATATCTATTTTTCTAAATAAAAAATGAGCTAAATATTAATGATAACTGAAAAAAACTTCTCTCATTCGCCTTATATTTTTGAATTATCAAAGATAGCTAAGAAGACAGACTGGTTGCTTTCCATCGAGGTGTCTGAGGTTTGAATCCCGGGGGTAATTGTTGGTTGGTACCCGTTTCTCAGCATACACCGATCACAGCTGAAACTTGGCGCACGTCAACACAGGCCTCGCCAAAACATCTCCTCCAATACTTGGGGCTTTTGCATGAGGACCTTATAACTATATATCTTATTGTATATGACTTTTTGAGGATTCATGACCTTCTGGACATTGTCTAGTCTGCAACTAGACCTTGAGGAATAAGCCACAACAACAACAGCTGACACTGAAACAGATCAGTGGTAAATATATTTAATATTAGAGTTCTTTTGCCCTTGGTTTTACTACGGGAGAATTCGATGTTATTTAGCTCAAAAGAGGTTTAATCCCATTGCTTGATCAAGGATTCTCTTGCCTTTTCGGCATGGTTTAAATGCTGAAATGTTTTGGACATTAAAAACCATACGTACGATACATTTTGGCTGCTCTACGCTAATTATTGCTCTTCTTATTAAAGTTATTGAGAAATATAAGGGTTATTATCTGTTTAAAGACATAGAAATGTTTATAAATAAAATTTTTAAAATGTACGATATTCGATAAAGGTTATAAATTATTCTTGCAAATAAAACTCTTAAGTTCATGTGTAAAATTTATACAGAAGAATTTGTGGTATAACTTGTTAAAAGACTCCATACCAGTACTTCAATCAGAATCTTATCGTTTATAATAACAATATTGACACAATATACACTGAGAAGGTATGTTTAAAACTACCAGAATATGATAAAATTTAGCGAGTTTGTGGCTTATGGTAGCCCCAAATAAGTCGGTTATTTTTACTGTACGGTTTAGGTAAGTTTCGTAAACTGAACAATTAAATATCATTTCATAATATGTGATAATATTTGGTAAATTTATCATGATACCTTGGAGCAAGGCATAAAAATCATTTATTCGGTTAAATTGACACTTCAGTACTGTAATTTTTACTAACAATGTGGTAATAAGAACTGTAGTTTTGAAAGTTAAAATTTCTTGTATAATTACGGAAAAATTAAATATTACGGTAACGGAAGAATTACCAAATCGAAGATTTAAATACTATTTATTTGGTTTTATTAACCAGAATTACGATTTTTTTATCGAAATTTTCATTACCATTCAGTACGGTAATTTTTCTACAATATTTTTCTCCTTGTATGAATTTATAGGAAAATGCTATAAAATAAAACTTACTTCTTGATTCGAGTATAAGAAGAAAATCTTTTTCAACAATAAAAAAAACCAAGAGTTTTAAGTCCTGTGCAATGTTTGATTAGCCCCTGAATCATTTTTTCTATGCTCCATTTCTACTTAAGCTCTCTCAATCTGGTAGCCCCGACTCAATCTTGACTCAGTTTGGAATCTTATCCTAACTAATTCCTTCTAGATTTCTTACTCTGCCTTCAGTACCCGCCCCGCCTGCAAGAGTACTGCAACCTTTTGTTTACTTACTATAACATCTGGTACAATGTTCGCTTTCTCCTCTATCACAAACTTCTCCGGATTATTTTTATGATATCCTTATCTTTTCTTTCGACCTTCTCTTCCAGTATGCAAGGATTCAGTGATCTCTATTGAAGCCATGACTCCAAACTTGTATGTAATACCTATCCATACAATCAAACAACAAAAGAAAAGTAAAAGATGAAAGTATGTAGGTAAGGATATCCACTTCCATCAATGAAATCGAGTGGAAGAAAAAACGAGTAAATAAAGATAGACAGTTTGAAAATTGAATAACATTGAAGATTATTGACCGACTTTTTGTTCATATTTCTACTTTCTTTTAGTTCGTTACTGTTATGAAATCCGCAGGGAAATCATTAAAAGAAAATTCTGCTTGAGGCAGGTTCATGTGGAAAATTTCAATAGTAATGCTACGCTGTTGTTATTTTGATAAGCATAAATGTTTTGAGATAATACAAATTTGAAAAGAAGCCATTATTTCATAGATCTAGGAAATAAAAATTTCATAGACATAGTTTATTTTAAAATTATTGAAAGAATAATAGAATAGTAGCTACAGTTCAAATCATTAACAATATCGGCTTAGCATAATTTAAAAAATTTAACTAAAAACTTTAAATAACTTATCTCTTTAGATATCATGGTAATTTAGTTATTCTTATTATATTTTTAGTTAGTTTCGTTCTTTATTTATTTTTTTTTTAATTTCTTCCCTTCAATGGGGGTAAACTAAAACGTTCAGAAATTTAATACAAATTATTTGATTTTAAAATATGATATCCCTAGAAAAAGACATCTTTCTATACATAAACTTCGATATTATTTCTAAAATATTTGCTCGTTTATAATATTTCCTTAAAAACCGGTGTTGAACTGCTGACCCAATTTTGAGTTCACGATTACCAATATGCAACTCCGTAGCCCTGTATTATAATTTTGAACCCAATCCATAAGATAAAGGAACTCCTAGATCAAGTATTGGGCGAAATTCACCTCCGTGGAGGACTTTATGATGAAACGAACCCTCATTTGCGTTAGAATGAGAGGAGAACCACGAAAACCAACCATGGTTAGCCTAAAGCCAATGGTACTTTAACCTATGATGTGTCTACCATTGAGAAAATTTACGTAAATACTATGGTCAGTGCAAGCCGCACTTAGTAATTTATTATCTTCAAAGCTTTAAAAAAAAAAAAAAAAAAAAAAGGAAGAAAAAAACATTTTAAACTTTCGGCCGTACTAATTTCCACGTTATAAAAATTCAAAAATATATCTGTACGTTTTCTAAACAACAATTTACGAAAGTGTATTTCAAAACGAATTTTGCATTTTTATACAATATATTATTTTTTAAACTATAAAATGAAAAGTGTCTAAACCGTTTTATTACATATTTCATATACTTGAAATCTGAATGTTTTAATGAAAAAACATGCACTACTATTAAACAAAAATAAAATTAAATATTTTCTCATGAAATTTTCTTTAATAACAATAGTCACAAAATTATGCACAAAGATTTTCAACTCAGTTTTCAAATCAGTTAGAATTAGAAAAGAAAAAGAAACGTTTCTAGCATACCATTTCCAGCTCAAAATTCAATTTTATTAAAAAAAGCAGCTATGTTTATTTAGAATTTATCTCTTTGAGTCTAGTTCGTGACTTATTAACATAGAAATAAAAAGTAGTTAATAAATAAATTATCTTTACTTAAAAATTAACTTTTTATGTTATTTCTTCTTGTTTGAAAGTATTTTAATAGATAAAAATAATATTTAATAACATTTAACAAATTTTATAAGTGTTATAAAACAACTCAGAGTAATAAGGTTATTAATACAAGATTCTTGATATTGAGCACTCTTAAACTTATTTGCTTAGTTTTTTTATTTATTTATTTTTTTTTTAATTTTTTTTTTTTTTTTTTTTTTTTTTGAAAAATTAACTAAAAAAGTTTTGAACTTAAAAAGTTAAAAATAATTAAGTAAAAAAATAAATAAAAACGTTATCGAACTCTATCGATCAATTTTCCTCAAACAAAACAAGGGAAAATTTTTCAAATTCTATTTTTTTGGACTCAGCTAATAAGCGATTCTGAAGGAAAGGCGAACGTATTTCAGTTCTACTAAGCGAATGAACTAATTTTTGATAATTTTTATCCTTTCCATATTCTCTTTGAAACTCAATTATTTTCTAAAATTAAAAAAGTTTTCATCTCCAATTTTCCTATCTTATTGAGCGTAATCTTTTAACTTAATTATTTTCAAATGATTGACTCTGTTTCAAAAGTTTTACAAGAGAAACAAGAAACATTTCTCATCTTAAAATTTTGTTTAGGTTTAGCCAGTTTGGTGTTTTTAACAGAAAATTGTTGTTGCAAGCTATTTTTCATCAGCTTATATGAAAAAAAATTATGGATCAGCTGTTTTTTATTCATATCAATTCTATTTTAATTAGTTAACTTTGTAAGATAAAATTCAACAACTTCTTTTCGCTATTCATTCAGCTTTTGTCTTCATAAATATTTGAAATTCTTTTTTAATTAAAAAAAAATAATGCTTTGACCTACCAGTGACGCATGAAGTTATTTAATATATTTGTCCAAGGAAAAGTATTTTGTAACTACGCACTTATGCTCGAAATATCCCAGTACTAAATATAAATTCTTAAAAATCAATATATTCATATTCCTAAGAAACTGCTTAAAATTATTATTTCTGATTGTTCCACTGGCGTGAATTAGCCCAATTTGTTCTATCTATTTAACCTTAAAGAATAAAAGAAAAATTTAAGTTTGATACGAGGCTTTTTTAGTTTATTGAAGCAAAAAAAAATTTATCTTTCAAATAAGGATTAAAATTTTTAATGAAACAGTAAAAAATTCTTTAAGACTACGTTTATGTAATGAAATCACATGAAAAATATTGCCTATAATGGTATTACAGCTTTGAATATAAAATTTATCTATCAATTTCTTGATAAACTAAAGCTTAAAATTTTACATGACATTAAAAACAACTACTAATTACCATGTGAATCTGTCTAACCATTATGTCATTATGCATATGCCTTATTTTAAAAGAATATAAGTACAGTCGGACTTCTTTTTAACGAACCTCCATTTTGCGAATTTCTCTATTTTGCAAATTTTTTCGAGAAACTGAGAACAGTTTTGAAATTTCTTCGTAAAATAACTTCCAAATAGCGAAGTGAATTTTCTATTTAACGAACTTTTCTTCAAGATTCCCTTTCCCTCCATTCCAAAATATTTTAGAACATTTCAAACTTGTTAAAGCATTTTATGGGGGAAATGAACTTGAATTAATTTTCGAAACCACTGCTTTTATGTAATGTTTTACCGCTTTCTCCAAAAGTTATTTTAGAGAAAACAGTAAAATATCCCTTTCCCCTCTTGCTTACATTGCAAACGAAAAACTCAATCCAAATTAACGGATTTCATCAGTAGCAATTAAACTTAAGAACGCACATGCGGTAATGTATGTTTAAAATTATTGCTATAATAAATGCAACTATAATTTTTACATAAATTTAGCTTCGTTTTTTTTTCTCTCTTTCTTTTTTTTTTTTTTTTTTTTTTTTTTTTTTTTTTTTTTTTTTTTGGTTGAAAATGAATGTAGCATGATTGTGTAATCCTGGATAAGGTTTTTCTCTATTCCTGCTTTCTATGCAAATTTCTTTTATGATTAAGACTTATGAAATATATAGTAGATACTAGTTTACAAGATAAAGATGCATCAATTGCTATTTTAATTATGCCTAATGTTTATGAATTTAAAATCTGTTTTGTGTTGTTTAAGTATCTTAAAATAAGATTTTCTGTTTAACGAATTTTCCCTATAACGAACTTATTATCGGGATTTAGCGACTTCGTGAAATGGAGGTCAGGCTGTATATATAAAGAAATAAAAGGAAAAAAATAAGACTACCTTTCAGTTTGCGCAACATACTTTTTTCATATGACCTTAGAAAAGTTTACTATTTATCAATATAATATTGTGGTGACTTGTTAGACTGAAAAGCTTCCCAACGCCTACCTCACAATAACAGTATAGCATCTCCTTTATAAAACTGTTCATAAACAAGCTGAGAAAGTCGCCAACTATTTATAAAACCTTTCTGAAGTATTTTTATTACAGAAATTTTGGCGGTAAAATTTTTCTTGCTGCTTAAAGATGAATGGAAAGTGAAAAGTGCCAAACATTTACGAGCTGTGTTTTTCCTTCGGAAGCGAAGTTTAATAACTCACATGAAAAATAAGCTCGCGTAAATCAACCAGTAAATACTCCCGGCAATGAAAACACAGCTGGTTTAAACAGATCTTGATATATAAGAATCACTTTGAAAAGACCCTTGTCGTTTATTAAGGATAAAATAAAGATGATATTCAAAGATAAAGCTTAAGATTGCCAATAAATAGTCATCCAACCTCCTTCCTATTGCATCTTGTTATTCTGAAAAAAAACGTGATTCAATCTTATTGTTTGTTGGAAAAGATACGTAATGATTCGTACCTTTCAACAAAAATGAATGTTAAGCACCGCTAGGCTCTACAATTATATCGATTATTCCTTTTTTATATAATAAACTTATCAAAAAGGAAGATTTCATTTTGGCTTTTTTTTTCTTTTTTTTTTTTTGCAATTTCCGATTAAAATATTTAAGCTTCTCATTAATTACTTCATAGTTGCTTTAGTGATAAACGCTTAAATTGAATTAAAGAAGTATGATAAAAAAAAAAAACATTAAATTATTTAAGGCACTCCCACTCTCAGAAATAAAACTCTCACTTTTGACGATTCAGCAATCCTTGAGCTGTATTTCGTTAATTTTGAGAATCATTTCGTCACGAAATCACCTGATTTGTGACGAAACGTAAACTCTCTAAAGAATGACGAAAATGTTTCCTCAACTTAGAGCCTTATCGCAGTACATTGTGGGAGATTTTTAACTGGAATGAAGGCAGGACGATCGAAACTAGACTGACCAAACAAGCCCACCGGCCTGTTTGTTGGTCAAGGAATTGGCTTCATATCAGGCAAATTCCGGGTTCAAATCCCACTTCGAGCATGGATGTAATTTTTCTTTCCATTCCATCTGTCCTTGTGTTTTTAAAGCGACAAGGATCTCCCTGTGTGGCACCCTCGGAAAAATGATCAGCAATATCACTCGTTAGCGACTCTGGGGCACTACGAGTGCCACATGGTATTCTTATTTCTTTTTTATGGAAAAAAATAGAATGACAAAATATTTCTTTTTGATGAAATTAGTTTCCTCAAAAAAGTAACGATAGTTATTTTGTTACTTTGACGAAATATTCGCTCGGAACATATACTAGGAAACGGTTTAATCAAAAATGAAGAAAGGCTCATAAAATTTGAGTGCCCATTTTTAACAGCGCCAGACAGTGGTTCCCTACCCCTTGGCCGCGGATCGGTCCTAGAATCAAATAAAAGAAGCCTCCCAAGGAAGATTAAGCTACGTCAATTTTATTTAATGTAGTTTATTTCTCTCTTGTTTGTGCAATTTTCCATGGAATAGATGTTAACCGAGAGCTGAGAAACGTCACCCGAAGCCGCACCAGCACCACACATGTAATTTTATTTTGAAAACATGCTTAAATACAATTAAATTAAAATTCTTAAATCAAAACAATCTTAAATATCATCAAAAATCGGTTACATGTAGTTTTCATCCTCGCATCGTGTTTGACACCCCCCTTCCAATCGCTGAAAGGGAGTGGCTGGGTAGGGCAAAGNATTTCTTTTTTGCAGCAGTTAACATATTATCTGCGCATTAAATACCAAAGCTACAGTCTTATTCTATTACACTGAGAAAAAATTTGGCAATTTTAAGATGATACCTTACAGCACGGCATAAAACGCATTTATTCGGTTAAAATTACTTTTAAGTTTCGTATTTTTTATTAAATGGAGATTATAAGAATTATAATTTTGAAAAAAAAGAATTTCTGGAATTTCCAGAATGGTGAACCACTATCATTTGAACGGAAAGATTACGAAACTAATGGGTTAAATAATGTATACTTTGGTTTTATTTACCAGTATTTTATATTTTTATATTTTATAACCATCGTTGAACAGCCGAACCAATTTTATGGGTTTACGACTACTAATGTTCAACTCCGTAGCCGTGTAATTTTGAACCCAATACAGACGACAAGGGAACTCGTGGATGGAGTATTGGGAGAAATTTGCCTTCGTGGAGGACTTTTTGATGGAGCTAACCCAGATTTGCGTTACATGGAGAGGAAGACCATTAGAACCTCCCACGGTTAGACTGATGGCAAGGGGACTCTAGCCCATGATCCATCTACCACTGAGGATATTTCACGTCAGCACTGTGGTCGGTGAAAGCCGGATGCGGAATTCGTATCGATCGGGAATCGAACCCGGTTCGCCTCATTGGAAGGTGACCGCTCTATCCCCTGAACCATAGCGGCTCTCTTTACCAGTATTATAGACTTTTTTTTTACCTGAAATGCTATTACCATGAAATGCTAGTATCATCTCCGAGCTTGAAATTGAGACAACCCTTAATGCGCGCCAAACGTAAACAGTTAATTCGTTTTGCCACTCACTTCGCTTTATGATCTGCGATTATATTTTTCGTTACTCTAGCCAATTGAATATATTGCAACAAAATGTCTCAAAGGACAAACTATTCACTCAAAAAAAAAAAAGAAATATCAGCAAATTTATAAAATATTTAATGTTAAAAAATGCACAGAAAGATTGCGAAATAAATATTTTTGTCATACGATCGCCAAACAACAACCTTGTTCAGGATTGTTCACATCTTTCACCCGAAAATGGCGAAATAAAATCGTCGGGTGCTACGTGATGAAGGCGGAGGCAAGTGCCAACTCCTTGTTAACGAACTATATATGTTTTTTATTTAAACTACCTACACTGAGAAAAAAGTATATTCAAAATCACCAGAATGTGGTAAAATTTACAGTGTTTCTAGCTCTATGTCAACAACAAAAAGCTTGGGATTTTTTCTGAAGTGCTTTGGTAACTATTTTGGCAAAATTAACAATGAAACATGGTTTGATAATATGGGATGAAATTCGGTAAATGTGGTAAAATAAGTAGTTTGTCATACCTTATATGGCATGGCATAAAAATCTTTTATTCCGTTAAATTTACTTTTCAGTATTTTTATTTTTAATTAAGCGTATGGTAATAAGAAAATTGGGTAATTTATATTTTTCATTTATATTTCGGTTTTATATTTTTCAATAAATCTGTGGTAATAAGAACTATAATTTTTAAAACTAGAAATTCCGGTGATCCGTTATCATAAGAACGGAAAAATTACCAAATGAATAGATTAAATATCGTATATTTGGGTTTATTACAATAATTTTTTTACCAGAAATGTCATTACTGTCCTGCAATTGTACCAGTTTTCTCCGTACACATTTTGCTTTTTTTTCTAAATATTGAAATGCTTTCTCCACTTTATAAGTTTATATCTGAATTTAAACTACGTTTAGACCATAATCCATATTATTTATTCCAACTCCAACAAAAATTTCATATATTTTAGAAGATATAATATTAAAATGTATTGATAAAGCTTTCCTTAATTTTAAAATCTCAAACATACCCTATTTAAACAGAAGCTTAATCATAGTCACTCCATAATTCAATCTCTAATCAAGCTTTAAAGCATACCCTCTTAACTAAATCATCAATTATGAAGTTTTAATTAGGCCAGACATGAATATGTCTCTATTACTAACGGTCCATTGAAATTTTCTTCATGATCTCCCCTAACATGGGATATAGTATGTTCTCTGCCCCAAACTGAAAGCAAATACAGTTTATTTGTTCTGAGAATGTTTACTCGAATAAATTTACTGTACTAATATGAAACATCCCCCTATCGCTTACGCACTGTAAATTAACTAGGTGTATTTGATAGAAGATCATCACGTTTTACCATTATTGATGTCGATCATCCTTCGTGATCATCTGCTAATAAGATCACTAATCTAACCCATAATAATTGAATCTACCCTTTGTGAACACAATCCATATGTGACAAACACCTACCACAAACATCAATGCATCTGATATCTAATGCGCTGTTATAAATGATATGCATATTTTGATATCGTAAGTAAGTTGATATGCAAATCGCATTTCTCCTGTTAGTGAAATCTAATATGCAGAAAGTAAATACATTTATTTCTTAAATAAAGTGCGAGCTAGTCATTGTAAATACCATAAATATCATCAGTGTATCAAAGTGTAACACACAAATTGAAATAGGACATAAGTTTATAAAAGTAGTAAGATAAAGTAAGAAGATTCAAGCTATTGTCTAATCAGGCCCGGACTGGGATCTAAAATCGGCCCGGGCATTTTGGAGACATCGGCCCTCTAACTCACATAAACACCGCGTGCACGAAGCGTACGCGGCTCCTAATGTATCATTCTTAGTCATTTTTTACTTATAAATTCTCATGAACGTAAGTTAATCTATCGAAGTAAGAAAGTAGATAAAAATTG
>NC_092214.1:36505134-36705288 GCF_043381705.1 Parasteatoda tepidariorum | reverse complement strand
ATTTCAGAGGGGGCGACTGCCCCCTCTGCTCCCCCGGCTGGCACGCCACTGGTGCGAACGTTTTTCTGCTAATTACAAATGATGTTTGGTGTATTAATTCTATACTTTAAGATACAATATACTTTATACAATTTTATGCAAGGTTTTCACAGGCCTTCAAGTTTTTACTCATGCTAAATATCCTTAGAGATCACAAATATTTTATTTTAAGTGAATTAAAAAAAAAAAAGATAAAATGTCATCAAAAGCTGACAAATCATTATCGGGCTTAATCGCAAGAAAATGGAATTAGAATCACCAATTAGTGAAAATGAAAATTATTCCTAATACACACCCTACTCTCAGAAAAACATGTCTGATTTGATTTAGGTTGTGAAATGTATGATTTAAGTAGTAAGAACTACAATTCTAAAGTTTAAATAATTACAGTGTCTTAAATTATACATCTAAAATAGCAATTTGATAATGCATTGATTAGTTTAAAAAAAATTATCAAGCATACAAGTTTCCGAATTTCGAAAGAAAAAAAACAAAGTTTTTCAAATTTTAATTTACTAGTCTATAATAAATATAATAGTTTTTATCATAACTATTACATTCCTTTATTTAATATCACAGAAAAAAAACATTAATACAATTAATTTTCATACAAAATTTTAAGTACATTGAATATATAAAAATTAAATTTATCATTAAACAAATCAAGCGATAAGTGCATCTTCCCAATTATGAAATACTATTTTTAATTTAAATTTATTAATGGTTGTTGAAAAATTATTACATTTTCTTTTCTCAATCTACTATTTCAGTATAGATTTGCAAACATCTAAAATAATAATAATCAATTCTTTTAAACAAAGAAAGAATTTATAAAAAATAAATAAATTATAAAACAGCAATGTTTTGTGAAAAAGCTTTAAAATTTTTAAGTCGGCGTTTAGATATAATTATAATAACTTTTCGTTTTACCAAATAAAATACTAAAAATATATTTTATATGGCTTTCGTTACAATATAGTAATAGGTTTTAGAAAAAAGTTCATTTTTTGAGATCATAATATAAAAAATTTAAAAATATTCATAAAAATAATTTTGTCAACTATTACTTAATAAATTAATGCATATCCAAGAAAAGTTCGAATTGTGTTCACTAGATGGCACTACCATGTATGGAGCTTTCAAGAGTTTTATCTTTCTCCTCCACTCTTCTGTCAAATGAGCCAAATAGATCATGAACGTGATCTCTACACTGTTTATGAATGAGAAGATAACATATGATCATAATTTGAGAAGTTGAGCTTTTTCTCACTAGATGGCAATACATTACTGTCAAAATCTATGTTTGAAATCCTTCGAACAAGTAAGTACACAGTCAAAAACTAAAAACATCATCGGCTTCTTCATCTTTTTTCCTTTTCATTCCCTATTTGACGTCATTTCTAAGTTACTGGATGAGTGCCTGGCTGTTTCCCAATTACTACGTCTCGCCTGTGCCTTTTCATGGCAAGTTTTGCCGTGACAGTAAAAAAAAATGTTTGTTTTTTTAGTCTTTATAATTTTTTTAGAATAAATAAAGTCGCAGTTGCGAAGTGCCAATAGAAAATATTTTATGTTTTTGTCAATTTTTTAGAATTTTAACAATCAAATATTATAACGCTGATACTTATTACTATATTCAGTTCAAAGAAAATTCATTTATTGAAGATGGGGTTTTTGTTTACAATTGCTATATTATTTTATATTGAAAAAATCTATGATGTTTTGAATTGACTTTCTAGCACCCCTTACTTTTTTAAATCATGAGCTGCTCTTGCAAATTAATAGAATGTTAAAACATTATTTAAGATCCTGTCTTCCTAAAAAAAAGGACAAATCTCTAGTGCTTCCTGATTGGAGATTCTACTTTGCTTAGTACGGAAAAATTATGTTTTATTTCTTTATTTTATTCTCATTAAATTCGTCATTCGACTTCTAACTCTGTTTAAATCAAGATTGTAACATTTGATATATTAAATTTTTACCGGATTTAAATTTACATTGACATGACATGACATATTCGTAAGCTCAGCTGTCTTCATATTTACAGAAAATTTGTAAATTAAACAAAGATGTTTAAATACTGGCAAGTAGTGAACACAAGGAAGTAGTCTCGAACTTTCAAATAACTAAAACTAATGAATAGCACATCTTCAAGCATAGCCGTTCTTGTAGAGGTGAAATTCAGGGCCGTTAAAATTTAAGGCTGCAAAAAAATCAGTTAACTTATAGGTTAATTCCAAAATATAAATTTCAAATTTTGAAGAATTAGGAATATTTTTATTTTTTATATTTATTATTATAACATTATTATGTTATTCTAATCATTCTAATTCATCATTTGTAACCATTCTAATCATTATATTGTTATTCTAATCAGTCTAATTCATCATTTGTAATCATTCTAATTATTATATTGTTATTCTAATCAGTCTAATTCATCATTTGTAATCATTCTAATCATTATATTGTTATTCCAATTGCAACACAGTCTAACTCCGCTATAATGTACGAGGGATATAGTGAATACTCGGTTGTTGTAGTGAAAGTTTTTAGAGATCCCGTCAGAACTGTTATGTAATTATTATTTCATACGCTTAAGTGAACAGTTAAGAAATGGGTAGTTCGTTTACTGTGAAATCAAATTTCCTTTATGAGGATATTTAAACAAAAGTAACAAAATTTGTAGTCAATATGATAAGTTCAAAAATATATATCAATAGATGTTGTAAAGAAAATAAAAGTATATTCTGCGAAAATGGAAAAAAAATTAAAAACATTTTTAAGCAAGACGAAAATTTAAAAAATAGACGTCAGAAAAATCCGTCATAGGGAGAAAAACACTTCGTTATATGAAAAATATTTTAATTACTATTTAGTGGTCCGATTTAAAATTTCGTTATAAGAAATTCAACATAAGGAAACTTTGTTGTAGAGAGACTCTACATACTTCGTTGGATAATAGTTTACAGAGCAAATTATGTACTAATGCAATCACTTTTTCCAACAATAATACAGCAATATGCTAAAAAATATTTTTTTCAAACATTTTGGATATAGTTATTTCATACGCTTGCAAGTGAAGCATCGCTTACAGTGGTCTTACGGCTAGGTCCACAGACGATTCGTTATAGCGGACTTCGACTATATTTTTATTAATATACAAATTTATAATTTGTGTCACTTAATCAAAAATGTAACTTGTTTATAGCAAGAAATTTGAAAACAGATGTTTCCACTGGTGGCTTTAAAAATTGTTTCATTTGTTATTTTTATAAACAATGAAATTGATCTGTCATTCAATAATTTTTTTCTTCCTAAATGCAGTATGAAATATTCTTTAGTAAATGAAATCATTAGAATGTCTTCATTAAAATTATTTGTTTATTATTTTTAAAAATGATACCGGAGGGAAAAAAACAATAAAAAAAAATATAAAAATCGACTTATTAAAATTGCTTTTAAAAATTTAATACATAATTTATTCTTTTTTATTTTAAATTGACAAATGTCTCTATAACAATAAATAACTAATTTTATTGTAATCACGCATAAAAGTACTGAAGATATTTTCAAAAAACGGGTATGTTTTTCATCCTTTCTTCCTGTCCGAAACAAGACGAGGAAATATGATTCAAGGTCGCTACTAAAGAGAAAATTATGCATGCGAAAAAAGTAAGAAAATAGTATTATGCGTCAAGCATTTCAAGTCTTTGCTGTGTAGACCGAGTAGACGCAGTTCATGAGAAAACGCTTGCAGCGTCAAAAATTGAAAACAAAAATTAATATGAACAGTTTTTAGCATTGAATCTACATCTTGGATTGTTCTGAACAACTGTTGAGAAAAACGAATTCAACTCCTGGCTAGTGAAGAGGGAAAAACCAATAGTAATTTATTTGTTTGACTCGATCAATAAAGAAAATACGTTTTGCAAATACAAGTAGATGATGTTATACATTTTTTCTCAGTTGAATTCTGTACGTAAATAAATCAGAAGATGCTTAAAATAAATAGAAATTTATTTATCTTTTGAACTAAGAAATTGCAACGAGTTCAGAACTAAAAATGTATTCTAAGACAACAATGTATTTCCATTAAAAAAAAGGGGAGAATTCATAAAAGAATTTTTATCAGCAGAAATTTTGAAAAATTTTTTGGAAACAATTGAAAAGCAACAAAAAAAAGTGGGAAATAAAATTGGTTAATAATCAAAATACTTTTAAAACGCTATCTTTTTCTAAAACTTCATGTTTCATTATTAGAAAAAGGGACTACTAAGGGAAGTGAGTTGCAAAGCTTTCTTCATGGCTATTAAAATATTTAAAATTCAAACTGAAATGGTGTTACACACTATCTTAAAAAACAAAAGATTGACTTTGGAGGAATTCGCTCAATATTTCTTTGGATGGAATTGGATATAATTAAACAGCATAAAAATCAGAAGCAGTTACACCGCACTAAAATCAGACATGTGTATTCAAGGTAACGAATTCAAACGGTGGTATAAGCTAAGTCTGCTGCAAAAACTAAAGGAAAAAGAGAAGGGAAAGATCACAATGACTTCTCTGGGTTGTGGAACCCGTGTTAAACCCCAAAAGGTTATCTCCCAGAAGAAAATGTAGTATAGATTTAATATTGAAAATATACATGCCAATTGCAAGTCTCTATAGCAAAATATACAGAAATTAATATATTATTTTTGATTATAGCACATTTGTACAGAGCGAAAAAAACACGCTGAATAACTTTTGATTTAATGATCAGGTTTTTACGTATTAAAACTGAATTATAATGGTTGGAGGAGGTGACCTCAAAGATGCTAATTAGTTAGTGCAAACGATATTTAAGTTACTATATAAGACCCAAAACGTACTTTCTCTGAATAAACATATCTTCTTTTCGACGAATTATGATTCATGACCCCCAAAATATTAGGGGGAAATATGGCCTTAATAGTTTGAGCAGGAGAGCGATCAAAAGTTTGCTCCCCATACTTTTAACGAATATCTCCATATCTGGAGAACTTTTTCAGCGAATTAAAAAATGTTGGCACTTAATTATGAAATTCGTTTATCCAAAGAAAACTCAATGCTAAAAATAATTTTCAGTAATTATTATTTTATTTAAAAATAAGCGAAAAATTTTTTAACGTAAGTCGTACAAATTTTTAAATCAAATTTTAAAGAACATAATTTTTAAATGGCAAAATACAAAATTTGAACGAAATTGATCGAATAGTTCCCTGAAAATAGTATCATTAGATAAAATTTATTCAAAGTATTTCGCTTTTCTTTTCTTTTTAAATCCAGCGCTGTACTCATAATTTCAATTAGCACTATATGTGCAAATTAAATGGCGACGCTGATAATCATTGGCAAGGACCCCCCTGACCGAGGGGAAATTCAAAAATGCCAAGTTATGCCAACCCTTTTACTACTTCAAAAATTAGAAACATTTGGGGGGGGGGATTTTAGTTTAGAGCCATAACTAGAAATAACTAAAAGCATAGTAATTCTACAATTATAATAATTTAAAATTGGGGGGAGATTGCTTTAAGGGAGTAAAGTAAATACTACCCTATTGTGTGTTCTATTACCCTTATGTAGGTCAAAACTAGGAAATTCAGCTACTGTCCAGTGTCCAGTAGTGGCACTTTAACAGTGGACACTTTTTCAAACTTTAAAAATTTTAAGTGATAAAAAAACTTGATATTAATGATGAAAGGTATTTGCTATGAACCATTTTTTAAAATTCGGTAAACATTACACGGTTTATTTATAATTCGAAGAAAACTTTTAGAAACAAGTATGAAATATAGTAATTTTCAAAACATTATAAAATATTAAAAATACTATATTTATTAACAAAATAATAATAATAATACAATTAAAAAAATAATATAATAAAATAATAATTAAAAATAATATAATAATAAAATAAAAAAATAATAATAATTTATAATATAATAATAATAATAATAATAATAATAATAAAAAAATAATTATAATATAATAATAATAAAATTAAAAAATAATTATAGCATAATAATAATAATAAAATTAAAAAATAATTATAGCATAATAATAATAATAAAAATAATAATAAATAAAGATTTTCGACGAAAACGAAAAAAGTGGCGATTGGTGACGGCTTGCAGACAATTTCGCTAATAGCCGTATGTAATACAATTTTGTCGCCCTGTGTTTGCCCTATACTTATAAAGTTTGTCACTCAGATAAGCTTTAACAAACTTATAAATAGCTACTTGCCCCCAAACAAACATAAATGCATACATTTAAATAGTCAAATTCATAGGAATAGTTTTCGGAGAGTGGGAGTGATTAGTTAAAATATAAATCTTTACTGATTACTTTGATGTATAAATTTAACTAATTCTTCAAAAGAACTTGTTATAAGGTGATTGGTATAAATACATATATATAGACCTAAAAATAGCAACGGGTTAAAAATAGCCAAGCGGAGGCCATAATATAAATTAAAAGGGGATGTCCACGTAGATGACGTACACGCAGTTGATAGGGCGTGGGAAGGGGGATGACATCCGTGACGACAACAATTCTTGATGACGTCACGAAGATTTTATCGATCAACACGGAATAACAGTTATAACTCCTTCCAATGCTGCAGAAATATTTATGCACCCAACACCCACTTAAGCCGATTTTGGGTACTGAAGCAGAAATTGTAAAAGAGCGATAAGTTTGAAGTGCGATTCTGATAGAATAACTGGGATAAAAGATATAGATATTGCTGTTTTTTTTTCCTTTCAAAAATGATTGTTTTTAGAAAACATATTTATTTGTTTTAATATTTTTCATGCTAATACATCGAACTCGCTTATAACGAAAACGTCGAGACCAAAGGAATTCGATTGATAAATCTGAATTTTCTAATCATGTTTAACGATGGGTAAAATTTCGTTATTTTTATTTATCTTTAAGGAAAAACACTTATGACGCTAAATACGATATTATTTACTTTTAGATGGCCCACATATTGTGAAAGTTTGGCCGAAAAAAACTTATGCATTTACACATTTTGATAAAATGATTGCAATACTAAAAAACAAAGCCGTGATTGGGGTAATCAAAGCATTTATCCATGCAATTCTAAGATTTTAGGAGGCCTCCCAAGTTCTGCCGATAGTATTTTACATTTTTTTTAAATTTAATTTTAGTATTAGAAAAGAAAGCAGTAGTTTCTATAATTCAAAGGGCCCCACAAAATAATAATAATAAATAAATAAGAAGAAAAACATGTTTTTTGGGCACCGCAAAATGTTTTACCCAGGATTCCACAAAGTCAGACGATTCGACTAAAAATGAAGGCCGGATGAGACACAATGACACGCAGATATTTGGTCAGATACTGACGCAACTGAAGCAGCAAGAAATAGAATCTATTTAAAATTATTGTAAAGACAAATATTATGGACTGAAAAACGCTAAAATGTTGGAAAAATAGGTAGCTGGGCAAGCTGCAATATAGAAAAACTTTCTGTATAGGACGAGTGATCTCGCCCCTAGCGCACAGTGAATATTCATGGAAGACGAGTTATCTCGTCCATCGCGATGAGGGAGTAAAAAATTTTTAACAATTTAAACTAAAGGGAATTTTTTAAACGTTTTCTAAGAGAATAAAATTATAACTTTTACCTGTCAACTTCAAAAAACAATTTACCAAAAGTTTGAGGAAAACTAATTGTTAAAATCAAGTTGTGTTCGCAACAACAGAATTTTGTAAGGTCACAGAAGAGTGACTAATCTATCCGCTGATTGTCATTAAACTGACACTGCGTTTAATCATCAATTAGCTGTAACCTATTTCAAAGACATTCGCTTTGTTAAAATTAATAAACGTATAGTATTTAGTGGATAGTTGAAGTGGTCAATGTTAATAGGGGGTATGTAGCATTTTTACGAGAATAAGTTTTTTTGTTTACTTTTGTAACATCAATCACCTATCATCAAATACCGAGTAATTTTCAAGACGGCCTAAAGAAGAGAATCCAACAATTTGGAAGCAATTAAAACAATCTTTCCACAACTGACACAGTTTTTTCTTTTTTTGGTTTTTCTCGAAAATGCAGATTTGTAACATACCCCTTTTAATAATGACGGCTTCAATTCCTATCGGTACATGCCCAAAATTAATAGAAAAATTGAGGTATGAACTTACACAACTTCTTTGAAAAAAAATAAATGAACCCATTAAAATTTTAGAATTTATCTAGTTCCGAAAAAAAGAGGTTAAAATAACAATCATATTTTATCTATATACAGAGTTATTCATAATTCCCTCCGGGGTTCGAAGCGTTACAGTAAAAAAACGAAAATATATATATATAACGAAATGTATTAAAGAAATTTACTAACTCAGAACTACCGTAATTATACAAAATAAAAAACTTTTATATAATCTTAGTTTCATAAAGTTTTCGAAACTTTGTAAGCTTAACTGCTATTTCATTAAATCTAAGATATTCCTGATAAAAACAAACTATTAAACAAATAATAATAACAAAACGAAAGAATAAAATCTTTTCTTCCTCTTAACTTTATCGAGTGGATCATACAAAGGATTGAAAGAAAGAAAGAAGGAAAAAAAAACTAATAAAAAGCATAAAAGAATTGCACGAGGTTACGACATAATCAAACCATTAATTAGCTGCTATGATTTCTCAAACCCTTGTCGACTTTTTGAGACCAATAAAATAAAATAGACAACATCTTTGGTCCAGAATATTATTTCTGGCATGGCGTAATTTGAAACTAGAGATAATATGAGGCCAAGGCAACAAGTTTTAAAAATGCCGTTAGCTTAACATCCTTGTATGACGCAGCATGATGTTTTTGAAAGTTGTTTGAAAACATCTCTTTAAGAGTACATAATCATTCTGAGAAAGAAAGTGCTGAAACACCAAAAAAAAAAAAAAAAAGAATGAAAGCAAAGATAAAGAATAGCTACGATAATAAACATAGAGAATATTAAGTAAAAAACTTATCTTAATAATTATACGTGATTTAATTGTCAAACTTAATTTTAAAAAGCTGATCAGTTATGTTAAAACAAATTTAATACGAGAAATTTCAAATTAATTTTGTTCATGACTTGTGTTGTTTTATTGCTCATTATTAGAAGCCTTACTAATCGTAATTATGAGGCCGTCACGTGATACATTTTTATGGATCAAGTATTATGTTCAGGAAGTATTAGGTTCAAGTACCTGCTAATTATTATGAATTCCTTTCCGGCAAAAATTTTCATACAAACATGTAATGTTATTTTGTTTGATTTCACTATAAAAAGGTGATGCTAGTGTTATCAGAAATCAATTTTGGCAACATCGTGGCGTTTTCAAAACTTCGATTATGCTATTTTTATATAGGGGAGAGTCGGGTAGCCCCGCTCATTCAAGGAGTATTGCTTACATTTCTGTAAAATATTGAGTAATAATCAATATTTTTGTATGTTTCTATTGTTTTATCATCTAATAAAATAATGCAAAAAGAATAAACCAAAAAAAGAATAGTTTAACTTTAAAAAATTGAAATTAAAAAAAAACATGTTTTTCAGCTCTTTTCAAAATGTGTCGGGTAGCCCCGCCCAGCTACAAAAATTATGTTTTTTGACTGTTTTTTCAGGTGTAAATGACCAATGTATTGACAATAGATAAACCTCGTTTATCATTTTTATCACAAAATTATTTTATTTATTACATATTTATAAACTTTTAGTGAAATGCATATAACATTTAGTGAAATGCATATAACATTTAGTGAAATGCATATAACATTCAAATTTGAAGCAATAAAATAATAATCTTTGCAACCCTACATTTATCAATGAAATAAAATTGGGTGGTAATACCCGACATTCATGTGAGCGGGGCTGCCCGGAATCCAATTTTTTTGTAAATTTGCAATTACTCGAACAATTTTTCACATATAAACTTCTTTCTTTGTGCATATTAAACATAAACTACATACTTTAATGCTGTATGTATAGAAAAAATTATTTTTTTAGTATTAAAATGAAGTTTAATCGAAACATTCAACCAATTTTTCTTAATTTCATGACTACTGTATTCACCATATTTTCAAAACTATTGTTTACCATGTTACCAGCTGCATAAATACTTGAAACTTTGAAAATAATCTTTTTTAATATAACAATTAATGTCCGATGGCCCATTGACTTGAAAAAATATTCTATACATATGAAATTGACAGTGGGCGGGGGTACCCGACACTCCCCTAATTGGTAAATATAATACGAAAATGAGTGTGACATTAATATTAAAAGAAATTTATTCAATTTAGGGAGCATCAATTTAAAAAAAATTCGATTTTGTTATTTTTGTTTAATTTGAAACTCTACAGATTTGAAAATATTTCTTTGAAACTCATAGCAACAAATAGCGCATTTTGCATTGACAAGCATTTGGGTGACGCTGAATTAGTTTATAAAGATATTGAGCAAAATTATTATGTCAGTCATAAAAAATTAAAAACTTACTTTGTTTATCATCAAGACTAAATAAATAAAAACATGGTACTTACGCAGGAGGTTCTGGTTTTTCAATTTTCACAGTCACTAAACCAGTTTGAAGTTGGTTCTGGGATTGCAGATTTGGGAAAGGGCTGACAGACTTCACAATTCTAGAATTTAAAAAATATTTCCCCTTTAACCTAACATTCCTGTGTCCGAAAAAAAAATCACATTTAGACAGCTGCCAGTTCTCTCGAATTTTCAGGGGCATTTTCTTTTTATATTTAAAGTGGTAGTAAAAAGAGTTAGCAGTCCTTTCTTGATAACGGGACATTGCCTTTAAAATAAAAAGTGGTAACCAGTACTTGAAGAGACTAATTTAGATTCTCTCATATTAGCTTCAATATCTCTTAAAATAGACGCAGAAAATATTTTTTTCACGCGTACAAGGCGTTCCGTAAAAACTGCTATTCATATATGAGCAATTCTACAAATAAACGCCAATTAGGCGGCCAAAAAAAATGGGGGGGGGGGCACGTTATTTCTACATAAATTTTCTTCTTTTTTACACCCTAAAAAAGCAAGAAAAAATCGTGAACATGAAATTTTTTCTTTGTGACATACTTTAAATGACAAAATACCAATTTTAAATTTTTCCCGATTTTTTCAATTTACGAACTTTGATTATTTTTTTTTATTTTCGTTTTTTATACTAAAATACAATCTTATAGTATGAAATCTCTATAAATACATTTTAGAGAGGCATTATAATAATATTATATTTATGTAAAAATCGTTTTATCTGAATAAATGGCTCAGATTTATCAGATTTATATCAAATAAAAATGGTATGTCACAAAGAAAAAATTTCATGTTTCCGATTTTTTCTTACTCTTTTAGGGTGTAAAAAAGAAGAAAGTTCATGTAAAAATAGCGTGCCCAGCCAAAAAAAAAAAATTTTTTTTTTGCCGCCTAATTGGCGTTTATTTGTAGAATTGCTCATATATATATTTTTCGAATCAGGATATAAAAAAAAAGAAGACAAGTCATACACATATTGGGTCACAAATTAATATTTAAACAAGAAAAACACACGCTTTCGAATTCTGACAAATCACAGTAGAGGAAGGCAGGTGTAACATACAATTAGACAGGCTTGGTTAATAGATGAAACAAAGGAGTTGATTTGAAACACTTTCAAAGGTTCATTACAGCAATCAAACCTTTTTTTTATGTGTTTTCCCCCTTTCTCAACTGTGACGTCATATTTTAATGACGTTTTCTTTTTCCTTCCTCGCTTAAATATTATTATGCAACACCCAATGTGTAGACTTTTTCCTTTTTGATAAGGATACTAGAATCATAGATTAAGGGCGATCTTTACTAAACACTCTGTATATATTCTTTGAGAATTAAATATCAGATTGTTTGTCCAAGGAAATCAAATAAGGAATAAATCGGAAGAACAGCGGATAGAATTTTTGGGGGGAAAGTTTGTCGTAGATCTTCAACAGTGGATTGGTAACGGTTGAAGATAATGATGCCCTTTTCGTTTTCATCAGTTGTAGTCATGCATAATTCCCTCAACAGATGGCAGTAATTTTGCTACCACTTTCATTTTTAAAAAAGCACTGTCCTGATTTATCAGGACAATTACGACCACAATAGTAATATACGATTCTTGTTTTATTAAAGTTAATATAAAAAGATTTTGATTACCACTACATATATAAAATTTAAATAAATATATAGAAATTTTGCTAGTGTTAACGAAATAGTTTTTATCACAATTTGAATTCAATTGTTATTCACCTATCATTACCAATTATAACTTTAGGGAAGAATAAATGTTGGCAGCTATACATTTATTAAAACAAACTTCGAAATATTTCTAATACAAGCATAAATGGATTCTTTTTTGACTTGGCGATAAAAATACTCAGTGATGAAAAGCGCCAAATTGACGTAGCAAGCAAAAAAATTCTTAAATATTTTAGGTGCGTAACGTCATTTTGGCAAAACTAATCTCTGAAATTTTTTTATCGCCTGGTCAGAGAATAAGCCTGTTAATTTTTTCTCCTTATGAATATTTATTGTTTCGTAAAAACATATTATAAACGAATCAATAGTTGCAAATGCGAATTCAATGATTATCATCTAAACAAGTAAACGAACGAAATAATCACTTCGTATTGCAAAGAAATGATCCGTAACAGGTAAATTGTCATGAAAGTAACTTTATTAGATATAGCTGTATAATCACAAAAGTAATATAAGTCGTTTTAAATCAGTTCGAAATAACTGTATTTTTATTATTGTTTGAAATATATTTCTTTTTATTTCCAAAGTGACAGATAAGTTTATAGGTTAATTTATTTCTGATAAAAAAAGCTTATTTTGTGTAAATTTTGTTGCGCAGTTTGTTAAACAAAAATTAAAAATAGTACTTTCAACTACTTAAGCCTTTCAGTTATAATTATAACAAAATAGCAATAATCCAACGCTTAGGAAATAAGCTCCAGCTCGTAAACAACCTAGCTGTAGATAGTTGGAATGCATATAAACGATAAAATTTTAAATTTTTGACTTTTAATCGAATTTTTGTTTCTAGAAAAACGTACTCGATTTACAATGTGACATAAAGGATCAATATATTTGTGAATTAACCAATAATGTTTAATTTTGAGCTTATTTATAATTATAATAAACATTAAATGTCTTTATAAGCAGGACATGCTGAAGTCGTAATTAGTTGTAAGCTTTATATATATCAGTATTTATTAGGTTCAATGGCTATTCTGTTAATTTGCTGGAATCTTAAATTTATTTTTAAAAAAAATTATATTTCCTGGAAGAAAAAGATATTTCGACTAAAGTGATGGTAAAATAATATTAGTGGAAATAATTTATCGATTTGGTTTTTAGTTCAAAATATGGTGATGTAATTCATCAGATTCCGAATCTGGCTGCTTTTAATACAATGCTGCCAAATCTTTTGTTGCAAGTGTTAGTCGAAGCAAAATAAATAAATAAAAAAGAAGCCACTGTTAATAATTTTAATCTATATGCGCCATCTTTCTGTCAAGATTTATCTGTGCTTTAAAACGCACTAAAAGTTTTTAATCATTTAAAAGTTATTTTTTTAAAAATAGCCAATTTGGCAAGATTTTTCCTCCGAAATAAAAATCAATTAGCAATTTCAGATTTTTGACAATTTTTCTGAGCACAGATAAATTGTCAAAATTTGGCAATCAAGTATTGAAAAAAATAAATCAAAAATGTTTCAATTTTTCCCAAAACTGAGGCTTTTCTTTGTAATGACATTTTATTTTGAGCCGGTTTCAGAATTAGCATTAAGAGCTATTACTGAATCATGGTTAATCATGGCTAATGATTAACAATGCTTCGGTTAATACTGGTTCTGTTGATCATTGTTTAAAGATTAGCCTTACAGTCATGAATATCTGTTACAAATTCAAAATCGTTATAAAAATAGCATATTTTACAGTCAAATGAATAACGTAGTGCGGTCTAGCTTTGATAAACTACCTAAAAATGAAGACCCCATTTACTGCTTTCGAAAGCAACGGAGGTTAAGAGAAATAATAAAATTTCAATACTTACTAACTATTCTTCAGAAATTAAATGAGTAACAAGTGTTTTTCTCAAAAGTAACAATTTTAAGGTATATTATCCCTTAACAGATATGTACTTACTTAAATCAATCTAAAAACAGCCGCAAAATACGGCAATACTTTGTTGCTCCGGACTTTTTAAAAAAAATAATAAAATATTGGAATACTCTAACAGATATATTTATTTTAAAAATAAACAAATGCCTATTTTTCTTTAATAAAACTTCAGCTTTTAAAATCAGTGTTTAAACGTAATAATTTTTAAAACATGTAATATACAGAAATGCTGCAGTATTGTCTACTTAGAAATAATATAGTACATTTTCTGGAATGAACCACAATAAAAACGGCTATAAGTTGCTCCGGTATGTCATGAGGATTAATGTATTGGAATATACTATATTCTAAGCGGACTATTTTCTTCTCAATAAAACCAAATAAGAAAAAAAAGGAGTGTCAAAAAATAATATTTTTAGAGTATATTATCTGTTTAGAAACAAAATAGCACTAGCAATAAAAAGTTTCTTCGGTCTTTTTCTAGAGTAAATACATCCTACGTCACAACGTACGTCAAAACGCAACGACGTATGTTTAAACGTATATATTTGTAGAATCCTTGTTAAGAATGGGATCTATAATTAATATTTTACTTCATACGAACGTGTATAAATTATTTCATTCAAATAAACAGGAAAAAAAATTCAGAAATAAAAATGCAAATACAATGACACGTAAATTAATTGTAAGGGAGGCAAAAACATAAAGAAATCCTAAAGGGTGGAAAAAAACAATAAATGCGAGAATATGTCAGTTGTATCTGATGAAAAAAAAAATATGAATAGTATAGAAGAGTCCTGAAACTTCTACTCAAAATTGCAAATTTCAAATTGGGAAATCCAAGAGGTAGTAATAAAATACACGAGCTTGAAAAGTGCGTCATCTAATCTTAACAATGAAATGATAGAAAAAAATAGCGTTTCAGAGCTACTCAATTTTCAGAAATACAATGGTAATAATTTAAAAAATAAATAATAGATAAAATAAAGAAATATATACTTACGGTGATGGTTGGCAAATATATGATGATTTTTGCTCTTGGGGAATATTGGAAGGATTGGCTACAAAATAAAAATAATTTTATTAATTCCAATTTAGAGCAAAAGGAAAAATATATTTTGTTACTTTAAAAAGATTTTAAAAATAAAAAATACACCTACGATTAGAAATATACTCAGCGCTTTTGTTTAATAATAATAAAAAAAAAAAAATTATTTTTTATTGCAAATTGTATAATCATATAATAAATTATAGGTATAGCAATTTATTAACTTATATAGGTATAGTAATTTACCCGGTAGCAGAAATTAAGGAACGAATTTGCAGCACTATATTTATAAATCCATGTGCTATTCAACGCTGTCAAAGATTATTGTAAAAATTCAGCTTAATCTAAAATACGAGTAGCAAAATTTGCAAATATAAGTTCCTTATACATGAAAACTTCATTATGTTCTTATTTAAGTTGACTTTTGTACAAGGTTATTAAAATAAATGGAATAAATCCTTTTACAGTTTTAAGTCTATAATCAAGTAACAGAATGAAAAAAAAAAAAACTTTTTTTTTTCGTTCTTTGCGATGTTCTCTAAATTTAGCTTTTTAATTTTTATTTGAATCAAGTAGAGATGTTTTAAAAAGGATTCTCAACAATTATTCTTTATTTGTTCGTTAGATTTTTTAAAATTAAAATAAAATAATCTGCAGCGCCAGCTGCCGTTTTGGAGGATTTTTGCTATTGGGGTAATTTAGTAATCATAGGTATAGTTACATAATTTAGCAATATAATAGGGTAATTAATATAGGTATAGCTATTCAATTACTTTATTTTTGAATAAATTTTATTTTGCAAAAGATTGTTAACATTAAAAAAAGTATAAAACTGTGAAAAAGAAATAATGGCGAAAAGAAAGTAATAAACTATTAAAATAAACATGTTTTAAAAATTCATTAAAAAAATTTCTGCATAGAATTGAAAATTCACGGGAAATAAACAAAATCGCATTTTATCAAATTACTTTTTACATTAAGTCCTAAAATCTTGCAAGATAAAATTTTAAATAAATAAAAGGATAATGGATAAAAGTGCTAAATAATAAATATATTATCATGAAAAGAAAAAAAAATATATGTAAGTAATTCGTTTATACTTTTTGCTGAATAATTTTTTTCTTTACTCCAAAAGCCAATTTTTCTTTCAGTTTTCGAAAGAAATAGCCAATTTGAGCTGAGGGATTAGAAAGTTTATAGAAAGAAAGAATAGGATAATATTGTTTTTCAAAGTTAAACTAGCTAAAGCAAGGAAAAAAATTGAGAAAACCTCTTTCATTGGTACTGAAGAAAATAAGTGAAAAAGTAAAAATAAATAATAATAATAAAAAAACGAACAAGTTCAGGGAGTGGTGGGAAGTTGCAAGCAAAAATACAATATTAGTCATTCTGTTTCTTTTTTGTTTTTTTCTTTCTTTTTTTTCCCTATGTGTGTGTTCAAACATTGCGTAAACAACATTTTTCATTATTTCCAGACGCAGTAGAAGACTTTTCTAAGAACTTGGATTTTTGTTTAAACGAAAGTATAAAAGAAACAGTTCTTTACAGAAGTAAAATAAATTCATAAGATAAAAAAACTTCATAGTAAAAACATTTTATTCTTGATATTATTTGAGAAATAAAAGCTGCAAAGAGTGCCACTTACCTTTTTCATCAGTTTTCACAACGATTAGTTCCTGAAATAAGTATATAATTTTAGGCATTTTAGACTTCAAAATACATAAATGTTTAAAAAAAATGAATAAATAAAGTAAGAAGAAAAAGAATGCATAAAGAAACAATTACAAACATTTATGACAGACGCATAATTAAATTTTTGACAAATAACTTAAGGTATATAACTTAGTTGATCAACATTATTTCTCGAAACTGTCTGTAATCACGAACTAAGTATGAATTTGATTTCTTTATGTTATTTTTTTTTCTTTTTGAATAAATTTTACATAAACAATAATTATTGATGATGCGCAAACTTATTAAATACCTCATGAATGAATTATTCAAATAATTCATCATGAATAAATTATTCAAATAACTCATTCGGAATCACAATCTAAGGGGTTGAAAGGGAACAAATTAAACATAGTTTTAATCATCTTTACTTTTTATAAATATACTAAAATTTGTCATTTACATGACTCGGCTTATTGCTATGTGGCAGGTTATTGGGAAGAAAAAAAATTTCAATACTTTTTAATCTACAAGATAATTTTAGCCTTTTTAAAAATAGTCTGTTAGTCTAATTAGATTATGCGCCAATTTAGGCTAAATATACGAAAAATTATTCAGGTCACACTGATTTTGTTTAGGCTTATCACTTATAACCTTTATAAGACAATTTACAATCAGCTTCAACTCTAACCTGGGCTTATTGCAAATTATCCGGAATAAATTAGACTAATTGCGCTATGAATGATAAATTTTCTAACTAGCCTAATGGCATGTGGGGTTACCGTAGTAAGCTTAAAAAGTGTCCTGCTCAGCATTTGCAGAGTGCCGGATTTCTCAATGAGCCTACATATACTAGTTTAAATGAAATTGATAATCTCCACCTTAATGTTTTTTATGTTTAGAATTCAAAGAAGTATTGAGATATAAATTTTCATACAAAGATTTTTTCAATTAGAAATTAATATATTTTTTTAATTAATAACTTTGAACACGTCTTAAAAATAATTTAAAATTATTAATGAATCAAAAAAGGATATAATTTTTAAAAATGAATTTGCTCTCTTTGATTCTAGATGCATTAAAACCTCGAAGTAACAATGAAAATGTTAATAACATATGCTTTTATTTTTTCCTTTTTATACAAAGTCAGAATTTAAAATGATAAGAAATTATATTGCCATAAAAATGTTTGTTGATTTCAGATCAATTATTATTTTTTTTTCAGTCAAATATTTACATGGAGCTCCTCATCTAAAAATGAAATTCTTTTCTGGTATATTCCTAAATTCCGAAAAGAATAAAAATTAATAATCCAATTTTAAATTTATATCTTTTAAAGTTGTTTGCTGCTCCACATAATTCAAATATTTCAGTCTATTTTAATAAATATTTCAGTTAGTTCAGATTTAATGTTTTAATAAATATTCAAAATATTTCAGTCTATTTTATAATCATTTTATTTATTTAGTAAAAATAACTTCTAAATAAATGCATTTTTTTATTGTTTAGTTTTAACGACAATTAATCTCACAGAGAAAATTATAAATGTTTGAAAAATTATTACAGAGACGAGTAAAATTAGGCATGCCTGCTGCGAGTTGTTAAGAAAACTACAAGATTACAACAGTATCAAAAATGTTTAACTTGCAAATTAGGATGAAATTGAAACTATTTTCTTTAATGCTTATAATTAACTTGCTTAATTGTAGTGGTAATTTAATTCATTTAAAAAAAATTTTTTAAATTGATAAGTCAAATCAATCAATTGTTTAATTAATTGCAAGCAGAACCTAAAAGTATCATACAATGTTTAAAAGAGTAGCGGAATAGTTAAGGTTAGTTAAGTTAAGGTTAAGCTGAGCTTGTTTAATTTTTGGAAGCACATAAAAATCTTCATTTCACGTTTATCAGGTCTTATTTGATTAAATTGTTCACATATAATGGCGTTCACAACTATTGTAAATAAAATTTATTGAACTAATAAAAAGTAAAACGATAAAGCATATTTTACTACCACTTTAAATATTCAATAATAATAAATCAATAAATAAATAAAAACTAAACCAGTAACGGAAGAAAGAAGCAAAATACGTTAGCAAGTATGGTTTTAGAGCCTTTTATTTCCATGTTGGTTAAAAATTCATGTTAAATATTTTTCCTAATTTCCTTGGCTAAAGTCTAAATTAAATAATTTCTGAAAATGAACTTTTGCTAAATTTAATATTAAAACTCTGGTGACTTTTTAATCAAAATATTTAAATTTGTAACAGAGCAACCAAATTAATTTTTAACCAAAAATTTTTAACCAATTTCATCCTCTTAAAATTAAAAAAAACAAAAAAAAATAAAAACATTTAGAAAATCACACAATAACATTTGTACAATTAATCTAAAATATTTCATATTTTAAAAATCTCGACATTTAAAAATAACTGTAAGTTAGTAACTGTAGTTTGAAAAGGATAAATCTTTAGATCAATTGAACATCAAAGCAGAATAGTTAACGTTAATGATCTGAATTCATTGACAATAATCGATACATAATAATGTCAATGTTTTAAAATTAACGAAAATAGCTGAACATCTAATGCAGGATATTTTATCGTCGACGAAATATTCTGCTTTGTGATACTCTGTTTTATTGCTATTATTTTACTTTATTGCTTTTAAGTAAGTAAAAATGAAGCGGAGATAAATTGACAAAAATTTAAGAAAATAATATTTTGAGTAAATTCTCAATCTAAAAAAAGAAAAATTTAGAAAACAAAAATTTTGCTTCATTTTATTATAATTTAAAATTTAGAAATATTATTTTATGTTGAACTACTTGGAGTTGTGAAATATTTTGCAATTGAAAAGACATCATCATGCAAAATATTTCTTCATGCAAATATATTTTGCGTAAAAAAATATTAAATGTCATAAAATAATTAGTATTGACTCAAAATGGATAAAATAAACTCCAAAAATAAAAATAAAAGCGCAAAAACAAGAACACGAATTTTGATATAATCCTTGATCGTGTTATATTTTCTCTTTAAATTTCTAGATGGCGCCACTTCAAACAAAACACCTTTACATAAACAGCTGTTACAGGTTTCTTTTATTTCTAATCGCACCAGAAAGTTAATTTAGTATATGTATTTACAATTAAACAATAAATTAAGAAAAAGCAGAAACTTGATGCAAAAATAATTTTAATGCAAATTTTACTAATGTTAGTCAGATTGGATGGTAAATTTATAAATTTCATATCAATATTTCATATTGATATATTTCATATAGGAACATATATGCTCTAGAAGAAATAAAGTGATAAACCAAAAAGCAAAATAAGTAGTTACACTTTCTAAAAATAATTGCTAAATAAATTAGAAAAAAAATTTAGTTTTGAAAATATTATTACTTGATAATTATTTAATTTAAAGACTATATTTAATTGCTAACGGAAACGGAACTTTAAAAACAAATATTGATAATTTAATATATATATATATATTGTCATGTTATGCCTTATATATCTTGCTAATTTTTAAATATTAGTCTCGCCAATTACAAAAGATAAAATTTTGACAGCTTTGATATTTTCTTGAGTTTTTGAACTAAATTTTATTTAACCACTGTCGACACATTTGTGAATTTCAGCTGTGCATTCTTGAAACAAATCAGGAACCGAAAAAATTCCTGAATCTATAACACGACCCAAAACTAGCCTATTAGCATCAACTTAAACTTATGTAGCTTGAAACCAAGGAAATACTTTAAAAATGTCCAGGGAAGAGCATTATTTTTCTTTTACTCCTATAATATCCGCTACCATTATTATATCATAGAAATTAATATTAAATTTTAGCTATTATCTAAACTTAGACTAAAGTCAAGGTTGTCTGGAATATATATGATATAAATGAATGGAAATAAAAATAAAGAACGTTAAAAAAGAAAAAAAAATATGGATTAACTAAGCAATGCTTCATATTTCTTAACTTTTATTTATGGATCAGACATTTAATTCCAAGTAAAACACTTCCTTTTTTTTTCTTCAATTTTCCATAATCTTAGAAAATCCTGGCAGGCTATGGATTACAGTATAAATCGTTTGCCAAGCAAGTGTATTAACTAGCAAGTGCCCACGACCGAATTTTTTCCAATAACGACATAAACGAATTTTCTGAGAACAAATAATCCTTTTTTCAGTTATCAATATTTTTAAAGCAATAGAAGTGGGGTAAAATGTAATAGAGAAACATCGAAGCAGCCAGATTCAAATTCCATTTAATGTATATCAAACATAATTCTTAAATTACCTTAAAAAAAATATATATATAGTTTAAGCTTTATCTTTTCTACATGTTTCAAAAATACAATTGTGTTTGAATAAATGAATTATAAATTTTATTACTCAAATGTTCCTCAATCATTTCGTCAGGTAGTTTGATAATTATACAGGGGTCCACTGATTTGTCAAAATGTTAAATGTTCGAGATTAATATATGTCACGTTATGCCTAATTAAAAAGACGCAGAAACGTGTTTTGACAAAGTTGTTGAAGTTTATTTTAAACAAGGTTTGACAAAAAAATGATTTTTTAATGTAAATCAGTCACAGTCTCCTGAGAAAAAAAATCTTACTGTGATGTATATAAAATATTATACATATAAAATTATTGCTAAAACTTATTCAAACCGAAAGAAATTATGAAAAAAAGAATTCTTTTTTAAGGTTGAAAAAACTGACATATGTCTAAAACAAATAATTAAAACTAGAGCAAAAAAATATTTTTCACAAATATACTAAAAATAAACTAAAAACTTTTGTTTCATAAAATAAAATTAAATGGAATAATCGACGTGTTTCAAGCTTTCAGATCACGATCTTCCTCGTCAGAATGTGTGAAAATGTAGAACCAAGTTAGAAAAAAATATGCCATGTTTTGTGAGTGAAATCCAAATCCGCCGAAGAGGGGGAAGGTTTATTTATACAAAAAAGTATGTTTCCACATCTGATTTCGTAACTTTAAATATCGTCTGCACAAATTAATAAACAGATTTAAGGATGGCCCTCTGAAAAAGTTTGAGTACTCCTAGTACATGAAACTCTGATCACTAGATCAAAAGTTATTAAGGTGTTTCGTATTTTTTATTTTGCCCACTGTGCATAGCAATTGATTTAGACCTATGCTAGCTAAGCATAAATTCGGTGCATAAACAGATAATAAGCTAGATTATTAACTAAAGCCCTCAAAACACTGCTTACATACAAGTGAGATATTAATTTTTACAAGAGTAATACTTCAAGTTTTTTTATAACATACGCAATAGTTACAACCAAAAAACACCTTGCCATTATTTTTTTTTCCTCTCGAAATTCAATTCTTAATTTTTTTAAATTCTAATAAGGATATTATTAGAAAATAAATGCGTGATTTTAGTTAGTATTTGGGGGACTTCCAAGAATCTGGAGAATGAAAGCCTTCATTTAAGATAATCATTAAGTTATTACCTTTTTGTAGTTACGCGTGCATAAATCTATAAGTGTACTTCTTCAAAACAGATAACCAAAGCATAGCAAAAATAGTACTTTTCGGTTCATTTTCACAGCTGGGATTTAAAAGAAATTTAAGTTTGTTTTCTATTCCAGAGAATCGTTAGATCAGAGAGAAGAAAAAAAAGAAAAAAGTGGGAAAAGCGCCAACCACAGTTACAAGAACTACGAACTCTTGTTGAAATTGCATTCCTGATTGCTTTAATTTTACTTTGCCTTGAATTAAAACAAAGGCTCATCTAGTTGGCATTGTTACACTTAATAATGAGGTTAACAGCACATTAAAATTACATAATGTTTTGATATAATGAGCGATTTTTTTTTTTAATTTTGCATTTAAAGCGATCAAAAAGGGAGATATGGGCTTATCCAGACTTTTTACGGGGCTCATTTTTGAGAAAAATTTAAATATTTTTTGAAAATTTCTTAATCATGTCAAACGTAAAACATTCCATTTAAACAGTCACCATACTTCATGCATAATTAATGTCTAGAATATTTATGTTTAGAGTTGTTTTTAAATACTTTTGCTGCTTCAAAAGTATTTAAAAACAAGTACAGTAATTTAATAAAATTCTAAAAAATAAACATACTTTTATAAAAGGTAGCTTCGGTTAATTTTTGCGAACATAATCTTGAAAGGGGATTGTTTTCATAAATTTGAATTTCATGACGAGGCCATTTTCACGAATTTGAATTATGTGAACAGACAGTAAAGCGGTCTCAATTACTTCTGAAAATTGTTTTTTTTTATTTTACACAAATGTGCTTCATTAAATGTTCCTTAAATTGAAATAGTAGGTTAAGTCTAAAGTTTCTATCACAATATGCATCTTACAAATTAAAAGATAAGTTTCTTAACTATAAAGTGCATCAAAGATGCAGTGCAGCGTAAGAAGATAACTACAACCAAGCACCTTTAAGGGCATTTAAAAAACGAAAATCAAAAATAAGCACCTTTAAGTACTTTTTAAAAACGCTACGCACCCCGAATAACCACTATAATTTGTTGATTGAATTTTAATCGGGCCCTCAGCATTTCAGAGTTCAGGTCAATTGTCCCTCACTCCCCCCTCCTTGAGTGCGGCCTTGACTACATCACATGTAAAATTATACGCATAATATTCCGAAATGGTCACATAAACTAAAAATGTCTTACTTTTTCACCGAAATTCCAGAATTTCGAAATTTCACATAGAGTTAACACATGTACCCGGTCTCGGTGAATTTACTTTTTTTTCTTTCAGAAAATAGTACATCTATGAGTTGGGATGAAAAATCATAAAAACAAGTAGTACATCTATGAGTTGGGATGAAATCATAAAAAAAGTAGTACATCTATGAGTTGGGATGAAATCATAAAAATAGTAGTACATCTATGAGTTGGGATGAAATCATAAAAAAAGTAGTACATCTATGAGTTTTCAGGAATGATGTAAACAATATATATCTTGATTAAATCTGTAAGTTCCTAGGCCGAACAATTTAGTTCCAGCAGGCCTTCGAATCGTAGTAACCCGGTCTAAACCCGACTTCCCTTTATAGATAAACAAGTTTTTATGTAACCCCATATTAAAATAACAAAGCAAAGTATTGCATAGTAAATAAATATCAAACGTCCTATAAATTTAAACTGAATTTGAAAAAGAAATAACTGCAGTTTAAGTGTTTTGTATCTGATACATTTATGATTAGGTTAAGGAGTTTTTATTTTACGCGTTACAATCATAGACTAAGGGAAATAATGCTAAATTTCACAACTTCCATCGCCAATTGACCCCAAAGTAAAATGACACACTCACGTGACTAGCTACGAAATCGCCCTTCTATCTCTGTAAATGTGGTCTAAAATATAAACAGCTGTTTATTTGAGTGCTCTTTGAATTTAAAACAGAATTTACGGCATTCATTGAAAATTTTATAGTTCTGTCTAGCTATCATTTTTCAAATGCATAAGTTTTACACAATTCAAATAAATAATATTTATTTATTATTTTTAAAAAAATGACGAAACTTTTTAAGCTAATTTATATTGATGTTCATAATTGTTGAATACATAAAAAAAAGGCATTTGGTATCGCATTTGATTGGCTGCTAAATTTATATTTTATTTAGAAAAACCTGAGTATTTTCAAATTCAAAAAGCCAATTCAGTCGTAGAATTATGAAAATTAAAAAGAAAAATATTTGCAGTTAATTCAGTCAAATGTTCCTTTAAAGAACAGGCTAATAGATGAAACGGACCGTGCCGGATGTAGTTTATTTACTAAAATTAATTCATTAAGTTAAAGCATAAGTTAGCTTGCAAGTGATCTGCAATCTGAAAGAATTTGAAAAACAGCAAAAGCCTATTGAATAGTGTTGGGCGAAATTTAGATTTCAATATGGCGATATATCAATATTTCAATATATATCACGATATTTTTTTGTTATATTGGTACATATTTTCCTCATCAAAATTAAATATATCAAAACACAAGATTATATCAAGGCTTCGTAGAAGGCTCAAGAAAAAATCAGAACATTTTTCAAGGAAATCAGGACACTTTTCAGAAAAGTATACATATATGATACTTTTAAAAAAGGCGAACGGTGAACTAAAAAGTGTAATTTGCTCTATTTGAGTGCAATACAAGCAAATTTTACCCCAGAAAAATAATAATAAAAATTATCATTTTTAAATTCAGAATTAGTTTGTTTAGAATATAAAGTTTCCAGTATAATGTTACCAATACCGAATAACACATAATTATAAATCTCAAATCAATCCATGTAAGATTTTATAGCAATTTTGCATTAAAAAATAAATAGTATCAATTTAGAAAATATTCTCTCATATCAATATTAAATTAAAAATTGTTCAAAACTTCTTTAATCAAATAATTTTAAACTAAGGTTTCCATAATCTCAAAACGTAACACAAAATATGCCGATGCTTTACAATCTTGTTATTAAAGTAATCTAGTGGAAAGTTCCTCTATTAACCATTTAAAATTATATAAGATTACTATATTGTTTATTGGAATAAATCCTTTTTAACATCGGATGAAAGGAAAAAATAAATTATAGTGAATCTACAAAACTTCACTCTACAATATTTGTTACTGTACGACCCCTGAATTAATCACCTAAAAATTTGATAATGTTGATTTCTTAAATAAGTATCGTTTTTATAAAATGACTGCTTTGAAAGTTAGAAACAATAATGAATCCTGCAGGTAAAATTATATCCCAGAACTATGTTTGTATATACTCACAATTAGTGAACGGTCCCTGAGTGTATCAAATTTCTGCAATTTTTATAAGCATTATAGATAAAAAAAGAAAGATGTTTGATCGAAATTGGGGCAATTATGGACGAAATATTTTTTATACGAAATATAAGAACTACTATGAAACCCTGAATGCCGCATTCGATAGATCTAATAATTTAACCTTTTACTGACGGCTGGGAGATAATTGGATCAGAATAACTTCATATGCTAAGTGAGCAAAAGGTTAAATTCCCTCTTAATAGCCAGTGTCCAGTAGACTCCAATAAATTAGTAGCTTATTTTTCCTCAAACCTAATGAGTCGGTGACCGATATCGATAGGTCCTTTTCATTTAATAGCCACTTTTCATTTAATAAACATTTATTTTTTGCTGGATTAAATTGATATTTTTAAATGCAAATTTAATATTAGAAATAAACTACGGCTATAAAAAGTTAATTCAACAATAAAAATAATATAAATATATGACGAAATTTAGTTAAACATACTGGCTTTAAAGATTTTTATTTAAAAAATATTTTGCGAGGCAAAATACATTTAATGTATACATTAACTTTTAAATATGTGAATTGTTAAAGAACTCTTCTTCCACGTGAATCTTTCCATCACAAATAGATGGATTCTGAAGAATTAAAATTTTGAATGGAGACATTAGACATATTAACAACTTTGAAATGTGTGAATTGTTAAAGAACTCTTCTTCTACGTGAATCTTTCCATCACAAATTGATGGATTCTGAAGAATTAAAATTTTGAATGGAGACATTAGACATATTAACAACATTGAAATATGTGAATTGTTAAAGAACTCTTCTTCTACGTGAATCTTTCCATCACAAATTGATGGATTCTGAAGGAACAAAATTTTGAATTTAGACATTGGACATTTTAACAACTTTGAAATATGTGAATTGTTAAAGAACTCTTCTTCTACGTGAATCTTTCCATCACAAATTGATGGATTCTGAAGGAACAAAATTTTGAATGGAGACATAGGACATTTTAATGAAAATTCTGTTTTCCCTAGTCCTTCTGTGTGGAGGTACTTTTATCATTAAATGATTTTCAATAAATAAAGACACGATCTAAAAGAGTGACCGGTTGTTCATTTAAAAGTCGCCACCTTTTTTTGTACACTAGCCACGTGGCGAGAGCGTATTTTCAGATCTAGTATTCGATAACTATAGTCATCAATAAAATTCGCGACACTACTGCATTTGATATTAATAGTTATACATAATGATCACGATATTTATCGTTGATGATAATGATCGTGATGTTAATGTAAAAAATGGTGGTTACGATAATATCATCAGAATTATTTTTAAAAAATTTCGATACGTTATATTTAACAATATGTATCCCAGCTCTAATTCTGAAATAAATACATTAATAACTTTTTAGAACTGCTTTATCGTTTTTTTTTTAACGGTAACTACTTATTGGCGTATCTTGGGAATTAATACAGCTATTAATCGAATCTCAAAGTCATCGATTATAGCCAATATTTACAATTAATATAAGTTTGACTTACCTCTTTCGGCTCGGGTGGAAATGCAAATCCAGTCTCCTCAGTTCTTGGAGTCTGGATTGCAGTTAAAGGGGCAGGAACGGGTTTTGTCATTTCCTGCAAAATAAGAAAAATAAATTAATACGACACCAAGATATTAAGCTATTTCAATTAAATATAGATTTTAAACGAATTTTATTTTTATTGTAATAAAAAGTTGATGACACGGATATATTTATAGCAGTTTCTGCTTCGTATAAGAGCCCAATTCTAAATACTAAAAAGAACCAGTATCTAGGAATATATTGATTAGCAAAACATATGTGGTATATATCCATTTAGATTTAACATGAAGTTAGCATTAGAAGAAAAAAAAATTTTAAAGTAAATTTCATAGTTCAGAGAAAAGCTGCATATTTTAATGACGTATATTATTTTTATTTTAAAAAAATTGTTTACCTTGCACCTTATATTTAAATCTTTAAATTACAAACTATTAGAATAGCAGTTCAAAAACTTTTTCAAGAAAAGATGAATTACTTGAAAATTTATCTCACGAAGTAGAGTAAAATATGGCTTAAATACACGAAAAGTATCGACAGGCGTTTAATGTAATGCAAACTGCAGTGTGCAGTCATACGAGTATTGTAAACAGGTTGACGATAAACAATCAAGGCAATAAAAATTTTCTGTGAAATTTATGCATTTTATTTATTAAACAAATTTGAGAAGACAAGTTTATTCCAAATAATCACAGATTAATATCGCATTTCACAAAATAATACAAAAAAATTTTTTTACAAAATTTGAAGGGTGAAAAATGAAACTTTTGAAAATATGAAACTAAAATTTTTACTAAAAAATGTAGAGAGCTTCCATCAATCGTGTATTGTCATAATTAGTTTACTTTATTCATGAAAAGACAAATTCCGATAATTTTAACGAATAAAATGTTTAAAGCGATTCTAAAACCTGTCACTTTAAGATCGATATCATGGTTTATAATTAGGGTTGCAAGTTTCTGCTAAAAAAATTTATATTTAACTTTTGAAATTTTAATATTTAATATTTTTACACAGAATTGTAAAAACTTTTCTTGTTAATGTACGCTGCAGTGCAATAGAAGAACAACGTAAGTTCTTCATGTTAGATTTCGAGATAAGTGGCTTAACTATTTTCTCTCCTCTGCTATAGTATTAGCAACGATAAAATAAAAGTTCAGAAATGTAATAAAAAAAATTAACTATATATTTTATATTAATTAATTAATTATTTGTTTTTGCAATATGTAGTTTATCATACAAAAAGGCCACATAGATACAAATCTCTTTCTTTTTTTTTTTTTTTTTTTTTTTTTTTTTTTTTTTTTGTTGCTTACGTTGATTTCTCCAATGCATGGCAATATGCCGTGCACCAAATATACGTTTGCCAGCATTTCTACACAAAGGATTTCAAAACTTTTATTTTGGTATATTTTCTGGTTAAGTCCATATTTTTTCCCCTTTTGCTTCATCTAAAAAAATCTTCCAAAGATAGAATAGAATTATCAAAAAGGGTAACAATATGTTTGCTAAAAATTGAATATATAAGTAAAATATGATGAATCGTTAGATGAGTGTTTTAAGTACTACACAGAGAAGGCTCCCACTTGGGTCTAGGTTTCATGATAAATTGTACTCTGGCTAAGCCAAAACCTTGACAAAATCCTTCATCAAAAGAATTGGCGACATGTTTAAAAAGCGGTTGTTTGAACAAAGTTGGACGATTTTGTAAATTTTCAGAATTTAATCGATTAATCATTGAATACATTTATACATATAACAGAATTGATCATTATACTTTATTTAGAAATCCATTTTATTGGAGAATAAAGTTGCATAATACTTCTAGGTATTGAAGCATGTTGAAAGTCAAATGACATTGTTATAGTGTACTTATTTTCTTACCATTTTTTTTATTGGTTATTGTTACGATACCACGAACTAGCATTTTCCTTGTTTTCTCAGTGATCAGACAAGGAAATAACATTCGTTATTATTAAAAAGTTACATACAAACAAAATAAATGGTTAAGAATTTTTGGATGTTTTCCTTTTTGAAGATAGAATACACTTTTTGAAAAATCAGCTTTACTAACTCAACATTTTTCTGCATTTATAACAATTGTATTTCTAATATCTATTTAAGCGCAAGAAACACTTAATTGGTCAAAAACTTAATACTGGAATTAAAATATTTTTAACTGCTTAGTTGTAAGAAAGAAAAATAAATACTAAAATTAAGTTACAACGTGTTTTATTTGTTTATTTGTTTGTTTTAATGTGCTAGCAATCCAATAAAAAAATCTATTTTAAGAAAAATTTTATAAAAAGGAAAGATTATCGATATTGAATAATGTAATTACCAAATGGATGAAAATAAGTTACAAAATAAAATGATTTTATGCCTTTTTGATTTATCGATACGTATTTGATTACCTGGATAAAAACAAATGAGTCAAATAATGAAATGGTTACAAATAATAGTATTGTAAGCAAATCATTCCAAGGAAAAAACTTGCCTCTTGAAACATAAAAGTTCAATATTATCAAGCACTACTGCAAGTGATCTGGCAATAACAACCTCAGGGATGTTTCCCAGACCGTCGCCAATAGCCCATTGTGCAGCTCTAGTGCGACGTAAATTAATTACAACAACAACTGGCAATAATAACAGCACAACTACAAATATTCGCTCTCAAAAAATTAAACTTGTATCCGAGTTGCCTGAATGGATAAAGCAAAAAATATCGAAAATATAGACATTTTTTAAACATCTCCATACGGTGGTTTAAAAAGTATTATAAATCATGATACGCGGTAAATCATGAATACTATTTCTTACAATACAAATTTCTTGATTAAAAAAAGGCCAAGAAAAAAATATTTTTAAATATATTTTGTCATTTAATTAATTTAATTAAGTAATAGCAAAGCAACAAATTTCTAATCATATTAGGTGGAAATTTAAAATAACTAAGTCTTATTCTCAAAAATTCAAAATTTTTAGCAGATTTGTAAGACTGATTTAACCAAAACGAGAACCCAAAAAAACGTAAAATGTAATATTGATGCAACGAAATTTTAACTAAAGAAAAAACTAAGTTAATTCAAGCAACAAAGGCATAACTTCCGTTCAAGGTAAATTTGATCGGATCTACCCTACACAATGCAAATCACTTCTAAAATATATATTTTACTTTAAAACCTGAAGTCTTGTAAATCCTAGGTTTTACCACAAAAGCTTGGTAAAAGCCGAAATGGAATCACATTAAAGCATACTTCGAATTTTTACCAAGCCACTTCGGTAAAAGCTAGATTTTGCCGGCAAAAGCAAAGATTTACCAGATTTCGGGTTTTCACCATAACAAATGTAAAAGACTGAAGTCTGGTAAGTTCTAGGTTTTACCGCAAAAGCTTCATAAAAGGTCGAAATGGAATGATATTAAAGCTTTTGGTAAAAGCTAGATTTTTCCGGTAAAACTTATGATTTATCAGACTTCGAGGTTTTACAGTTATTACGGGATCGGATTTTACCGTAACAACTCCAAAAGCCCGAAGTCAGGTGAATCCTAGATTTTACCCCAAAGGATTGATAAAAAGCCGAAATGGAATAAAAAAGAATACTTCAAGTCACTTTGGGTTTTTACCGTAGCACATATAAAGAAAAGTATAAAAGCTTTATTCGGGTTTAATAAAGATCATTTACAGGAGTTGGCAGCGTATAGAAAGATAGGAAGTAAAAGCAAACAACCAATTATAATACTGTCTCTAACTCAAACAATAGCTAAGACAAGAATCGTCTCAATTTGGAGACAATTGTGCCCTCGAATCGGCATCTTGTCAGAGAGATAAAAATCATATCTTAAAAACTTGATAAAATTACTGCGATTTACTACATTTTTCAACACGTGCAGCCATATAAACAAACTTATAAATTAGATTTGAGGATAAAATCAGGTTCCCTAACATTCATAAGTTGCTTGAATGATTTATTTCAAAAATGGCCATTTAAAATTTCTAGAATTTCTTTATTAAATATAGCATTTGACTTCGCCATTTACGTTTTCAACGAAACTTAGAATATTGAATAATATATACACAGTTATAAAAAAAGAAAAGGGAAAAAACTTTAATCCGAAGAAGAGAAAAACAGTTGTCTTGTATTATGCTAAAGAGCATCGAGCCTGGAAAAGATCTGTAATGGGAGATGGCAGTTTGCAGAAAGAAGGAAGAAGTGGCATGCAACTAAGCCATAACACCGTTCACAAGCTCAAACAAGATACCGATCGATTTTATGGCTTTGTTACTTTATTTCCAGCAACGTAGGGCACGTATCTTATTTCTCCCCTCTTCAATGCTGTTTTATGTTTTTTTCCTAAGTGAAAAAATATGTTTAAAAAATTTCAAAAGTATGAGATTACTTCCATCAGCTAACTTAAACATAAAGTTAATGCAAAATTATACTTTCTGTTACCAGCATTGAAAAACATAAATAAAGTAATCTCCATTAATATTTTTTCTTACCAATCTGTAAGATGCTTTTATCCCTTTTTTCAGTAGTTTTCTTACCGGGAGCTATCTTAGAAATTTTTAAGTCAACATGAGCCATGGTAAGAAGAGCATATTAATTTGAATAACAGCCATATTGATAAAACTGGTATTCATTGTTAGATTTGATAACTTGAGATGTTTAGATTTAAAAATCAGCTTATTCAATTTTCAGACATTTTATAAGGAGAAAACATTTCTTTTTCCAAAAATTTATATGCAAAACTTTTGAGTCCATGTTTTTAAAACTATGAATTCTTCTTCACATCCGAATATTTTATTTTTGGGCAATAAAAAGGAAAAAATTTATTTCATAGCATCAAAATTAACACACGCATGTATATGTAATGTATTTTAAATTTCCATTACATTAATTTTCCATTTCTTTTTAATTAATTAAATTTGTGAAGAAGAAAAACTTTTATTTAAGTAAGACGAATATATCATATTTATACATAAACAAGGAAAAATATTTAAGGAATTTAAAATACTGCCTAATGTTGCAATTTATCAAAAAGAATTGTTTAAAATTTTTTTAAGAAAGGTACTGAATAAAGAACTGATTCAGCTAAAAGAAATTTCTTTTAAATAAATCACCCCAACTTGTGCTACTTTTAAGACAACCTACAGAATTTTTTAAAGAAGAAAAGCTACGTTTTCATCTCAGAGTTTAAAAAACTTTTAAAAGTTTTAAAAATAACAAAACAAAAATAAATTAATTTTAAAAAATATTTCAAATCGAGTTCATTTAAATATGAACCAAAATACTTTTACGTTAATTCCAGTATAAAAAACAAACTTAAGTTTCTGTCTCATTTTCAAATCTAGAGTAGTTTTCACATAAAAATAATGAATAATTTCCAATAAAAAAGAATTCAAACTAGTAAAACAGACATACAGTGTCGTAAAAGGGTAAATGTAGGGTACTAATTTCGAATAAAAAAGAATTCAAACTAGAAAAACAGATATACAGTGTCGTGAAAGGGTAAATGTAGGGTAATAATTTCCAATAAAAAAGAATTCAAACTAGAAAAACAGATGTCCAGTGTCGTAAAAAGGTAAATGTAGGCTAATAATTTCCAATAAAAAAGAATTCAAACTAGAAAAATAGATGTACAGTGTCGTAAAAGGGTAAATGTAGGCTAATAATTTCCAATAAAAAAGAATTCAAACTAGAAAAACAGATGTACAGTGTTGTAAAAGGGTAAATGTAGGGTAATAATTTCCAATAAGAAAGAATTCAAACTAGAAAAACAGATGTACAGTGTCGTAAAAGGTTAAATGTAGGCTAATAATTTCCAATAAAAAAGAATTCAAACTAGAAAAATAGATGTACAGTGTCGTAAAAGGGTAAATGTAGGAAAACACAAGGAAGCAAAGCAAAACACTGCTAAATCTCGGCCTTTAGTACGAGTACTACATTTTTGATCTCTACCAACCAAAAACAATTTTTAATATCTGAGAACAGTAAATTTCTTAACAGCCAGCAAAAATTTTATTTGAAAATCTCGGTTGATGAAAGCTTCTTTAGGTTCGATCTAAAAAAAGTCCGTTTACGCAGCTATAAGATTTACTTCAGGTGCTTTAAATCAAATAAAGCTGGTCACCTTTACAACGACGTTGTTTAGATTGAATGTTGCGCATTATATTCAGTAATCTTTAATGCAAGATAGGGATCAAGCTTCTTAAAATATCATCACCTGCAGTAAAATGAAGCTCTTAAAAAGTTACCTTTGATTTTTTTTAATAGTTAACTTAGCATTTAATTTACTTTAATATTTAATAATTGAGCCTTCGTTAGTTACATGTAATTCTTGCGTTTGGATAATTCTTAATTTCTGATGTCGAGATTTGCTTGGATCAGCACAGAACTTCAAAAACTGAAAAAAGCTAAATCAATCTTTCAGAGGCGTGGTGGCTCAGGGGATAGAGAGCTCCTTTCAATGATGCAACCCAGGTTCGATTCGCAGCATTTGCTAATCGATAGGAATTCTGCACCCGGCTCACATCGACCACAATGCTGATGTAAAATATCCTCAGTGGTAGACGGATCATGGGTTCGAATCCCCTTGCCATAAGGATAACCGTGGAAGGTTTTTGTGGTTTTCCTCTCCTTGTAATGCAAATGCGGGGTAAGTTCCATCAAAAAGTCCTCCACGAAGGCGAATTTCTTCCAATACGCGAGCTCCCTTGTCTTTTGGATAGGGTTCAAAATTACAAGGCTACGGAGTTGAACATAGGTTGAGCATAACCCAAAATTGGGTCGGCTGTTTAAAGACGATCAAAAAATAAAATAAATTGATTGAGCAGGTTTAGAAACTAAACACTTCAATTATCACATAACTCATCATTTTAGAACCGCGATGGCTCAGGGGATAGAGCGGTTCGCCTTCCAATGAGGTGAACCGGGGTTCGATCCCGGCGATGGCTGGTCTATACGAATTCAGCATCCGGCTTGCACCAACCACAGTGCTGACGTGAAATATCCTCAGTGGTAGACGGATCATGGATTAGAGTCTCCTTGTCGTCAGGCTAACCGTGGGAGGTTCTCGTGGTCTTCCTCTCCATGCAACGCAAATGCGGGTTAGTTCTATCTAAAAGTTCTCCACGAAGGCAAATTTCTCCCAATGCTTGATGCAGGAGTTCCCTTTTCTTCTGGATTGGGTTCAAAATTGCAAGGTTACGGAGTTGAACATAAGTAGTCGTAAACCCAAAAATTGGGTAGGCAGTTCATCGACGGTTATTAAAAAAAAAAAAAACTCATCATTTTGTGCAAATAAAGTACCAAATTACCTTATTACTTTTTATTCTTAAAGAAACAAATCACTCGCAATTTTTTTAAAACATTTATTTCACATACCGGAGAAAATCAATAAAATATTAAAAAGAAATTCGAAGCAACGTAAAAGAATGTTTAAGCGACTAAAAATAACTGAAATATTTGAAGACCATTCGACACACGACTATAGCAAAAATCAATAATCTTTTACCGATCACTGGATTATTAGATTCAAACCATCGAGCAAAATCAATAAAATACCTTATGGAAGTCACTGTTAGTCAAAATTGATGCCTTGTTTATCGAAAAGCATCTGTTATTAGATCCAGTGAAAAACATTTACTATGAGGGTCTATTTGAACGGGCCTATAATAGGTCATGCAATGTTTTCTCCTCCATTAATCTTACTATTCATCATTTCTAAGAGCTTCTTAATCTGGAATATGCGGGAAGTCAACATAGCGGAAGGAAATTCATTTAAGAGCATGTGGCGAATTACTTAATAACAAATCTCTAAAGTGTTTTTACGGAATTGTCAATTAAATTAACATATTATCGGGAAAAGGAGTACAATAGAAGGTGGGGAAATTGAAACAAAGCATCTTAACAGCTTTTTCTCTTTTTCTTTACTAAAATTGTTTTTTATCTGCGCAGTAGAATGATTAAATTGCAGTGTAGATGCCTTTTTTTCTCTTAATTAAAAGCATTGTTTTTACTAGAAATTGTTTCTTTTGAAAGACAACTAATTTTTAAAGTTGTAATTGTTCGTTTTAATTCAAGGAGACATTTTGTTTCTGGTGTGTCGTGTAAAAAAACCCACTACAAAAAAGAAAAAGAGGTTTGTAGAGTAAAAATAAATTGCTGGCAGAGGATTTATTTCGCAGCTTAAAACAGCAAAATAAAGTTCATTGTTAGTTTAAATAATATTTTTTCTTTAAAAAAAGTGACGCGTTTGATTTCGAAAACAATTTTAATTTACCTTTTTTACAAAACTGATTTCTGATTTTGATGATTTTTACTGATGATTGATGATTTGATGATTTTTTTGATGATTAAACTGATTTTTTTTTTTTTTTTTTTTAATCTTCGTTTGTTTTCATGAACGATTCTGGTTAAAAACTGGTCATTCCCGTTTTTTTTTTTCAAATTTATATGAACACTAAGTAGTCATTCCTTATTTTTGTCCAACATTTTTAAAAACAAGTTTTTTATTTAAAAACAAAAAACCATTTTAAAAATTTAAGAAGTCATATTTTTTATTAAAAAAATCTTAATATGTTTAGTTAATCTTTATTAGTTTTTTTTATTTTTTCCATTTTTTTGTTCTACCAAATAAACAGATACTTGCATAACTAAATATGTCTTTTAACACTTTCTTGACTAGCTACGAGTTAACTCGTCCTTTCATTTCCAAACGTTGTTGACCGATTAACTCGTCAGTGCACTTGCATTATCTATTTCAATTCATGAAACCCAAGGCGATATAGAATATCGCAAAAGCTTTGCGCTTTGTATCCAAAGTTTATTCTAATTTCATTCAGTATAAATATAAAAAAAATTTGAAGTTTATTTCGATTGTTTTATTTTATTTCCATATTCAAACACAAAAATAATAGCCTGTTTCGTAATATAGTTTCTGTAAAAAATTGCGGGTAAGATGAGAAATTCAATAACTTAAAAAGGTAAACTGATGCTTATTTAAAAGTCTAAAATGTTGAAATCGGTAAAAAAACTGGGTGGAATCCACAATGTCTAATTTTTTTTTCTTCGTATTTCAAGGTTTCTATTTTATGGAACATTAGTTTCCATTACTCCCAAAAATCAATGTAAGGTTGAATTTTGTATCAACTTCCAATTATATCAAGGACAAGGATACTGTCGGAAACAATGCTTGTAAACTTCTCTATTATCAGCAGCTAAGTGTAAATCTTGAAGGTCATAGAACTTAACACAACGTAAGAAAAAAAGAAGAAAAAACTGCATCGAAGCGGAAGACTAGATGAAAAAAGGGGCAAGGCTTCCAGAATGAAATTATTCTAAACCAAAAGTGTGAAATTTAAAACGTGAGAAATTGTTTATTTATTTTTCTTTTTTTTAAATTATAAAATTATTTCAGAAAATAAAATATTGATTGTCAATTAAGTGTACTTTTAAAGTAGCCAAAAAATCATTTTACTTTCATTTAAAAAAAATAATAACTATCCCGCAGGCAATGGGCACTTAACATACTGTTAACCGGTGCCAAGTTAACTTCGTCTTTTCATGTCCAAACGATGTTAATCAATGTGAAGTTAACGTCATTGCACTTGCATTATCTATTTCAATTTATGAATCCCAGGGCAATATAGAATATTGCAACAATTTTGCGCATCGTGTTTAGTCAAAAGCTTTGCCCACCACGTATCAAAAATAATAGCCGGTGACATGATATATTTTCTGTGAAAAATTCCTGGTCAACAAAGTATTAATTGTTAGGCTTATCACATAAATAATCAAAAACTACAATTATACTAAAAACTATTGCACTTGCATTATCTATTTCAATTTATGAATCCCAGGGCAATATAGAATATAGCAACAATTTCGAGCATCGTTTTTAGTCAAAAGCTTTGCTCACCATGTATCAAAAATAATAGCCGGTGACATGATGTAGTTTCTGTGAAAAATTCCTGGTCAGAAAAGTATTAATTGTTAGGCTTATCACATAATTAATCAAAACTACAATTATGCTAAAAACTATTCTACAAAAAACGGAAACAGCATTTGACAAATTTTTAAATAATTAAATTGCATTAATAGCTTGATATTTGCGTTACAGTGCGACTTATGACATAGTAGTATGTAAATTCGCGTTTATGCCCAATGCGCAATATCTTCCTTTTTCACATGAATTTCAATTTATATTTAATCGAATGTGCATATTTTTTATTACTGTCTATTTTTTTCTCGTTCTCTCTTGTTTATCTGAAGATTTTACTCGCTTCTCACAATTAAATTTTATTACTATATAAAACAATCAAATCTATATAGGAGTTAACCAATTCAACTTTATTATGGAACTTACTAAAACAAAATTCAAACTTGAGTTGTTACAAAAAATCCAATGCGTTTACTCTAAATTTTAATTCAAGAAGTACAGGCTCATACCATCATAGCTTTCACAGAATTATTATTACAAATAAATTTATTTCCTCCTGTAATTCCTTAAATGGACCTAAATATCCCAAATAATACCTAGATATCCCATATAATATATGGTCTCAAAGTAGATTGAAAAGATGAAAATCTGGATTCTCTCTCTGAACCACTTAAAGAATGTTTTGGAGGGAAGAATGTCAACTCTCGTGAGGATTTAACTGAAGCTCTGCAAAAAATGGGTCAATGTACAATATAAAGATTCCCCCCCCCCCTAAGGAATTACATAACTTCCTGACCGCAAGAAAGAAGTGTATTAGAAGTCTGAAAAGCGTGATGTAGAAAAACAGCATGCATTCAATAAACTAAATTTAGCTGATAAATTCCCATTTGTTGTTGCTTTGAAAACACTTGGTAAAAAGTTGGATTATTTCATTCTTTAAATATAGAAGTTAACCATATTTTGTACCAGAGAACCATCAATAAAAATTCGGGAATAGACCACTCCTATGATGGATAATATTAACAAAAAAAGAGTAGAATCAATTTTATACTTTTCTGTTATTGGCTGAAATAATAATAAAGTATGATTGCGCTCATGCATTCTGACAAACTTCATAGCAAACAAAATTGAATTACATTAAAAAAAAGAAATTAAGGAAATTTGTGTCATAATGCGAAGTTTGACCAAGTTTTTGCATAACTGAAGCAACAATATCACGTGAAATATGCTTAGTTGCAATTTTCAAACTATTCTGTCAAATGCGTTTGTATCTGTTTAATGTTTAATTAATATTTAACATTAACCAAACTAATCAGTTACATTTTTTTGCAACACACCATCCACAAATTCTGAACTATTTGTTATTTTTTTAAAAAAATTGTCATTATATGGCCTGCTTTATTTTCATGGTCTTATCGAACTAGTGTTTTAAACTTCATGAGATAATACAGCAGGACGTTAGAATTTTATCGGCAGATCAATAGTGAAAACCCCGCATTGAAGAAAAGAAAGGAAAAAAAGCTTATTACAATCTATTAGCAAGGTCTACCAGATATTTATAGTAAATGAACTTGAAACTACTATCGAAAACAAAATATATAATATAAAAATAACATTTATTTCAAATAATTTTTAACCTTAGGTTTTCCTATAAATCAAAACGGTTTAAAAAGCATCTAAATTATAACAGAAAGGTTTTTAAAAGCTGTTAACTTGTATGTATTTTTTTGCAAAAATTCTTCTTTGTATTTCATTAAAGTTGAGTTTTTAACTCTTAAAAAGTTGGGAAATAATGAACAATTAAAGTTCGTTACAATCCTTTACCAAAGTCTACAAGATATTTAGAATATAGGAATTATTTTAAATGACGCCTCAGACAAGTAAATAATTTGGCACAAAAATGGCAAACTTTCAAATAATTTTTTACGAAATCCTTCTAAGACCCGAGCTTTAAATAAAGAAATAAAATGCGATTTTTACACAGAATATATAGCTTAGAAGTAAGGTAACACATAAATATGATAAAATATTTAAAATATCAATTAATTGTTCTTAGTTATTTTTAATTATTACATAAAAAAGGATGAAAGGACATTTTTTAACCAGTAATAATTATATTCATATCCAATCAATAATTTGTTCAATATTTCGATTGTTTAAAGGAAATTATTCATATAAAAAAAGCAGCAAATATTAAAAAAAAAATTTAAATAACTATTAATTAAATAAATTATGAAAAGAATATGCATTTACAAAAAATTATAGAAGTATTACTCATCGAACTTTTCAATTCAAAATATAATAATCAAATTCAAAAATTAAAAATTACGTTTCTCTGTTAACTATTCTCGATGATTAAAACAGTGAAAATCATAATTCAACTCATTTTATTCATTTTCAGCATAGGTATAAACTACGAACTAATTCAGAATTTAAAATATTTCATCCTTTGCATTAAATATTTATAAAATAATTAGCTTTTTTTTAAGCATATACAGCCATCAAGTCGGGGTTCCACAAAGGAAAATCGATCATTTAGGGTTCCATAGCCAAAAAGAATTTGAAACCGCTGATACAGACAATCACTTTGTAAAAATACACAAACAGAAAAAATTTTCTAAATATTATTTCGGTAATAAAATTGCTTCAAATTTTATCTAACATATTGGACGCTGGGATTCGGTAGATTATACTTCCCCTCGTAAATCAAAACGGTTTAAAGAAAAAGAAAATTATATCTAACGACAGAAAGGCGTTTAAAACGGCCAACTTTCCACCAGGATTCCAAATTGTCCATGTAGCGTCAAGCAGGAAACAATGAATGGCCTTAATAAGTCTATGAGTAGAAGAAATAGAGGAAGAAGGGGGGAATATTCTTTCAGAGAATTAAAATAATCAAACATCTCGCACAAGTGAGCAGGCATGGGTACAACGGATGAAAGCAGGCAGCCATGCCGTGTGATCATAGAGCTAGAACCTTAGTAACCCCGTAGCGTGACCCTACGATCAAAATCTGTTCCATCGGAATCAAGGCATCCGGTCTTTGGCGGAAGGGGTTGGGACATTAAACCCTCATCCTATCATTTCGATCGAAATTCGTTTAGTATCTAAATATACAACTTATTATAGGTGTATTCACTAGGAAGAACCCAGAAGAAAGCTTTTTTTTTTAAAGTCATTTATCAACTCTTTTGAATAGAGAGAAAAATTTAATTTTTTTCTTTCCTAATATCGCTGCAGGCATTTATTACGTTGAAATTAGTAAAAAAATCTCACGCATTTTTCTACAAAGCTGAAAATAGAAAACGTTAATATTAAAAAAAAGAGACTAAATCATTTTATATTTTACTGATTCTCCCAAATGTTTAGCGGAAAGGGTTGGGACATTAAACTCTCATCCTATCATTTTGATCGAAATTCGTTTGATATCTAAATATACAATTTTATATAGGTATTCACTAGGACAGTGTTTCCCAAAGTGTGGTACGCGTACCCCCAGGGGTACGGAAACTGTTTAGAAGGGGTACGCGTTTGTATGTGAAATATGTTGCATCAAACGAAAATTTAAAAAAAAATTATTTAAAAACAAAGCTAGCCATGAAAATTTACGATTACGAATTTTTCTAATGGCCATTTTTTGTAGAGTTAACAGTTAATAATTAGTGGTGTCAACAGCCAGTTGTGATTTTTAACCTTTGTGCAATTTTTTTATAGTAAAAAATGCATTCATTTTTTTATCAGTTGTACACAGCATCACGAAAAATTTAGAACGGGTGCACAAAAGTTATAAGTTTGGGAAACACTGCACTAGGAAGACTCCAGAATACCAGGAATTAAAAGTTTTTTTTTAAAATTCATTTATCAATTCACTTGATTAGAGAGAAAAATTCAATTGTTTCTCTCTTCTAATATCGCCGCAAGCTTTTATTACGTTAAAAATAAGAAATTCTCATGCATTTTTCTACATTGCTAAAAATAGAAAACGTTAAAAATAAAAACATTAAATCATCTCATATTTTAGTAATTTCTCCAGCTATTTTTACTGATTTGGAAGAAGGATTTAGGGCAATATAAGTGGACTAAGATGAAACTTGATCACTATATTATTAATCATTAACTATTTTCTTTTAAAATATAGCAATGTACCGAAGAAAAAAAAACATTTAATTACGTATTTCAACTTAGAATTAAACTGTTGCACCATTTTTTCCTTAAAATACATCAATACTCTCATATTTAAGGACTTGACTATTTCACGTAAACGTCTTATTTATTTCATGATATTCTTGAAGAGAAAAAAATGAACAATAATTATCTTTTTTAAGTTTAGGGGAGAAGGGAAACACTAATAAGTTCAATTGTGCTTGAAATTACACTCAAAAAGAAAATTTCGCACAGGGTTTGTAACATTTTTTAGGCAATAAAAATTATACAACTACACCTAAATAATAACCAAATTAAATGCTAATTGTCGAAATATAACTGGTAAATCAATAAGTCAAATTGAAATTATCTTTTTTTTTTTTTTTTACAGTGAAGCATTAGATAAGAAATCAGTTAATTGTTTTGACTGAAGAAATTAATGCACTAAGCCCAACCGTTAGTAAATATACAATTCAATGAAATAAAACAAAGTTAAGTCTGAATAAAAAATGAAAAAAAAAATTGAGCAAAATAAAAAGAAATGCGGTGAACCGGGTTCGAATCCCAGTCGATACGAATTTCGCATCCGACTTGTACCGACCACAGTGCTGACGTGAAATATTCCCTCCTTCCAATGATGCGACCCAGGTTTGATTCGCAGCGTTGGCTAATCGATACGACGGCTCACACCGACCACAATACTGACGTAAAATATCCACAGCGGTAGACGGATCACGGGTTAGAATCCCTTTGCCGTCAGGCTAACCGTGGGAGGTTCTCGGGTCTTCCTCTCCTTGTAACGCAAATGCGGGTTAGCTCCATCAGAAAGTCCTCCACGAAGACAAATTTCTCCCAATACTCGATCCAGGAGTTCCCTTGTCTTCTGGATTGGGTTCAAAATTACAAGTTTATGGAGTTGAACATTAGTAGTCGTAAACCCATAAAATTGGGTCGGCTTATCAACGACGGTTATAAAAAAATAAAAAGAGAAAAGATCAGTAAAATACTTCAAATTCGTGGAAGCAGTATTTGTCTAAAACGGAACCCCTTAGTGGCCGAATAAATGAAGACTTTGGAGAAATAGAATGATAAGCCACATTTTCAAATTACTAATGAGAGAGTTTTTTTAAGCGTGAAATCACCTCGATTTCCATGTCGACAACAAGATGGTACTGTTTATTGTGCTACTATCTAGGGAACATTCCGAAAACTTGTAAAGTATATATCAGAAAATTATACTAAGCAACAGTTAAATGTAACATTTTAACCCTGAAAAAGTGTGGCTTATTGATATAGTACCCCAAACCATTTTTTCAGCTATAACTAATGAAAAAAATAAATTCATTTTTTACTTCAAGGGGAAAAAAATAACTAGAAGCTGTTAACAAACGGAACTGCATAATGCAAGAAACTGTACTAATTCCGTAATAACGTTTGCTAACATTGGTAATATTAAAAAATCAATAAAAGAATAAAAATATTAAATTTGCTATAAAAACTGAAGAAAACAAATTATTATAACTGACATCTATTTAAACAGCAACTACACTCATCATCATCTTCAAAATAAATTCTTTAATTAAAAATGCATTTTTAAATTTACAATAAACTAATGAAATCTTTCTCTAATAACAGCTTTTAAATTTTTAATAAAACTCTAATTTTCTCTAAAACTTTTTTTAAAAAAATTCTGACTAACAATTAACGTTGATGCTCGTTTAAATTTTCCTAAAATGCCATTAATTATCATTCCAGAAATAGCTAAGTGAAAAGTTATATTAATTTAACAGATTAGAAATTAAGCAAATGAATTCCTGAATTATGATACACATTTTTTATGTACAACCAATAGAAAAGTAAATGCACATTACCAAATACCAAATCAGTAACATCAATTTATTCACAGCGAAAGGAATAAATAAGGGAGGGTTTGTACTACTTTATTTTTTAATACAATTAGTGATTTTTTAAATAAATAACTCTCATTTAAAATTGTTGATTAATTAGTTTCAAAACTCCTTTCATTGGGATAATTACGTTGTTTTAATTAAATATAGCGAAAATATGAACGAAAGTAAAATTAAACTTTTAATAAAATAAGTTTAAAAGTAATTTGTAATATTTCAACTGTTGAAACTAATTATTGCATTTTACATTTACAATTTCATGTAAATGAAAATTATTTAATAAAAATAAAAATAATATTTAATCATTATAATTTTTTTTTTAAAGTTTTGAAACGTAATTGCGACATAACCGAACATCTTAGGCGAAAAAATTAATGAATTGAAAAATTAAAAATATGCAATTTTATTCAGTCAATTGCAATTCAATTTTAATTTGGTAATCAAGCTGCAGAAAAATAATTCATCAAGTTTATCAATTCATATTATANCTAATATATATATATATATATATATATAATAAGCATGCATACATGTTGTTCCCTAAAAGCCTTATTCCTTATCAAAAATAAAGCAAAAAAGCATACACATTGGGTTAATAAATTAATTTTTAAGCGAGGATAAAACAAAAACGGTGACAAATCACAAAAGAGCAGATGTAATAAACAACAAAAGAGGTTTGGACAAAGTTGAAAGATAATTGTTAGAAACAATTTTAAGCTTCAATCTCCAATAAAACCGGTTTCGATGCTTATTATTCAGCGATCAGCCTTTCTGCATAGTGATTTGTTTTTACTTGCTTAAATACTAATTTGCGACCCCAATGTACATACTTTGTTTTTCTTTTTAATAAGGACTTTAAAAATGCATATGAAGGGCGGTCCTTTCACCCCAAATAAATAGCATTAAAAATAAATATCTAATTCTCTATTTTAAAGCTTAATTATTAAAACGCAATAAAACAAGATGAACTGATGTGACTAGGGAGGAAATAATTTCGGCATTGTAGAAATTGAGTACATGCCCAAGATTCCAACAATGTGCAGCAAAAAATCCTATCGTGTTCCTTAAGTTTAAATTTTAATGCGCGTCTAGTTTGTCCGACGTAGCCAAGGTCACATTGAAAAGGAAAGTCATGATATTCATGCGAATGATTTATTTTTCTCAAAATAATTATAAATATTTATCTTCTAGATTGGGTTCAAAATTATAAACCTCTTCAGCGACGGTTATAAAATATTTGTCTTGTGCCGTGGTGGTTCGGGGCTCTCACCTCTCGTTTCCCGGGTTCGAATCCTAGCAACGGCTGATCGATACGAATCCTGCACTCAGCTTTCACCGACTGCAGTGCTGACGTAAAATATCCTCAGTGGTAGACGGATCACGGGTTAGAGTCCCCTTGCCGTCCGGAAGCCGTTTTCGTAGTTTTCCTCACTATGTAACGCATAGCGGGGTAATTCCATCAAAAACCTTCCACGAAGACAAAATTTCTCTCAATACTTGATCCTTGTATTCTGGATTGGGCTCAAAATTTCAAGGTGACGGAGTTGAAAAGTTCAAAAACGGCTGTTCAACGACGGTTATAAAATTTAAAAAAATATTTGTCTAAATAATTTTTACATTTATTTTTTCAACCAATACAGTACGACACATATTTTAGATAACCAGAGCTTTCAAACTCCCAGAAAATTATCTTCAACTTTGATTCCCCCTAACTTAAAAAATACGTCAATTAAAAGATCAATGCCATCAAAAGAACTTGAAAATTAGTTTTAGTAATTATATATATTCAACCACTTTTCGCAGCAGTTTTTATATAGTTTAAGATAATTATTTTTAATCGTCCTTTAAACATTACGATTAAAACAAATTATTTCTACGAAAAGACAAAAATATTCCATTATGTCTATATGGTAATGAATGACACAAAATATAAAGACATCATAAAATAAAATAAGTCACGTTGAAAAACCAGTTTCACTTGTTTGAAACTTAGCTTGATAAATGTGGGACATTGTCTTCTTTAAATCTTTCCCTGTTCGTATTTTTCAAAAAAAAAAAAAAAAAAAAAAACATTTAAATAAGTCTAGAATTTTCTATGAATACAGATTAGAATTATACAAAAACCTTTAAGGAGCAAGAATTTTCTTTATGGACGTCTTTGTATAATGTTAGGAAATTATACAAAAAAATAACAAGATAACTGAGAACAGACTTTGTGAACGCAATGGAGAATAAATTTTGCTCTCGTACCTTTTATAACTGTTAGCGAAAAAGCACAACCATATAAAAAATATACCGACTACATCTGTACCTAATAAAGCATATAACAGTTCAACTAAATGAATTTTTCCGAAGGCGACATTAAACTTGTTACTTCAGATTGTACTTTATTCCAATATCTGATTGAGAAATAATTTCTGGAGAATTTTTTCGTTTTCCTTGGTGTAAAATAAAGAAATTTAATTCATTTTCATTTGTTATAGTTAAAAAAATGACATGTAATTACGATAAAAACAAACGCATTCGAAGGGTTTGGGGCAGCCACACTTCATTAATAGGTGACAACTTTCATAACATTTTTAACACAATGCTGACCGGTCACGAGTTAGCTCGTGTTTTCGTGGCCAAACGTTGGTGACCGGTCACGAGTTAACTCGTGTTTCCATTAGCAGTGATCTCGTGGGGACTATTTTAGAAAGTGGGAGTAATTTTCCTTACTTTTCAAGTTTTACTATTTAATTCTCTACCAATTTATTATAACTTTACGAAACTCGATATATTTGCAAAACTTGTGATGCACCATTACACGTAGGTCAGTGTTTCCCAAACTTATAACTTTTGTGTACTCTTTCTAAATTTTTTGTAACGCTGTGAACCACTAATAAAAAAATTAATGTATTTTTTACTATAAAAAAACTACACAAAAGTTAAAAATCACAACTGGCTGTTGACACCACTAATTATTAACTGTCAACTCTGCAAAAAATAACTGTAAGAAAAAAACACTCGTAAATTTTCATGGCTAGCTTCGTTTTTAAATAAAATTTTTCGAAATTTTCGTTTATTGCAAGATATTTCGCATAAGAACGCGTACCCCCGCTAAACTGTTCCCGTACACCTGGGGGTACGCGTACCACACTTTGGGAAACACTGACGTAGGTGATAGTTATACTTTTTATCATACGGCATTAAAAATTAAAAAATTTTAAAGTTTATTTATATATTGTTTTAATTCCACATTCGCTTTCAAAAAAATAGCCGGACACATGGGGTAATTTTCAGAAAAGTTGCTGGTCAGCAATTTGTTAACAGCACCCTAATAGAGTTTCCAAATCAGCACTTACCTCGCAGAAATAGCGGGATTCTACGGTTAATTTTAGATCTTTCACAAATTCACAAAAAACAGGACATTTTACAAAAAATCTGTCTAGACCACTGGCTTTCAAATCCTATTTCTACTAATTAAAAAAAATATATGCGTAGATTTTTCATAAAAAGTATAGAAGGACCCCAGCAAACCTTTATATAAAGACTTTTATGTTGAAATTATTTTACTTTACCAAAAAAACTAAAGAAAAAACTAGAACAGAAAGTAGATGCACCGAGCGAGCAATAATAATAAAGAATATAGTTTCGGGAATCCCTAACTCCCGTTTTCTCCCGAGTTGCCAGATATCCTTCCATCAGCTAATACCATGTCATTTTCATTCCCCTTTAAAACTCCGAGAGATCTCACACGGTTACCAGGCAACTTTGCTACTTTCTGGAGTTCAGAAGAGAACAGCAAATCGTCATCAAATTCGTATTGGAAGCATACCCTGAAATCCGGGAAAATTGCTTCTTTTCTTAAAGAAAAAAAATTTATTAATTTACACAAAGGAAATTTCTTTTCCCCCAAAAATGACAGGGGGTCCATTCGGCATTGTTTATAATCATGGACCCCACCGAAATAGCCAGGGTGGGGGGCTGGAACGAGAGCATCGAGTGGGCTCATCGATTATTTCCATGCCTCTGCCTCAGCTGTGGATTCCAGGCAAGACGCCTTTCGGGGGTAGATGGGAGCGATCGATGGTAGCTTCCTTTTCACCTGAGAAGACTGTTTTTGATCCTCCCCCACATCATCACACCACCGCCGACTCTAAAACTCTGGGACTGTACATATATAACGTTATCAATTTTCACGCAATTTTAGAGCACCTCTTTTTCTTTCAAATCTTTAACCCCTTCTCTTAAAATGGTATCGTTATCCAATGCCCTATTAATACAGATTTACAGCTATTTGACACTTTGTCTTTTACATTCTAAACGTGTGCAATAATTGATAGAATTAAAAAGAATTATTTATAATGCAGGTGAATATAAAAGGTTTCCCATTTAATAAGATATATACATTATAAGTATGTAAGAACAGTGGTTATTTCAGATTTATTGTGAAAGGTTCGTTTCTTTCTGGGAAAATGTGAAACGATTACTAGTAACTTCGACAAAATAGGAGTCTGATTTTGTGAAAAATTACAAAAACCAGTAGCATGATGAGAAATTTTGTAAAACGCCCATTTTTGTGAAATTGTGAAAAATTTACTCTTAATTATGTGAATGTGAAAATAAGTTTCTGTTTTAATGGGGGGGGGGGGAATCATATCTTCCAAAGAGTTTTAAAATTATGAATTAAAAACTAAGTGACTTCGTTTTCCGAAGAAAACATTTTGTGAAAGGTCTATTTTCATCACTAAGTATTTTGCCAGAGATCCATTTTTGTAATTAAATACTTAGTGAAGCGTCCTTTTTACTGCAAAATAAATTGTGAAAGGCCCACTTAAACCATAAACAATTTTGTTAAAGGTCTGTTTTTAGGATAAAAATTTTTGTGAAAGCCCGTTTTTAGGCCCGTTAACAGAAAAATTTGAATCAAACGTTTAATCAAGTGGTGCCATAAGAATTGTGGTCATAGTATGCACATCCAAAAGGAAGCAATCTGATAAATCGTATCATTTTCTGTTTCTATTTAAAGAGGTTGAATAAAAGAATGCGTAGTTTAAAAAATAAAACAATCATACAGTTTTAGTGGTCATTATAATAGTAATAAATAAATAATAATAAGTGGAATAGTTTTTTCTCACTGCCCCTAACATAATTAAATAGCCTTCCTTGAAATACTTGTATATTTATTCCATGATGAGTGGGCTCTTAAAACGAATCTTAGAATTAGATTGATTGTAGAGTTTAATGGTACTGGAATTGGAATCGGTTAAACTGAACCAAATATAATCGTTAGAGATTATACTTACTTTAATTAAAGACCAGATGGATTTAGGATTTATTTAAAGAATTGGTGATTTATAGTAAGCAAGTCAGAGTAAAGCAAGACATTAAAAATAAGTGATCACTGAAACATTTTGGAGTCGTGGGACTCGTGTTTAACTCCCAACTTATTATGAAATTATATTATTAACTAACTTATGAAGTTATATTACCGAATGTCATATAGAAGTGGGGGAAAATAACCATAATTTAACTATTCTGCAACGAGTTTATTTAATTATTTTAGGACCGACATCATTTTTAGTATAAATAAAATCATCTTGAATTTTTGGCGATTGGATTTTTCAGTTGATTTCAATGATAAACGTCACAAAAGAATGAAAGTTTTCAAACTTTGTGTAAATAAAATAAATGAACATTTTCATGGCATAAGAGTCGGAACTAGTTATACTGTGAAAAATATAAACAACATTACAAACTACAGGCAAACTGTTTAAACGTAGCTATAAACTAACACTGGCGAAAAAATCACCCGGTAAAACAACGTGGACAGCGCCTGAGCCGATACGTCTCTGGATCACGGGACATAGGGTTAAATAAAAAAACCCAAATCCTATGAGGCTCAGTGTGTACTTTTAGGGACATACATGGCTTTTCAGTAACGAAAGAGCCAACTTCTTGAAATGTAATCGCAGTTCCATAACTCTAAGAAAAAAGAACTACTACTTTAGATATAGAAACAAGTTAAATTATAAACTCTTATTTTGTTTTGTTGCTTGATTTTTCCAGGGTACATGACACGTGGGCTCTGCAGGCAAAAACAACAATATGTATTTTCAACAATTTCTTCCTGTTTCTTTCTTTCCGGAGCTACAACAATGATATTCGCATATATCTTGTCCATCAAAAGACGTTTGTTTAAAAATTTTGATTATCGATATCGATAAAATTTACGATATCGGAAACAATAAAACAACAATCTAAGACTCTTAAAACGAACTATGTTAAATAAACACACTCCCTTAAAGTGAAAACGATATATGTAGTATATGCACATCCCCCATACACTTCTGGGCAAAAGGGGGATGGTGAAAAGTAGATAAATCCCCCTTCGAACACACAACTGAAGAGCTTGAATAAGAATCACCCCCGCAAACGTTATTTCAATAATCATGCTACTCAGCACACATTTGAAATGCCAGTTCACAATTTGGTACAAATCCCGGCCTTGACGCTTTTTTTTTTTTTTTTTTTTTTTTTTTTTTTTTTTTTTTTTTTTTTTTTTGTCAACAATTTGTTTGTGGTGTTGTAAAGAATGTTGGTGTATAGAAATAATTAATGGTTTCACAAAACCGTTCAATTCGTGAAAAGGAGAATTTTTAAATGGATAACTTATTTCGCCCTCAAATTAGTTTAGATGATAAATTGAAACACGGAGTTCATTTTCAGACAAAAAATTAGTCTTTTCCCCAATAGCAATTAATTTAGCTTCACAAAGTCTATCAACCTTTACTCATTATTCCGGATCCAGTTTTTTTCAAGAAATTCATTAGCACTTTTCAGAAATATGATCAATTTTTCAAATTATGTAGTAAATAATGTTATTTTATTAAAGATTATTTACTGTTATTCACTCTTTTTAACAAATAAACAGAAAACAACAATGCAATTCTAGTTTTAACGAATATTAATAAAAACAAATGGAACGGAATTTTAAAGTATTAAAAATCTATCTTTAAAAGCCTTTAGGAAGAAAATTATTTATAATTAAAAACCGAATTTGATAAATTATACACTAAAATCTATTGTTTCGTTTATTTGGTTTTGTTTTCCCTAGAATTTGATTAAATAATAAAGTTTCATTATTAAAAAATGCTATTGATTTCAAATAGGGAAAATTCCTTGTGAAGTTCACCGGGAATTATTTTTAGAACATTATGTTATAAAAAAATTAATAATCTTACCATAAATTTTTTTGTCTTTATTATAATTGGAATCTTGTTCCAATGCCGCTTGCTATAATTGGAGTAATTGGATCAAGTACTTTTTAGTAATAAGGATTTCAAGTTTGTATCTGTACTCAAACGATTGAATAATATAATTAAAATTATACTTAAATTTCCTTATAAAAAATTATTAATTAATATTCCACTTAAACTTTATTAATTTTAATATTTAAATACTGGAATCACATATTTTTTTAAATAAGCACTATCTTCACAAATAACTCTTATAAATGCAAAAAGTAAAGATTGTAATCAATTTATATGTAATTCATTTATAAAATATAAAAGGGTAAAACCAGTTTAAAATATGCAAGCAATTTTTATATAAACAACTACTTTACAGTTACTTTTCAAAACTTCATTAAAACATTTTAATAATATATATTTTATTGCATGGTTTAAGATGATGGAATCCATAATATTTGGTTATTTAACCAATATTTTCTATTAATAAAATTCCATTTAAGTTATCCTGTTTATAAACTATTACAATTATTTTACAATTATATCCCAAAGATCAAAACACAAGAAACAAAACCTTTGTGTTCAATTTATATATATATATATATATATATATATTAAGCAACCATTTTCACGCAGAATATTGCACAGCGCTATTCCGAGATCGTGTCCATAGTTTGGAATGGCCCATGCTTTTCTGACTATATCACTCATGGCGGATAAAATATTTATACATTCTTCAGTAGTGGCGGTTTTCAGTTTTTCTACATATGCAGTTATTCTGCTTCCGAATCGATGCATGGCATTTTGAACTTCAGAAGGATCAGAATCTCCACTCAAGATTCTTATATCTTCGTCTAAACCTTGCATTATCGAAAGAGTTTGGCTACCATTTTGACTAAAAGGGAATGACTCAATTCCATTACAACTGAATGACATTCCCAATGACGAGACGTTGCCGAAATCAACTTGATGAATATTTTGACTGGATATAGAAGACTTGTTCACTCCTAGAGATGTAATAAAGAAGGCTTATTACTCTATTGAAATTATGCAGACATTAATAATGGATTAAAAACAATTCCAAAGAGGATCGAAATCCTTCCAAGTTAGTTTAGCAATTAACAGGCAGGTAAAAATAAATAATATTGCTTTGGGAGATATAATGGATCAGAGTGGTATATCTGTAAGTCAAGCACAAACGGGCCATTTGAAGAACTTAGCAAATTCCTGGGGGATGCTCAACTTTCGTCCGATTTCGAAGAGAAAAAAAAAGACGCTCATAATAACGGTAACTATACAAAAATATTAACTTTTTAAAATAACTATACAAAAATATTAACTTTTTAAAATAACATAAATTTATGAAAAACTATCTTTTTTACCTTATTTCTTAATAATTTAAATATTGATACGAATTTCCCAACTTGAAGTAAATTTATCATAGATGATCTGAAGTCATTACAAGTTTTTCAAAAATTAAATGAATAAATAAAAGTTCATAAAGTTTACCAAACAACGAGACGTCAACAGCTGGCTCTGACGTCATGAGTCACATGCGTTTGTATCCGTGATCTTCTTCTTGAAATGCAAGTACCCAATTGGGTTATTGCAATTCAAGAAGAAGTGAAGTGATTATACCTAATCATGGAAATTAAATCAGATTTAATTGGATACCTCTAAAAGATGTCACGCGTGTGTGTCAAACCTGATTGGTTTCTATTTCGGCTATTGGTACAATTTACCTACGATGACGTCACTTCCATTTATCCAATTAAACATTTGGTAACTAAAGGTATCAACAGGCCTGGAAGTAAGACGGAAAGATAATAAACTGCTAATCATCCCATTTCTTTTTAACTTATTTTAGGAANATATATATATATATATATATATATATATATATATATATATATATATATATATATATATATATATATATATATATATATATATATATATATATATATATATATATATATATATATATATATATATATATATATATATATATATATATATATATATATATATATATATATATATATGAGATATCCTCCATATGACGAACCATTCTTTATATAGCATACTAATTGTTTTCCTAATACGAATTTTTCCAACTTTTTTCATACCATCAAGTTTTTAGATATTTGTCTACTTGATTTTCGTAGTTTTTGGAAAAAAAATTCTGAGCCAGTGACTGACTTCCACGCCTGCCTGTTACAGAAACCATTACCATTATTCACGCATAACAATAGAATTATATGTAAAGGCAAATGACTGATTTCAAACAGACGTATATAATGTGTATTACTTCATTTATAATTGAAAGTCTTAATTATATAGTAAAAGTCTTCTAACATTTTTTTTTCTTAATTATTGCAAAAATCTCTTTTTTTTTTCTTTGTCGAATTTATCAACTAGAACCAATTGATTTCATTAGTCTCCACTCCATCTATTTTAGGTTTAAAAAAAAATCATTATATCGCTGACAGTTACAAATTTCTTCTCTAAGTAACAGAGTCAGCATAGTTTTGTAAGGAAAATGTCAATCAAGCGCATAAAGACCATTGTTTCTGATATATATATATTCCAGATGATATTTGTATCTGTACTCAAATTCTTTTCCCATCAAAATACATCAACTGGAAACAATTCATTTCAGATAAAATGGTTAAGATAAAATGCTTAAACATTTATTGTTCGCGTCAGTAATAGACGAAAGAAGAATTTTCTTCGCAATATTATCGATGACGTGGCAAGGGTTTAAATAATTTAAAATAGTATAAATTTAAAACAAAACTTCAACAAGGAGAGTTTTTTGATATATTAGAGATTAGAGTATATTAGACTGCTTTTTAAAAAGTTTTTTGTTCAAGATCATATTCTGTACGGATTCGGAATAAAAAAATAAATGTTTGAGGAATTACACCTAATTCCTAAACGTAAATGTTGAATATTATTTACTTCATATTCTATCGCAACTTTGCTTTCTTTCTTTTCTTTTTTTTTCTTTTTGTTCAAAATAAAAATTAATAAACTGAGTCAATATATGAATTGTTTGGACCAATATAGTAAGAGACATTTTCAAATTGTCGTCATTTTTGAAATATTTCAGATATTTGTCTTTTCGAATTTAACTATATTTTGAATTTTTCAGTTTTTTTTTCTTTTTTTTTCTTTTTCAAATTAAATCATTTTTGAAATTTTTGAGTCAGTATTGATTTTTATTTTCGTCAATATTGACGAAAAATGCAACTGGAAGTTAGACTTTTTGTGCAAGCAATTCGCTGTCATGCATGCCAGTTCCTGGAAGCGCTGGCATTATTCATTACAACGATATTCTTAGTGGTAGAGCATTTTTGTAATACCTTATCTTTATTCCTTATCGTTTATAAAGCAAAAATTAATTCAAAAGAAAAAAGTGCTTAAAATGAAAATTACTAATGAAATCCACAAAAAATAATTAAATAAATAAATAAAAATGAATTACATCCTATAAAGGAAAAAAAAAAACCAAAAATCTAAATAATGTCCTATAAAGAAAAAAACTGTCAAAATATGCAAAATGCATTCATCATCAACATGCAATCCCAGGTCATAATTAAATATATTTGAACTTATCATTACTTATATCATATATCACTATTTATTTGAACGTATCATTTACTTAATTGCAAAATTCACTGCGAATTTCACAATTAAAATCTATTGCCCTATAGAGAGACACCACTTAAAAAAATTTCTAATTTAGCAATTGTGAGTACGAAATTACTTAAATAAAGATCTTAAAAATATATCAATATGGAATTTACAGTGTACATGAATAAATACTAAAAAACAAGAATAAGTATCAAAGAAAAATAATATAATATAATAAATTGTTCATGTAACGGATACTTCGAAAATTCCAATCATATTTTGGGAAATTATTTATTCAGGCATAGAACTTTACTGCTTGAACGGATGTAAGTAAATATGCCTTATAACATTAAAAAAAGAATAAAAACTCGTAACTTCGAGAATCATTCCTCTTGTTTGATCACTAATAAATCCAAACAATTGTATATTGTGTTTTAACCTTTTTGTCTACCAGACTGTCGCGATATGTTTATCATAGACGCGCCGTCCTCTCCATCTTTCATCAAAACGGTCTTGAACTATAAGAATTTCATAAACAGATAACAAATATTATATTTATACGCCTACATCGCTATAGGACAAAATTAACGAACGCCACCAGCCACAGGGCGACTTAAAATAACAAAAGGCGATTAAAACAATTTTTGCCAGTCGCCATTTTTTCCTTTTTTCAATTTTTTTTGGTTGAAAATACGTGTGCATGTGCATTTTGATATAATGTTTTACAATATTCTGAAAATTACTTCATTTCACGCTTGTTTCTAAAAGAAAATTTCTTATTTTATAAAATAAACCCTGTAATGTTTATGTTTACATTTCGAGAAACATTTTTAAAAAAATGACTTATATTAAGAACGTTCTTCTTCTTCGCACTACAGCCCAGAGCAAGCCAGGGCAGTTTCTTCCAAGAGAGTCAGCTAGATGCTTGTTTTTTTTTCTAAATTAATTACTTTCAATGTCTTTTAAATCTTTTCAAATGCCATCAAGCCATCTGAGGGGAGGTCTTCCCCATTTTCTAACGCCACTTGGCTTGTTGAGGGTTAAAGGCTTCGTGTGGTTGTAATCCTCTGATCGAAATAAATGACCGACCTATCTTAGACGGTTTGATTTGATGGCTTTCAGTATGACAATGTAGAAATGTCCGTTTAAAAACCTTTTTTTTTTCGTTTTAAATATGTTTTTATATCTCTCAGTGATAGAATAATTAAAATGGAATTAATAATAATAAAAAAACTCAAACATTTTAACCGTTCCTGATTGTTTTGCATAACGGTAATTTCATTACATGTTTGTTATTTCGCGTATTTCTTCGTCTACTTTAATTTAAATTTATTTTTAGCCATTTCGAATTTATTGTACTATTTAAATTTAATTTCACCATTAACCATTTTGTATTTATCTTCTATTCAACTTAAATTTGGTTAGCATTTAATTTCCTTTAATCAATAAAAACTCAAAATTAGAAAAAGAGATAATGTACCAAACAGTATTTTCAACAACAAAACGCGCTCAACTCTGTTTAATTTTCATTCCTAATTGATCAGCTAAAATAAAATAAAATAAGCATATTAAAAAATTACGAGAACTATTATTTAATCTTTTAATAGCACTTAAAACTACTTAACTTATGAAAATATAATATATTCATAAAGCAGAAAGGCAGATAACTTAGTGAATTTTCAAACCAAATGTGTTATAACGTTCTAGCATATTATTAATTACAACTAAGTGTAAAACTGTTTTCTACTTTTTATTTACAACACAATGGCATGTTTCATATTAACGGTGCCAAAAGCAAACTTCTCGTAACAGATGAGAGCCATAATATGCAAATCAAGAAGTAGATGAGCATATTTATGAAAGTAAAACGTGCTAAGGTTGAATAGAGAAAACAGCAACATAGAAAAGTTAAGTTACGGTCCCACTGATAGAAGAACGGATATAGAATATTAAGCGATGTTCTCACAAAATATTACTTTAGAAGTTGGTGCATAAAATGGCCGTCACTGATGAGTTTTCTTTTTTCCTTAAAAACATTTTGTTCTGAATGAAATTTTATCTTTAAAAAAGCTTAGTTATTTAAAGAGGTTTGTAGATAGTAAAGTCTAGGAATTCAGGAAAAATTTTAATCACAAAAGAGTGTTTAAAGTCAATTAATTGCTTCATAGTGAGAAAATTAACCATCGAGAAAAAACTCGATGGTATTAATTTGTTGTGAATAAAAAACTGTAGAAATTAATCTTCAAAATAAAAAAATACTTTTGTTTATTAAAGAATTTTTAGCTAGTGTTTATAAAAGGTTGTTGTAAATTTGGGAAAAATATATTTATAAAACAGTAAATATCAGTTTTTTTGTTTCTTTAAATAAATCAGAATGGCAGGTTTTAGAAAATATGATTTCGTCTTCTATGTTTTATTATATATTGAAGAAATAAGCAATTGTTTTGTTATGAATACTTTATTAAATATCGTAGTAGAAATGCAATCATTTAAAATATTTTATGTAAGAAAAAAAAATTAAACTTAAAATGATAAAATACAAATTTTCTTCAGTAAATTAAGTTTAATAGTAGCACTTCGAGTTTAGTAGAAAAAAACAAATTGATAATAAGAAAAGCTTTAGTACAATTCATTTTATAATGTAAGTAAAAGCTTGGAAAATACAAACACGTGGATTTCTTATTATAAAAATTTCTTATTTTAGAATAAATTTAACCATAAAAAAGCTTTTTACATATGTTTGTTTTTTTACTACAAATCAGCATGGCAGACTTTTAAGTTTGATGCATTGTTTTATAAGCAAAAAAATAGGAAATTCAGAAAATCGTTTATAATACTATTGTGAAAAGCGTGTATTAGGAAGGATGATCGGATTAAAACATTTTTCAAAACATTTCCTCACCTATCAAATTTATTCGGAAAAAAAAAATCATGTTAAAAAATTGCTAGTTACATTCATTTCAGAAAAAGGTACTGGTTTTAAAACATTGCTAATGCTCATTTTACGTAGTAAGTACCAAAAAAAGAAAAAAAAAAAAAAAAAAAAAAAAAAAAAAAAAAAAAAAACAAGCACAAATGTAGCAAGTACGCATTTTTTAAAAAAAATTTTATGAGGCAATTAAGATGTGCATTTAGCGTGAATAAAATTTTACACTTAAAAGTAGAAATCTTTTTACCAAAAATACTAAATATTTGCAAAATGATTTATCACTTATTTATTTCTTAAATCGTTTTTAAATTAGCAAAAGTATAAATCGATGGTAAATTTTTTTTTAATTCAGATATTTAACTTTTAAGATTCATTAAATAAAATACCCTCCCCCTGTTTAACCTAAACGGACAGAAACATCAGATACACAAAAAGCCAACGTTCCTATACAAAGTAGTTTAGATAAACATCTGGCAGCATTGTGTATCACCTGCCAACAAATCCGATGTATTTAAAATAGAACAATGCGAAAATAAATAAATATTTCAAAACTTAATACTGCTACTGGCATTGCGATAAATATAGATCAATTTGTTGTGAAACTACTTCATTATGCGTCAAGTAAACAAAATTAACTTGATCATAGACCCCACAGATAGGCCCCCTGCTATCTTCAGCCATCAGAGCCCACACCGGAAGTGTGTCATCTTGTCAAAACCATAGACAGAGCAGAAAAAATAATAAATGGCGCACACTTTGCACAAGTTATTAACAAGAAAAATATAGAAATTGTCGAAAACACCAATTAGTAATTTCAAAATATTCGTTAATAACACAGAGGAGTTGAAGGAAGAACTAAAATAACGGCACTAACAAAGTATATGACCTTGAAAGTTAAGGATGAAGTATGGGGGGGGGAGGAATCGGATGACTTGGGGGTGTCGTGGGGCTCCAGCAATGCCTTCTGCTCAACTGGGTTCTCACCAGTTTTTGGTTCCCTCCCCTTACCCAAAACATTGCAACCTCAGAATAAATATTGCATAGTAATCAATGCAACATGTTACCCGACAAATATCCCACCTCTACTGATTAAACCGGGTAACAACGAATGCACTGAATAAACGAGAACGAATTAAGAAATAACCTGAGCATGTGATTTATTGCACGATTTCGCTCTACGATTCAGCAACAGCTGTTTCATTCTGTTTAACGGTTATCATTCGTCATGTGTGGGGTAAAAATTATGAATTTAAAATTATTAATTGTACTAGTCAGTTAGCTACGAACGAAATTGATTTTCGCCTATAGCAAAGAACTTGGAAATGGAAATTCTACTATATATTATTAACTTTATTATTTCTAAATTTTACTATATATTATTAACCGTATAAAATAACTGTAAAAATGTTAGTAAAAATTGATAACAAGATTTAAATAAAAAAATTTAAAAAAAAAACGCTTATAAAATATATTGCTATACTCCTTATGAATTAAGATTAAATAAATTATCATTAGTATGCTGGTGGGAGATGACTTAAAAACACAAAAATTAAAATTGATAAAAATGAAGACAGGCATCCATGTAACTTTTTTTTAATGTCCGAAAAATTTTCGAATCCTAGCGATGTCTGGTCGACACGAATTCGTACCCGGCACGCACCGACCGCAGTGCTGATGCAAATTATCCTCAGTGGTAGTGGGTTAGAGCCCTTATGCCGTCGGGCTAACTGTCGGAGGTTTTCGTGATTTTAAACTCCATGTCCCGCAAATGCAATATCAAAAATACCTCAACGATGGCAAATTTCTCTCAATATTTGGTCCAGGAGCTCTCTTGTCTTCAGGGTTGGTTTCAAAATTACAACGCTACGGAGTTGAACATTGGTAGTCATAAACTCAAAAATTGCGTCGACTGTTCAACGTCGACATAAGTTATTATATTCGTTTATAGAACTTTAGGTTGAAAGTCTATACAGAGACACATTTTAATCAATTTTGCTTTTGTTACAGATAAGCTAACTTTTTTTCTTCAGCACAATGTAGTCTTATTTTTTAATGCATAATATAAACAAAATGAGTAAAACTATTTTAATGGATAATAAAAATATAAACCATACATCAAGTATTCATTTGTTTGTTACTATTACTCACATTTTTTTAAAAAAAATATCGAAAAATTGGCTTTTATACTAAATAAACTGAATTTCTTGACGCAAAATATTTATCGATTCCTTACGTTCTTACTCGGCTTCTGTATCAACTTAACGAATAAAATGCGCTTTCATAAAAATTTTATTACATAGCTTTTAATTTTTTCTTTTTTTAAATAAATAGCTTTTAGCACAAAATTAAAATTACTAAAATAAATCTCTCTTTAATGCAAAGATAAAGTTGGGATTACGTAGATTAAATTATTCGTAATTAATGAAGTTTGTTAACAAAAACAAATTGTCGTTCATTAAAAAGCGCTTTTTTAACATAACACGTTTTAACGCTCTCACAATAAAGTATTAAAAAAAGATCACGCCAAAGTGTGATTATAATTCAAATGGTTCATGTCTTAAGCTTTTTTTACTCTTTTAACAGCCTACTCTGGGGCTTAGAGTAGTGTTTACTTCCATCACTTTCAAAATAACAGCAAGTTGGATTTAATCCAGATAAATGTTGCTTTGTTTGAATTCTCCTTCATTTATATGAATAATGTTGTCGACTTTATTTTCTTCCTCGTTTTCCAATCTAGCACTTTCATTTGGTGGTGCCAGATATCTGTCGTCGTTAAAATGATTTTCGTCTAGACCTGCTGGGACGATTTTACTCATCTTGTTGATATACAACTAAAACGTGCTTCCAACAAGCTTCAGGGAATATTACTTCTTCTAACATATCAGTGTTCTAGGACAAAATGAGTCAGAAAAGAGTATGTAAACACTATTTCTAGAGTCTTCAAGAGAGTTTCAAACGGCTCCAACACTCAAATAAATTGAAAGCTCTTCTCACCGAATCCTCATGAAAACTGCACAGGAAATAGAGATAGCACTGGTCATTATTAACGCATTAGGTCGATTCGGTGAGAAAGACAGGAACAGAAGGCGCTGTTTTAATAAATGGCGCCGTCATATTGAATTGAAAGAACTTCAGATGGGAGAAGTGTTGAATTATACATTAGCTTAACAATGACTAAGTTTTGGTTTCTGTCATTCTTGTCTTTATGTACAGATAAAATTTTAAAAAAAAATTTTAAACGGAGAAAAGTATGACGATTGATACAATTAACATCACAGAATAATAAGCAGCATGTCCTCGAGAAGAATCCGTACTGGCATGTGATTGATACAATTAACATCGCAGAATAATAAACACCATGTCCTCGAAAAGAATCCGCACTGACATGTGATTGATGCAATTAATATCACAGAATAATAAGCACCATGTCCTCGAGAAGAATCCGTACTGACATGTGATTGATAAAATTAACATCACAGAATAATAAGCACCATGTCCTCGAGAAGAATCCGTACTGACATGTGATTGATACAATTAACATCACAGAATAATAAGCACCATGTTCTCGAAAAGAATCCGTACTGACATGTCCTTACCGCGGGAGAAACGCTTCATAGCAATTTCTGCTTTACATACATTAGTAATTTAAAGAATAAAAAAGTGAGTTTAGCCGAAAATAAACTATATAATTTTTAAAAAAAAGTTTTTTTTCTTCAAAGCATCAAAATGCTAACAAAATATGGGAGAAATATTCAGAATTGTCTATGCCATGATTTCTTCGCCTTTTAGCAATTAAAAAAAACTAACTCAACAGTTCTATTCTGTATTGTTTATTCTTGGTTTACCTAAACTTAATTTTTTATACCTTTAATTTTAAATTACTAATGTAGGTAAGACAAAATTTTCCATTAAGCGTTTCTCCCGCAGTAAGGACTCTTCTTAAGGATATGGCACTTATTAATCCTGTGATGTTAATTGTATCAATCATAATACTTATATCAATTTTTTAATTTGTTTAAAAACTTTATATGAAGATAAACACAACAATGACAGAAACCAAAACTTTGTCATTGCTAAGCTATACTATATAATTTGTCATGAATCGTTTCTCTAGCTGTACAGTGTCCTTATCCTTCGCATGATAAAGGATCATTATTTTACAGCAAAATATCATTTAAAAACAAAACTTGTGATAATAACTTTTAAAACTTCTACGGATTCAATATTTTAAGAAAATAAATCAATAAATTTTTCAAATATTTCAAAAAATATCATTTGCATATCAGAATTCGTTTTCATCTTTTGGCACAGTCTTATAAAATTCTATTTAATCAAACACAAAGAAATTTTACACGCTACTATATACACCATATTTGCTTTTTTAAACTACACCGTAAAACATCTTGACGTATAGTTTGCTCGCATTTTTAGTGTTGACCTAGACTAATTTTTTATAGTGCATGTAGTCACATTTTTTATTTACTTTTTCAATGTTAAAGCTTTATTTATTTATTTATTTATTTGTTTACTGACAACACATATTGTCACGCGTATTAGAATCAAGTTAATGGCTTCATCACAAAAACATTTCGTTTAAAAAACAAGAACATTTTTAGTAATATATTCGCACTAATTCTTTCAAACAATTAATAATTTACTATAGTTATTTTGTCGATTCTATAATACTTTATACATGATAACTGCAGTTCTGTACTTAAAAATGTATTTAGTTTGCCTAAACACCGAAAATAGTGGCAACAATACACCAAAACGTTTTACAGTGTAGTTATGGTTAAAGTTTTCAATATATTTCTGTTTTAGGTTTAAAGTTTGTGTAAAAAGTCGTTTCAAAATGACTTATTCCTCAAACGAAAATTAAAAACAGAATAATGTTTGCAAATTAGATTGAAATCTGAAAATGGAAACAAGACTTTTCTCAACAAAAGAAACTACACATTTTCTATTCAAGTAATATCTTAATAAATTAACTGGAACTGTATCGCAGATGCGAAACAAGCTCAGTCTTGTCTTAACTCATAGGGTCAAAGACTTATTGATCCATTCAAGAAGCTAGAAAATTAATCTAATAACTATGGTTTAATAAAGAAAATGTGAAATGGGTAACAGCGTAAATTAGCTGCATGCAATATAACAATCATTGCCATTTAACTAAATAAAGCGAAACATGTTTTGATTAAATTAATGCATAATTTAGAAATTTTGCATAGCAATAACCAAAAGTAAAAAAAGTGTAGTTTTTTTTTGGAGGGGGGGGGGGGAGGATACATATTTTAAGTCTAAACTTCTAAGATGATTGATATCTAGAATATCTTCTTTGAATGAAAATTTCTGTCAATTATTCTTTAAAAATTTATAAAGTAAAAATTTAAAACGATCTATAAGGATTCTTTAAAAATTTATAAAGTAAAAATTTAAAACGATCTATAAGGATTGAAAATTAATAATTACACTAGGGATTAAAATAAAACGACCGTGTTTTTGCTCCAAAAACGTAAGTTTAGAGTTGACTTTTGAAATTTCATGCATTTTTTAAATCATTGTTGGGATGAATTTTACTTTTTTGTTTTAACCCGCAGTCATGCAAAAAACATAATAAAAAAAAAACTGTAAAAACAAATTTAAAAATTATGATAGTCTAAATTTTAAAAAGCCTCATATGTAGCGCGATTTGTCTATGCAAATCTAGTTTGTAGTTATTTACCATTGTGGCCAGACGGGCAAGCCATGTAAAATTAGCGTGGCATTCAACGTGTTAATTGCTCGATGGATATTGAAACAAATTTAAAAATGCTGTAATCGATATTTTTAAGAGGCAAGGTATTTAAAAATAAACCAAATGAAAGAGTGAAGAAAATAATAATAAGCCATTCTTTAAAATAGGATTGAAAATCAACAGGCCGAGGCAATCTTTCCTCATGACTTTTGAATCAGTTTAACGAAAAAGGATGCGATTCGCTCTGATTATTACCCAATGAGAAAAATCGGGACAACAGTCTTATGCTATAGGTCGCTGTTTCTTAGCTCTAAGTAGCAAAAACAGTTATTAAGAAGAAGAAAAAGTAAATACTTTGTAGGAAGATATGTGATAGTCTAACTTAAGAGGTAAATAAATAAGCATATAGCAAGAAATGTTTGCTTGTCATGTAATTCAGAGCTGCGTTATTTCACTCATTTGGGTATTAGGCTATCTATGGTACACGCCAAGAAATGAGTGAGTAGGGAAAAATATCCCATGAGGGATTTTTTTTTCAAAGGAAAAAATATTCCATGAGGAATTTTTTTTTTCCAAAGGAAAAAATATTCCATGAGGGATTTCTTTTTTTTCAAAAGAAAAAATATTCCATGAGGGATTTCTTTTTTTTCAAAAGAAAAAATATCCCATGAGGGATTTTTTTTTTTTTTTTCAAAAGAAAAAATATTCCATGAGGGATTTTTTTTTTCCAAAGGGAAAAATATTCCATGAGGGATTTTTTTTTCCAAGGGAAAAAAACAATCACAAAACGTTTTATTCCATTTTTAAACTACCGTAGTTTTATTTTTATAAGCCATATTTGTTAGGTTTAAAGCAATGCTTAAAATCTTTGCTTTGAAGGTAGATAAAATATTAAATAAAAAAAGTGCTTTTAGCATTTTTTTAAACATTTCTTTACTTGTATACATGTTTTTTTTTTTTTTTTTTTTTTTTTTTTTTTTTTTTTTTTTTTTTTTTTTTNTAACTTTTGATTTTTTTTTTAATTTTTTTTTTTAACTCTCGTGGCAAGCTAGAGAATATATGGGAATGTCACAAGTTTCTCAAAACACTTCCTCGGGCTGGCAAAATATTTGCTAAAAAATACTAATTTAAAACGCTTGTTTTAAAATATTATTAAACATAGAATAAAAAAGTGTTTTAAACATTGACTTTTTAAAAGTTTTTATACATAGATCACATTCTCTTTTTTTATTTCCTCGTATAAACTATAAAATATCCGGAAACGTCAAAAATTTCTGCGTCACAACATTTAAAAATTTCCGCATAGCATTTCACACACTGGCAAACATGTATTTCTCATAACAAAAGCAGATTTTTTTTTAAAAAAAAAACTTGTATTTTACATACATGAAAAAAACATTATTCGAAAATAATAGTAGAGTTTTTGATTTAGCAAAATAATTATTGATGCAATTTGTAGCGTTATATTTTTTTCATCCATTTTTTAATTTTTAGGGGAGTTAAATTTTAATCTGTTTAAAGATGCAAGAGCATTCAGTAAAATACGTCGTATCATCAATTAATAATATTAAAAGTTACTTTTTCAGGCTACGTAGATTGATTCCGTTCATTAGACTATAAGTTATTCAAAGCGTTTTTTTTTTTCATTTATATTTTATTTTTTAATATTTTTTTTATTTCTTTATGGGCAACACATTTTTTAAAAAAATTTTATGAAAAGATATTAAATATTTCCAAACTTTACATTTGTAAATTCGATTCTATACATACGTGAATAATATATATATATATTAATGATTTTTAAATTTTTAAAAAATAATATATTTACTTTTCTCTTCAGTAATATAGTACTACAGCTATTGATAATTATTTCAAATATGCAACTTACTTTTAGGATGGTTTCTACTCCAATGGGACTGGTAGGTTTCTGGAAAAGAAAATTACTTATTATTGGAATAATTAATGTTTATATATACAAAACATATTTCATACGGAACAAAATTATAAGTAAAAATCAATATGAAACAATTGAGTAGTGAACATATGAAACAATTGAGCCTTAATAGTAGTAATTTTAGACGATAAAATAGCTTATTTTTCACCAAGCACTGAAAAATAGTGTTCCATACATTAATAAGTATTTTTAGAATCCTTACCAAACGTGAAAACAAAATAGTATGCACATAAGATGTCACGAGGAAAACACAAAAACGTAATCGAAATCTAAAAAGTTAAAGTAGAGGAAGACGAATGTAATAAAAATCAAAACAAGTTTAATTGGAGGTTGAAACTTAAAGGTTTTTCTAACAATTATCTTTTTGCTTCTGTCTCCTTCCACTTTCAAACATGGCTTATTGCTCATTATATCAGCTTCCTGTATTGTAATTCATCAGATTTTGGTAGAGTTTCTATTTCTCCTTGGTTAAATATTAATTTGTGACCCTCTATGCGCATACTTTTTTATTTTTAATTTTTATAAGGATTCTAAAAATGCCTATTAAGAGTGGTCTTTGCGAAACACCTTGTATAACTTAGCTTTTGTGAAGCATAAAATTTCTCTGCCAGATCAAGAATCCGAATTTGGACCTTGAATTAAAGGTGAACTTTTTTTTCAATATTTACCAATAAACATTTATAATTATCAACTAGGAATTGTTTTCAAATAAACAAGAATTTCAATGTAACATTAAAAACAAGTCGTTCATATTTTTGAAATCTGGTCAATTATGAATATATTGTTTCAATTTTGATTAAGATTACCATTATCAATTTTAATTAACGAGATATTTCAAATCATTAAAAATAAAATTTTAGTAAAGTCCTTGGGAACAAGTTTTTTTATACAGTGATCGAAATTTTAGAGAGGATAAAGGAAAGAAAAGCAATTATCAAAATTCGACAAATCATTAATGAGGAAGGCGGTATCATCATTATCAACATCGCCTTCTACATCCGTTAAAACTCTGAACCGACAGAACCTACATGCCTCAACAGAGCTGTTTGCTACATGACCTCGGACCAGGACAAATACTTGCACTACTTCCACACTGACTATCAAAACCAACTACTAGTTAGGATCTAAATACTGACTATTAAATGTATACTGACTATCAAAACCAACTAGTTAGGATCTAAATACTGACTACTAAATGTATGCTGACTATCAAAACCAACTAGTTAGGATCTAAATGCTGACTATTAAATGTATATTGACTATCAAAACCAACTAGTTAGGATTTAAATACTGACTATTAAACGTATACTGACTATCAAAATCAACTAGTTAGGATCTAAATACTGACTATTAAATGTATACTGACTATCAAAACCAACTAGTTAGGATCTAAATACAGACTATTAAATGTATACTGACTATCAAAACCAACTAGTTAGGATCTAAATACTGACTATTAAATGAATACTGACTATTAAATGTATACTGACTATCAAACCAACTAGTTAGGATCTAAATACATCAAATTTTTTTAACTCTCTTTAATGATGAATTAAACGCTTTAAACTCCTTCAATAACAAACTGAATGCCTAATAAATTTGTTGAGTAGCCAGACCCTCAATGAACAATCAATCTTGTGAACATTTATAAATTTTTATTTGAATTTACCAATTTAAAATGAGTTTCTTTCAATGATCTTAAAATAAAATGTAAGATACGTCTTCTTATCTGTAACATATAATCCTCAACTTATATTCTGTATATAACAAGGAAATTATGTATAACCTTAATTTCTTTACTATTACAATACATATACCGACACTTCTATTTATCGCTATTGTATTCATCGCTATACTATCGAAGATAGTCGTTACATCAGTACATCACGTTCAGTGCAATCAAATAGTAATTTGTAATTGACCTTCAGTAATTGGGCGGGTCGGGGCTAAGTTACGATATGAAACAAATCGAATTTCGTCAGGAAAGCAGTTAACAGGAATTGCACTTGGGCTACTCAAATAATCTTTCTAAAAATTGACGAAACGTTTACGATACTACAAATCTAACAGGTTTTATAAATTGATTATTGTATCGTATTCTAATCAACTATGAAAATAGCAATTTAGATACAGGAAAAGAATTAGACGTAGTCCAACAAACGAAAACAATGAAAGATACTTCTGTCAACAACACACTCACAAATTATATTCGAAATATCATTTTAACTGTATTTTGATGACTATTTCGAAGGCTTTGTCCTCACATAAAATATCACTTATCAGCGATAATATGCCACTCTTATAGCTGTTATGAGTTTATAATTCATGATGGTTAGGTTACATTTTGCCTATCTTTGGCCAGGGCTCTCTATGTCTTTAATGAAAGAAAATGGCGCAAAATTTCAGTTTGAAAATCAGCCACAGTTTTGCAAACATGAAAAACGTTTGAGATTTAATCTTTTAATATTTGTAAACTTGGTCGTAATTCTTTTCTTAACAATCAATGTAACGGCATATTTTTTATTCACTGCATGTGTATAACTTTATGCATTCAGAGACACGTCTAGCGACAAAACAAATAACATTATCTATTTTATTTTTTGTTTTAACTTTACTTTCTTGAAGCTGCTTCTTCTTTTACCACACAAATGTTTTAGTTACAAGGTTATATCAAATTCTAATATTTTTTTTTGGTGATTAATTTGTGACCAGATTATTTAAATATTTAATGTTTAAAATGGGGAATTTTTTTCCCCGGTGCATTATTTATCGATGACTTGTCAGAAATCCAATTTCTGGATGCTTCCCATGCTCCTAACGTCGTTTAGCAAGTACACATTCACTTGTAACTTGAATTTGGAGTGATGGTTAAGGTTTCAGGAGCTTCCCGGAGCCCCTCAGTCCATCCGATAGATTTTTTTTAAATTGGTTTATAATGAAAATTATCGCATTTCATGGTAAAAGTTTTTCAGCTCAAAAATGTGGAGCCCATGAAGAGTATTTCTCAGAATGGCGCCAATGTAATAAAAATAAACTTTTCAATTTTCCTTGCCAAATAAAAAAATGCATTTGACTTATACTCATTTTTCTCTATAAAATAAAGACATGTTAGTTTTACGGCCCACTAGCATCATGGCTTAGCTGAATTGTCTGGGCTCATAAAAATCTGCAAAAATCGAGACGCATTCGTTGATTTTAATGATTTTCATCCAGACCAAGAAATCTTGTAAAAATGACATTTTTTTTATAAAAAAAATATTTGATAACTTTTATTATATGTTTAAAGTATTATTCCGCTCTAAATAAACCCAGATTATTCCATTCGGAAAGATGGTATTTAAAGTTATAGCTTTGCTTTGAGTTTTGACACTTAAAACAGTGCTTTTTTTTTTTTTTTTTTTTTTTTTTTTTTTTTTTTTTTTTTTTTTTTTTTAATATTTCTTGTCGTGAGAGCTTTGAAAAATACCCTTAAAAATTTAAAACTGATAAAATAGGATTAGAAGTATAATTTCTAAATGTATTGAAAATGCGTTAAATTTACGCTTCTCATGACATGTTTTGTCCATTTTCGAAACATAACAATAAGGAAACTTTTATTATGTTTCAAACATGATTTCTTTTTATCTTATAAATTCTGTTTTCAAACATGATCAATGCAACACCACCAGTTGCGTGGTTACTCATAATAATAAAAATGATCCAATATTTCTCAGAACTTTTTTTGCGAGATCAATAACATCAAAAACCCATTTATGATCGAACGTTTCTTTCTCAAAAGAGCGAGTCATTCAAATTTCTTACATAAGCAAACAGATAGAACACTTTGCAGAATTAATACTTCTGCAGGACTAAAAACATATGGATTTCTGTGAGTTATTGCTATTTATCTTAGATTCAAGTGTAAAGCATAGTAGAATAAATTACAATAAAACGGACAATTTCGTGTCATAGAATAAATTACAAAAAACGGTCAACTTCGCGTCAAAATGTTAATTTATAACTAGTATAATGAAATGCACAATTGGTAACAATCTACTAGATTTGCAGTTCGACAGCTAAGCGAAAATGAAAAAAAAAGTTTTTTTTTAATATTTATAGTTTATTAACTTTCAAGTGTTAGGAAAATTAATGAAATATTGAATATTTATAATTTAAGAAGTGATACTAAGCAGACATAAGATAGCATTTCTGAAATATTGTTTTATTAATGGCCCTTATTTTCTATTTTGTTCAAGAAATGAGTTATGTATTGTTGCTATCATTGGTCGCGCCCACATAGAAGAAATATACATTATTTGGCAATGAACATGTAGCATAATTATTAAGAAGACATTCATTAAGTTGTGTTTTTTAGGTAGGTTTTTTCCAATTTCTATGCTAATGAACTCATTAATTAAACACTCATTAATTGAAGTAAAAAAATAATTATTTATACCTAACCAACAGTGGAGGTCAAATAATAATCGGATGTGAGAAGCTAGTTTCAACCCACTCTCTCTTGAAATTGTTACTCGAGTACGTTAAGAATTGCTAGCAGTCGTAATCATTTAGCCAGGGTAACTGAAAACATCACCAGTATTTTTTAATCAGCCAGGCATTATTTCGGGTTATTGCAGTGAGCCTATATACTTTTAGGCTAATTAGAAATATATCCTTCATTGCGTAATTAGCCTGTTTTAAGGCAGTTTATAATAAGTCAAATAATTGAAGACTTATTGTATTGTAAATAGCTTACTATAAGTTTATTGCAATAAGTCTAAACAAACTCAATCTGAGTAATCATTTTAACAATTTTTAATTATCCTGCAGGCATTTAGACTTAATGTCTTACTAAATAGGCACCGTTCAAATATTACGTAAGCATGTTTTGGAAATCCCCCTATTGTCACCAAAATTAAGCAAATTACTAATCCCCTTCCCCCCTTTTTTTTTGTTTTGCTTTAACTTTGCCTTTTATTGCAGTAATCTATTTTTTAAGAACGTTAAGATCAAATTCAAATAAAAGATGTAGCTTAGCATAAAACAAAATTTGCGATTCGTTTTCTAATATTTTTAAGTTCCTTTACGAAATGTTTTTCTAAGTTTTTTTTTATTTCATTTTTTTTGTGCCCTTTTTAAAAAGAAAGTTTAGGGTTCCCCTATCCTTTCACCCCCCCCCCTAGTCAGCAAAAATAAGCAAAACACAAACTCTCAAAGAACAATCAAAACAGCAAAAGCACACTATAAAATTTCAACAGTGTACAGTGATACGCTTATTTTTGTTAAAACCACAATAAAACTCAGGAAAAAAAAAATTTCAGTAGAATATGACTGAACAAAAGACCAAAAGAACATTTTATAGGAATATACAATTTTTTGCATGATGTCTCAGATTTCTCACTTTATCTAACAACTGCAAAGCTTATTTCTAAGCTTATTTATTCTTATATTATTATTAAGCTCTTATTTCACTCTTCCCAATTCTTAAGAGTAATTCATATTTTGATGAATCATAGTGCAGTCATCACAGTAATTAATTCTCTCCTTTTAAATTATTATGAATCAAATCCTTAAAGCTGAAAGTTCAATTGATAGACAAAGTTATCGTCTTAAAGTGGAATCTTACGGGCAAGCAATAATATTTCAAAAAAATATATATATAGAAATTATTATAATAAAAAAAACGTAAGAAAAAGAAATAGCGAAAAAAGATTAAGGAATCAGGTTTCCAGAATTGTTAAAGAGAAACGTAAGTATAAAGCTAGTTATTTGTAGATTTTCACAACATAAAGAGACAAAAAAGCTTTTCGAAACAACATATTGGCTAGTCAGTTTATTTTTCTTATGTTGACAAAAAACTACTGGATTATTCTTATTTTTAGGGATTATCGCCCCTAAATAACTATACTCAGAAAAACACTCAATTTTATTATTTTATGTCTGATTAAAAAAAGAAAATGAAGGAGTGCAAAATGGAACAGAAATCTTTTATAACTTAGAAAATAAGAAAGAAGAAGAACGACTTAGTTAAAAGGTAATAAAGGGAATGAAACGAATTAAATAAATTGCTAAAGTAAATAAAAAAAGATAAAAATATAAAGGTCGTTATATTAAGTGTTTTATTATCAACCAAAATGTAAAATAGGAATTTCCTCCAAAAAATTAGTTTTAAGTGATTCTCCTTTGATTTTTATAATTCTTTTTCATAAATTACTTTTAAATGTTTGACACCATAAATTATGTTTCAACAGACAATATGTAAATTTATAGGACGCCCCTAACGATAATGTTGAGTGCAAAATTTTGTTATAAAATGGAAACGAAGAAAAATGAATAACGAAGCTCAAAATAAAAGTTTAAATAATAAATTTATGCCCAGTAAAAAAATTATAAATTGAGTGAAAATTGGGATGTCGTTTTAAAGTGTACCTGAATTTAATGTAAATAAAAATTTCATATATTTTCAGAAAATTTATCAAAACGCACCAACGTGATAAATAATGTAACAGGATCTAAATGAGGAAAATTTAAGATATAGGAATTAAACACACTGCTTTTAAGCTAAACAATTAAATTTTATTTAAAAAAAAATATTGCAAAATCCAGTTATTGATTTCCTATTATATTCCAGTTATTGATTTCCTATTATATTCCAGTCATTGATTTTAATCCATTCTATTTATTTCTATCTAACTCTGGGAAAAGGAAAACTACTTATTGAAGTCTGTGATAACTTAGCTCTACGAAATAACAGCCTCCTGTTTTAAAGAGGTTTAAAACAGAAAATTTTAATAAATGATTGGCTTTATGTTATAAAACCTGTACAAAACTTAAACGAAGAACTTTCCATAAACTTTATAACTCTTTTTTTTTTTTACAAAATTTTCCTACTCAAACGTTTCTGAATTATATGTCAGATACGCTCTTTATTTTTAGAGTTGTATTTGTTATATCTACACAGTTTTCATAGAAAAAAATTCTTCTGGTCGTACTTTTTTTTCTTTGCAACAGCGAAGACATGGACGAACCTTTAAGAGGACATATAATTATAATTATAAGGACGAACTTTTAAGAGGATATATAATTATAAGGAAGAACCTTTAAAAGGACATATAATTATAATTATAAGGACGGACTTTTAAGAGGACATATAATTATAATTATAAGGACGAACTTTTAAGAGGACATATAATTATAATTATAAGGAAGAACCTTTAAGAGGACATATAATTATAATTAAAAGGACGAACCTTTAAGAGGACATAGAATTTAGGACATAACTTTTCATAAACTTCATAACGCTTATTTTTTACAAAATTTTCCTACGTAAACGTTTCTGAATTACACGTCAGATATGCTCGTTAGTTTTAGAATTGTATTTGTTATATCTACACATAATTTTCACAGAAAAAAATTCTTTTGTTCGTACCTTTTTTTTTCTTTGCTACAGCGAAGACATGGACGAACCTTTAAGAGGACCGTATAACCGTGGAAAAAATTCATCATGGCGAATTCTCTTCCGCCAAAACAAGTAATTTAAAATTTAAAGAATAGAAAAAGTGTGTTTAGGTAAACCTAGAGACAACCAACAATGAAGCTTCAAACACTAAAAAATTTTTAAATATAAATTTAATTAAAATATAAATTTAAGCAAATTATGGCAGGATAACGCAAAGAGGAAGATATACTGCAATAATTTGTTTACATTTAGACATACTACAACATTTTTTGAGCATTGGAAACTTCATGGCTTTCTCTAATTTACCTAAATTTACTTTTCTTTGAATTTAAAATTTTAAAATACCAATGGAGGGAAAACAAAATTTGCCATAAAAAGTTTTTCCTGTGGTATAGCGTCCACTGAATAAAAATGCTCACGTAGTTAATGCAGTGCTGCTTTAAGAATCAATTAAGTCAGAGATAAGTGATTAAATATTTAAAACCATAAATGTTGTAGATCAAATAATACAAAGAAAAGCACCATGTTCATTGACAAAACAAAACAAAAAAACAACTAGAGACGTTTTAAGCTTTTTTGTTCATTATAGATCTTATTTTTGATAATTTCGGTCGACTAGGATTTAACAAGCGAATTACCTGGGTGCCTTTCGTTCTAGTTATAAGCGAGTTCGGCTTTTCTTTATTAAAGAAAAAAATATCTTACTCGACGGTAAAACAAAGAAATGTTTCACTTCTCTAAATAAGAGAAAAAAAGAAGGAAAAAACAATTTGAAACTATTCCAAGATTTTTCAATCCATTAAATTTTTGAAGAAACAACTGCCGATCATTTTCGACTCCATAAAATAACTGTAATTTATCACAAAACATATTTCTTCAAGTTCCGCACGTCATGAATTGATTTAGGGCAATAGTAACTATTCAAACCAGACAATAGAGATAAAAATAGTAATTTCAAGACAATGAAACTGGCATCATTTTCTATGCAAATTCTTGATGTTATCTTCGTATTTTCTAATTAACATGGTTGATTGTAGCCTATAAAATATCAATTTTATATCATGTATAGAGTATTAAAATTACATAAAATAAAAAGACACACCCTAAACCTTTTGATCTAATGATCGGATATTCACGAACTAAGATGCAAATTTAATGATTCGAGGGACACGCCTTAAATATGCAAATTAGGAAATTAAATATGCAAAATGCACACATCAGTTTAATCTACGAAATCGAACACAAAACGTAATATCTCTATATTAACATACTTTTTTTTTCACGCATTCGAATTTTTGACCTTCAAATCTGGGTGGGTTGGCAATAATCTGGCAACATATAATCCTTATAGTTTATAGTTAGGAGAGTGAGGCCTATGAATTTGAGTTTTAAAATCGTACATTTTAGTCATTTCGCGTTTTAATAAAACTCAAACTATTCACGCGAAAAAAAATTTGCACTGATAAAACTCTTATCGAAGGTTGTTTATTACTTTTTATTAATATAATTTAAAACATATGATGATTTATTATTTATAACTTAAATATGGTGAAAAACTTTAGCACGTAAATTTTTACAATATGTTGATCTCAGTAATTTTGTAATAAAATTTAAAAAGTCATATATTTAATTAACTATTCATTTCTCGAGCGATGTTAGCTTGATTTTGTTCTATTTTTGAAATTTGTAATTCAAAATTTTATTAGATAAGGCGTTGTAAAAATGTTTTATTTTACACTTTAAAAAATGTTCGATCATAATTAAATTATTGTAATAGAAAATAACATTATAATGCATTATTAAATTATTACTTGTTTATTTATTCATTTTGCAAGTAGTTAGTTATCTTTACATAATTGATACCTACCCCAGTTTAAGCTTTAGAAATGCAAATCCGTAAAAAAAAAAAAAAGTAATTTTTTGGGAGAAAGTTAACTTTTATGCCGAATTTCGAGATTAAAATATCATCTGCACTTAATATATTTGTGGCGTGCACCACGAAACGTTAAAATGACATTTTAGTAAAAAAAATTAAAAAATTATAAATTCAAACGTAATGATTACTGGATTATTCAGGGTGCAAAATTTTTTATTTTTCTCACTATATAACATAGAACAACAGCCAGAAATAATGAATACTGTACATTCTCATATCTGAAGACCTTCCTCGCATGCGCGCATGCGTAAGGTCTGTTTCAATTCCATCAAAATAGGGGTGTAAAGGAGAGAAAAAAATGTAAGTTGTTTCCATGCAGTTCGCCGTGCAGTATCCTTAGAATTTTCGGAAAAGCACATTTCAGCGCATCACCCCTTCTAGAATAGTATCGTCTTTGAGTGGAAAATATGGATTTCGAACGGAAACAAAGAAACCGTTTAGCTACTTTTATTTATATTTAACTTTATAATCGGTTTTATTTATATTTAACTCTATAACTAAAATAATATAACTTTTTATTTATATTTAAACAAGGTGTTTCAGTTAAAAACAAAATTTATATTTATTTTTAAAAGTTCATAAATTAAATTATCAGTTTTGTTTTCTTTACTAGACACATTTTTTTTAGGATATAAATTTTTTAAACAAACAAAAATGAAGAGAATCCAGGCATGGCAGCTTTTTTTTTTGGATAATTAGAAGCCAAAAAAAAAAAAAAAAAAAAAAAAAAAAAAAAGATATCATTTGAGAGGAAATGATGTTTTTTTCCTGTGGCAATCCGTGACTTCTCAGACTTGACTTAGAATGTTAGAATGGCTCAATTGGAAGACATACAAGTAGTTTTGTTTTCTAACAAACTCTTTTTAAGAAAGCACACTCTAAATGAAAAACACACCTTTTAAGAGAAACCATAAAAATAAGAAAAAAGAATTCGGAGGATATTGATTGAAAAAAGCCGTGAAGGCACACGCAATCATTATTTTGGAATTTATAGAGCTTCTTCAAACACCTTTGTCGCTTGAAATCAAAAATATTTACTATGGGACTTTCCAACAGAAATTCGATTCGGTGTTCAATCAGGCTGCAAGAACTTTTATTATGATTTTGCAACTTGATAATCTACTCCTAAAAACCGATTTACTATATAGTAAAGAAATAATTACAATAGTGATGTTTTGGTCTTTAAAATGGCAGGAAGAAAATATTTTAAAAAATTCATCATGTTTAAAATTTAATATAATTGTCAGCATGCAGCGCGGGTGGGAGGGGGAACACCTAACAACCTTTGTTCTAATGATTGGATTGTTACGGATTAAGGTGAAATCTTGATGGTTTGAAATGTTCACCTTAAACATGCTAGTAATTAATGTTAAAATCTTTTTTTTCAACTGTCTATGAATTTTCAGGTAAATAAACAAAATATGACAGGTATAATATGCTTAATATACAGTCGCAATAAAAAATATGAATAAAAGTGAAGTAAAAGTACTATAAATCAATCATGTTGTAGAATAAAAAATGAGCAAATTAACAAAAAATTAACAAAAGCAATATTCAATATGGTAAGTATTTCTACTGTTGCATCGCTTTTTTGTTGTAAGTACAATAAATCAATAAATTTAAAATATGAATTATACTTTTAAAAGCTGATGAAATACATTTTAATAATAATAATAGTTATTGAAGCGCTATCTTTAGAAGTATGTTAATTTGTTTTCAACACTTTAAAAAATTTTGGTGTAGAATTGCCACTATTTTTGGTTTAATTAATTTTAATTAATTTGGTTTGGTTAATTTTTGGTTGGTTTGGTGTAACTAAATTTTTGTTACACTGCATGTAGTATTTTTTCCATTCTTTTTTTTTTCTTTTTCGTTTTTTTTTCACTGTTGTAATTTATTTATTTATTTATTAATTTTTTGTTTGTTTATTGACAACACATATTTTCAAGCGCATTAGTATCTAAAGTCTTCATAGCAAAAACAGTTTGTTTGAAAAACAAGCATATTTTTAGGAATATATGCGCACTATTTTTTTTAATTATTATAATTATGCCAATTATAGATAATTTTTTGTACGATAACTGCAGTTCTGTACTTAAAAACATATTAAGTATACCTAAATATCAAAAATGGTGGCAACTTAACACCAAACTTTTTTACAGTGTTATCTCTTTTACAGGAAATTAAATCTATCACGGGCACCATAAAACAAAAGCTATATTGAGCTTTTGAAATCAATTCTCTAGCTAGATTTTTTACACTTAAAATCATTAGATTCGGTATGCTTTTCAAATGAATTTATAAAATGTTCAAAAACAAAAGAAAGCTCTATAAAAATTGAAGCTAAAAGTCATTCTATTAACCGGAATGAATCAATTAATTAACCGGAACTAAGTTTCACAAATGGTGCTTTGTTTTGGTGTAATCGTTTTTAAGCAGAATTAAACCATATCATTAAATTTTTTCCCCTTCAAGTTTCTGGTTGAAGCTAATACTTTTATCACGTTTCATATATAGTTAAACAAAAAACTAATACAACTTTCTTATTACATATTGATAGAAACAAAGATTTCAATGACGAAAACGCAACATTAGTTCATTATTAAAACTATTAAGCATAGTAATAACAATTAGATTGAAAAACCATTTACATAATCCATAAATAAAAATAATTGTTTCTGACATAGAATTAATTATCAATGCTGTAAAAGGATTGTATACAATTAACTTTCTAATTCAGTATGTTAAAGATATAAATTTAAGCTGACCTAAACGAAAATTAGGTAATTGAAACAATAAGAGAAGGAAAAAAATTTTTGAAGGTTTCTTGAGAAATTTAATGTAATGATAGTACGTAAGCCACATTAAATCAACATAGTCTTTTTACTAGCAGTTTTTCAAAACAAAATATATATATTTTCAAACAGAGAATTCCTTTAGAAATTTGTAAATTGAAATTTTTTTTGTAATAAATTATATTTTTAATAGGTTCTTATGTCACCGAAATACGTGGTTTAAACAAACAAAACTGATGCTACTTACATTTAAAAAAACTTTTTTCTCCATAGAACAAATGGTAAGAAAGTTAAAGATGGCAGCTTCAACTAACTAGCCTCCTCATTATACTTAATTGAAAACTCCAGATAAAGGTTTCAATAAGGAATGTTATTTAAGCTTTATTTGAGGCATTATATAAAAATAAATAAAACAAACTTGGATTTGTAAATCCATGATTGTGTGTGTATGTCGTAAGTTGGGTGTTTATTTATGCTTGTGTGTCAATATCTATAAGAACTTGAGTTTATTTTAGAATGTTTTAAATAATATATGTTAGGGGCATATTTATGTTTGTGTATCAATATCTATAAGAACTTGAGTTTATTTTAGAAAGTTTTAAATTATACATGTCGTAGGCTAATAGGGAGATACGGTTCTTTACAAACCACAAACGTCACTTAGTAATGTTCTAAGCTAATTGTTTCTCTTAGGGTTAGGCAAATGCACTGTGCAAGTATTTTTTAATCGGTCTGACTAATTTAGGTTTATTACAATGGGCCCAATTAATTTTGTCTAATTAGATGTATTTCAAGCCGTTTGCAAAGAGCCTAAGCAGATACAAGATGACTGAATAATTTTTGCATGTTTTCTAATTAGCCTAAAAGCATACGGGCTGTTTGTAATGAGCTTAAAAAAATACCAGACAGAATAGAAAATACTGGAGAATTCCAAATAACCTGGTGCAGTTTCCTAAAAATCCTGATTGAAATAGGCTGATGTTAGTTAGTCAGAAGGAATAAGTTTGGACAAAATTGAATTCAGGGTTTAATTACGAAAAGCTGAAAGCCAAACTGTGCCAAACTTGAATTATTACTCAAGGTAACGTAACGCAATTTATGTTTGGCACTGATAATAGATTAAGTCTGATGCGAAACAAAATGGTGAAATAAAATCAAAATAAAAAGAGCAACGCCACTTAAAATCGTGGAAGTAGTATTAATCTGAATTTTTTCCACAGCACATTCATTCAACTAACACTATTTTAAAATTATTATTCAGAATTTTAGAAAACAATATGATTCTATGATTCAATTTCTGCAAATTCAGACGCATTTTTATAATATATAAAGATTTTAGAGAAGAGAAAAAAAAAAAACGTTTCAAATAAATTACAAAGAATAAATAAACAATAAATGTATTAAATAAAGTTTTTAAAGAATCAAGCATTTTTTGTTAATTATAACAAATATAAAAACAAAAATAGCATTTATCATAATCAAAATAATAGAAAACCTCGAACATTGAATAATCATGGAGCTTTTAAAACGATCAAAATCATTAAAAATTTTAAATACCATAATCATCATTTAAAGTTTTTAAAAAGACACCGTGATAAATTCTCGATTTTAGACGAATTTTTAAAAACTAATCATAAAACTAAATAATTTTAAAAAATACGTTTGATTTTATAAAATAAAGAATATTCTGTTAATTACAACAAATGAGAGTGAAATTAGAAAAGAAATAGGATAACTAAAACAAAAATGATTTATACCAAATTACTTTTCATTGAAAAACAAAAGCAAGTTTTCTACAATTTGAAGTTAAGCAAATTTAATTAGAAAATTATAGCATTTTATGAAAAAGAAGTGAAAAATGAAGATGAAAGAAATTAGATTTTTTCTTTTCTTTAAAGAGTAAGAGAAAGCTTGGAAGCTTGTTGCCGTTCATATAAGTGAATACGCCCGATTTTAAAAAACAAAACATTTTCTGTTAATTAAAGCAATTATGAGTGAAATTAGTAAAGATATAGGATAACTAAAACAAAAATGATTTATCCTAAATTACTTTTCATTGAAAAACAAAAGCAAGTTTTCTACAATTTGGAGTTAAACAAATTTAATTAGAAAATTATAGCATTTTATGAACAGAAAAAGAAGTGAAAAATGAAGATGAAAGAAATGAGATTTTTTTCTTTAAAGAGTAAGAGAAAGCTTGGAATATTTTGCTGCAGTTCATTGAAGTGAAAACAAAGAGAGGATAGGGGGGGGGTCGAAGTGGGTCACGGGTTAGACGAGCTTGAGATCACGCATCATGTGGAAAGAAATCACACAGCATGAAATGCATGAATTCACTAAGTATAATCAGTCGCCTAACTTTTACAGGAACAAAAGCGCGGCCTTCATTCATTTAAGTAATAACGAGAAAAAAAATTGTGACCGCAGAACGTTTCAGTTCTTGAAGACAGCTATACCAGATGAAATTGTAAAATAATTTTTCATTTTTGGCTTGTTAATAAATAAAATATATTTATTGATAAAAAGGAATTTTATTTTATCAAAGTAGGTGATATTTCATTCAAGTGATGATATAATCCAGTGGTCGCCAAACTTATGGAGCTTTGAGATTTGCCGTTTTTTAATTCTACCGGGAGATACCAAAAAAATTACATTTACTTTTGTTACTTTCATGAAGGAATCAAGGATAGGCATAACGCAAGTATAACGCAATCTACCGAATTTTTTTTTTCTTTTTCTTTCAAGCATTTTTGGTTTTAAAGAAACGCTTCTACAAAGTAAAAATCATTTGCAGTTTTATGTTGTGGATTTTTATTTACAATTTATAATATTAGTTAAAATGTTAGATCAAAGCGAGTAATTTGTAGATGAATTAATGAATTATCATCTGGACTACATTTAAAATAAAAATGAAAAAAGGTACAGTTCATAATTATTTAACTCATTCCAAAAAAATTACTTTACCGTTTCCTATTTCAATAGCTTATATTGTAATAAGTCACATTTTCCAATTGTCTAGAGAAGCGTTTTTCAAGTGCTTCAGGTGAAAAACGATATGAATAAATACGATATTAATGTGCCATACAGTTATCTAGGGAGATTCAAGAAATTTGTTAAGCCTAACTGAAATCAGTACAGAGAAACTTAGATATAAAAACGCCCTCTTTTGAAAAAAGTATATTTCCATTATATTTTCCAAAGTCCCTTTATACATTAACTTTTTACCAGTATCAGATATGACATATAATTATTTTCTGGTGATTTTCTAGATCAAAATTTAACTATATTCTGTGGTTATATTAAACTGTGGTCACATAAAATTTGAAAATTAGTTTTTTTTTAAAAATTGTCGTTTAAATTAAGAAATAAATATACAAATTTAACTCAAATCATGAATTTTGTGTTTTATACGAAGAAAGAAAAAAAAGGTTAATTATTCTGTAAAAATCGGAAATTACTTATATTAACAAGAAACCACATTTGACGTTTTCCAGTAGATTATGGCATCAAATTCGATAAATATTATAGATAATTAAACAGGGAAACAAATTTTTTGTTGCATTGATACAAATACTTGATCTTGCCTATTTCGGGTAGGGGTTTCAAATCTGAAATTAGTTTCGCTACTAAAGCTGCTTCTTTTTAAATTACTTTTTTAGTTTATTATTTATTCATTTTTTTTGTCAAAATGTACAAAATTATAAACTTTATACATAATAGGTTGTGGTGTAAATGTTGCTGAAAACTTCTAGGGGAGTTAGGGCATATCAGAATTAAAATTGCGTAGAAGCTCGCGGCCAGAAATGTCACCGTACGCGGCTGGGGGTATTTTCCTATTATGACCTGCTCAGAAGCGCACGAAGAAACAATTCATAATAGAGAAGCGACCCCATCTGCGACATTTCAAAGCAATTTACTATGCAATTTTAATCCTGATGATGAGTCCTTTTGAAGTTTGTCACTACATTTAGTGACTATATAATATTTTCAAACTTGCACATTTCGACAAAAAACTTCATTAAAAATAAAAAGAAAAAAAAAAGATTGGGAAGAAAAACTGATTGAAATCAACCATACGAAAGTATCTAAGCTCTATTAAAAAATCTCATGCAGCAAAAAGCAAAAAAAAAATTATTTTTCCCTATGCTATCAATTCAAAAATCACTTACTCTTATTAACCACTAATACTTTCCCAGATTAATAGTTGATTATTGCCAATAAATTGTATCTCAAACAAGTGTTTAACTCTATTATCAAGAATTAACAAAGTAAAAATTTTCATAGGGCCTAAATAAATGCGACTAACAAAATTCATTTAATAAAAAAATGAAAACGCGTACAATATACTTCGTGCACAAACGCTTGCATTGTAAGAATTTTGAAATGACAAATAACTTTAAAGTGCTCGGTAAGTACTTCAATTGTTAGTTTAATGCTTGTGACATATTTATAACAGCTTTGATTCAAACTGACAGATTTAATAGAGGAGGTACCTACATCCATACTCAAGCAGCGATAGCAAAATGTTTGCTTTTTTTAAATAAAAAAAAATAGAGCAGTAACTTTAAAAAATGTGTACTTTCCTCTTTCGCAACAAGTTCGACTTTCTATCTATTATTCTAACAGCAAACATTCGAAGGTGCCCTAACTGAGAGAAAACAGTTCCATTTTTCTTTTTTAATCTAAACCAATAAATCTCATTCGTTGACAGAGTCTAAGAGATCTAATACCTTCTTTCACAACATGAACAACCCTAAAGCTTTTATTTGACCGAAAAGCTACTTTTACCTACTTAAAGAATTTTTTTTCCTCCTTCGATTGACCAATTCAGTTAGAAATACCCATTTTTCACTTTAATATATCATCATATACTTCAAGTCCTTTGAATGAAGAGTAATCGCGATAAATTAAAGGTACAAGGAATTTAGTTTTCGAGTGCTGTAAAATTTTCACTAACACTGATATTTTAACAAATTTTTCGATATTAAAAAATTAATCACTCTTTTCGATATTAAATCACTCTTTTCGAGAATGGATTTTCCAAGTGGTAGTAAAACAATTACCGAAAAACTATCTTCCTCAAAAATATATTTATATTTTAATCAGGTTGAAATTCGCTATCGTAAGGAATAATATGCTTTTATATATTTGTTGCAATTACTAATATGTAGTGGTGGTCAAACTGATTTAAAATTATTATTATAATTCAAAAAGTTTAGTGAAATAACATGAATTTCGCTAGCACTTTAAATATGAAAATAAAATCTTCCGGGAAAACCGGAAGAGTTGGCAGCTATGCACAACCGATCGGACCGGCTATTGTATGTTCCATTATATTGTAAAGTGTTGATATATTTAGAGTTTAAACAAATTAGATCACAATTAGATCTGTAAAAAATTAACTTTATCCATTTTTTTCCTGTTTAGCTGGCCCATTCAGTTTGAGTTATTATATTGAATTAAAGTAATCACAGTATGAATTAAAGGCACAATAATTTTATGAATAAAACTTAAAGTGTTACCCCAAATTAATAAGTATTTTTTTAAAAAATAAATATGTAAAACATGGTTGCTTAACTTGCTTTATAATGCGGGGTAACTTAAACAAGCATATTTTATTTATTTTTATCTTGTCTTTATAAATATCCATGTTTTGAAACAAATTTAACAGTATATCCAAAATTTACAATTAAATAATTTGTTATACTGAAATTTGCAACGATGTCAATTTTCCCTTAAGTAATTCCGCATAATGTTAGAGATTTAAGAAACTTAAAGCACACTGCATACAAAAGGTAATGGTGTTATAAACTAAGTTTGACGAGGAAACAAAATTACTCAATGAGGGCCACCATGCCAACGTCGTGCTTCCTTGAAGGAGAACAACCTCCCGAGGAGTCAAATTTAAAATATTTCACTAAACTATCTTAAATCACAGTTTTCGGCACTTGGTAAGCCTATATATCTCAATAAAATAGCAGTTTGTTAGTATTTTAACATTTATTTTTAAAAATACATGGAAGAGAGAACAGTGTGTATACGAAAATATTTACCGTATTGTCATGGCAGCTCTTAACCGTAACGTACTGTTTGATATTAGTCTTATATTTATTTACAGGGAAAATAAATAAAAGTTAACCTACAGAATTAACTCCTTGCTCTTACTGAGACTGAAACCAACTCAAATAACTTACTTCAATAGATTCCTGTAAATCAATGGCAAATTTATATTTGCGATAATCGACCCTGGTGAACAAATAACTTTATAAATAAGTAAATCTAAAATCAATACTTTATGAAAACATAAATAGTAAATTATATTTGCATGCTACCATTTATTTCATTTAAAAAAAATGTTATTATTATTTTATGAGAAATTTTTTTTAAAAAATTATCTTCTCTACCTCATTAGATTTCTTGATATCTAAAACTAATTTTAATTTCATATTAAAACGAAAAAAAAAGGAAACTTGACTTACAAAACATCATTTAAATTTTCTTTCTCTGTCTGATAGACATGAGTAAAAGCATTGCATGTTTTTATTTTATTAGTTGTTCTATTTTTTTCCGGTGTTCGTCGAATTCGATGTTAGAAGAATAATAACAAAAAACTTACACGCAAAGAACATAGGCAAACACGCGATGCTATGTTCCGGAGAATTAAAACAAAGAATGTCAATATTTAAAATAAAGATTTTTTAACTATATTCATGATGAATATTATTATTATGTACTAGATCTTAATTCAGATAATGGACGGTATATTTTTTCAGAAGCCTTAACTTATATTAAAAATGAAATAATAAAAATATCAGTAACGTTTTTAATACGTATATATTGTATTAAGTGCAATATATCACAATAATTTCTGCATGCGCAGATCTAAAATATACGCTTTTGAAGCTTGGACAATGACAAAACTGGAGGAAAATTGTATCGCAATATTTGAGAGAAAGATTTTGCGGGGTATACTTGGTGGTGTAAATGAAAACAAGGAGAAGGAGATTTAACTTTGAACTGTACAAGATTTATAAACAACCTGATATTATTAAATACTTAAAAATAAATAGAATGAACTGGATCGCCCACGTGATTCGAATGAGTGACGACAACACAATAAAAAAAATACTACTTTTTAGACCCACTGGAAAAAGAAAGCGGGGAAGGCCGCGGTTGAAATGGGCTGACTCAGTGGAGTCTGACTTTCTCGCAATTAATGAAAAGAATTGGAGATCAACGATAAATCATTATGGAGAAATCTTCAGAGGAAGGCATTGGCTCACATTGGGCTGTCTGGCCAACTATGATGATGATGATGCAGTTCTAAAATGCATAATATAGCGCAATTTTTTTTCTCCAAATATTAGGAAAGTTTTCTGAGATAAGAATTGCAGGGAATAGAATGTTCACCTTCCCATGACCCAGCGTTGGCTGTTCAATACAAATTCTGCCCCCAGTTCGCACCGACCACAATGGCTGACTAAAAAAATATCCTCATACAGATCAGGGGTTAAAATCTCCTTGCCATTGGGCTAACCGTGGGAGGTTTTCGCGGTCTTCCTCTCCATGTAACGCAAATGCGTAATAGTCCCATAAATAATTGCTCTATGAGGGTTAATGTGTCTCAATGCTTGGTTTAGGAGTTCTCTTGTCTTCTGGGTTAGGTTCCAATTATAAAGATGCGGAGTTGAACATTAATAGGTGAAACCTCAGAATTGATTCAGCTGTTCAATACTGGTCATAAAATCATTAGAAAACCTCATTTCCTGCCGGCTGATATAGGGAGGGGGGTTTCTCTGCTTGTAATGCAATTACTTGCTATTTTCTTTACCAAAATTTCTAACCATTTTTTAGTTTTTGAGTTATCAGTTACAAAATATAGCAGTTTTACTAAGTTCAATGCTGCGTATATGATTGCAAAAATTATTTTATAACTACTGTAGTTGTAATACAAACAATTGACTTAACAATAATTTAATTATAATTAATCGTGTGATTATTATAATTAATATCATAATTGTATAATTAATATTGTTATTAATATTATAATTATACTCGATGGTCAGATAATTTAATACCGGACTGTTAAGGGTCAATTTAAATTAGAGAGAAGTAAACTCAGGTTAGCACAGACCAATGACAAGAAAGTAATGAATTGAGTTAAAAATGCACAATTTAGTAGGAATCCTTTTTAACAAATATTGTTAAAGTCAGAAAAATATGTATCAGTAAATGGTATTTTATAAAAGTACTCAAACATTTTAGGTCAACAACTGTTCTCGAGAATAGATGTAAAAATAAATATAAAACTGACAAAGTTCTCAAAAGTTCGTAATTGTTTGAGTATGGATGTTTAAAATACTAAACAATTTAACAATGGGAAAATTACTCAAACAAAACATTCGACATATAGTGCAATAATTAACTCGCTAAGTATGACTCGTGCAACATCAACACTTATTCTGGAAATAATTTCACTCTTAAGATAACAAGTTAATGGCTGGACCCAAGAGAAAAACCGTCACCTTTTTTTTACAAAGTAAAACTGACATCTTAAACCGATGTTATTGCACTAGAATAATCTTTTTTTCTTTTGCTACTTTCTCCGTGACTTTCTTTACTTTTAAAAAACAAATACCAAAGAGGTTAGAAATTCTTTATGTGCAATGTACCTTTAAGTCAAATCATTTTCCGTTTATCTCACATAAATTTTGTTTTTAAATAACAGGTTGCGTAGCCAAATTATTCAACAAAAAATAAGTACCTTTTAAGCACTTTTAAAGCACTCAAATAATATTTTTAAGCATTTAAAAAAAATATCAAAATTAGGTAGGGTTGGAATTTTTTTGACAATTGACGGTTTTATCTGGTTTTAACCATCATATCCTAACCATCATATCCAAAAAAAAAAAACTTTTGGCATGGTTTATTACAATTGTTAAAACTTTTGAATCATGTAAATCAAATGGCGTTTTCATACGCTACGGACTGACTTTGCGCCGAAATAGATTGGGGTTAAATTAATTATAAAAACGTTGAATAGAACAGTAAGAACAGTATCTTTCTGCATAATTCGTAGCGAAAATCAACATGGTAAAGGAAAAAATCTCAATTTGGAAAAGCGAAAATTAAGCACTTTCTAAAAACACCCAATGAAAAAAAGCACCTTTTAAAAAACGAAAATCGAAAATAAGCACCTTTAAGCACTTCCTAAAAACGCTACGCGCCCTGAATAACTAATCAAAATTAAATAGTGAAATGTAAAACAAATAATTCTTCATCAGCACTATTTTGTATTAAAAGAATTTTTTACTTTTAAATTTTACATTTCTCCCTAACAAGGTATTAATTGCTCTTTAGTTATAACACAAAAAATCATTTAAGTCGTTTCCCTTGTAGAATTGCAACCGAGGTCTTCAAGTATTGTTAATTTTACTTATTTATTTTTAAATATCTTCACAAGCAACTAAGGAAATTTTTTTTCATTCTTTTTTTTTTTCCTTACAGTTTTTTCTTTTACCAAGAATTTATAACTTTATTATTATTAGAAATTTGATCAGAAATACTTCTCATTTTCACAAAGCTGTGGTTATTCTGCAAATGACCATTTTGCACAATTTTCATTATTTGCAAAGAGAACGTTAGCTGAAGACGAACAAAACTTACGCTATCAATCATGAATAGCTGTTACAAATTCATAACAGTTATAAAAATAACCTATTATTCGCAATAAAGCGATACTTCATCTAACAAAAAAAAAAAAAAACAAAAAAAAGATTTCAAAAGGCAGACTTAGCTAAAGCAGAACTAGTGTGGAACATGAAATACATTTTGCTGTAATCTCGACAGACGTTAAGTATCTCGATATTTTTTATTTATTCCGTTGTATTTCCCAATTTTAGAACAAAAAATTAAACCATTCGGGGAGAATAAAAGAAAAAACTGGGTACAATTAAAAATAATAAAATTACCCAATTGAAAAGCTCAGAGACAATCAGAAGCATTGTTACAAAAGCTATATACCATTGTATACCTGCAAGTGACGTCATCGTAGATGAATCGTAGCATTTGTCAATTCAAGTGCCAATCAGGTTCGACATACACTCGCAACGTCACTTACAGGTATCTAATTAAATCCGATTTAAATCACGTGGTTAGGCGGCTTACTCAATTCACGTCTCGAGTTGCAATTGCGAAAAAAGTCTTCAATAAAACCCTAAATATGCAACTATTTAAATCAACTTTTAACAAATATATTCTCAATTAAAACTTAATTTCAAAACACGATTTGAAACAATTTTTATTCAGTTATTAAACACGTATTACAAAAGTAATATACAGATGTGAATATATACTATATATAAAAATCTAAAGTGCAAGAGTCCTGTCTTTACATGGAAGAATCACGCCAAACAAAACAGGCGAAATAAAGAATATTACGAAAGCGTCTTATTAGCAAATAAATGATTTCAAAGACGGATGCATCTAGCAATAGACAAAAGAAAATGAACTATTCATTTCCATAAATAACGATGGAAGAGAAAAAAAAAATTCTTTTCTGTTTGATGATCGCCTAATCTTTGTCGAGAAGGGGACGAAAGCGTCGAAGGAGAAGCTATTGTTCTTCATAACTTTCAATGAAACAAACAATGGGAGACAATAAAATTGCTGTCATCATAGTAACAGAAATCGGACACCAGTGATTGTGATGACCAGATATATTTTAGTTGAATATTACTGGGAGTCTTTCACAAAAATAAGAAAAACATGCCAAATCATTTGCTTTCACAGCTTTAAGATCTTGGAAAATATGAGCTAAGGTTTCAACCCGCGACATTACCACACATTTTGGAGCCCGGAACGAAACGAAGAAAATACATATCCACAAAATTTTAGTTTAATACAACCACTAATCGAAATTTATTTATTTGCAGAATTGATCCAACAACCATGCGTGGTAGTTAAATCGCATTGTTTATTTATGAATGATATAATAAGGTACATTTCGACCGATCAAAACCAGATTTAATGTTTTTAACCAAATGTGATTGCAATATAAATACAACCACTAATCGAAATTTATTTATTTGCAGAGTTGATCCAACAACAAAACGTGGTAGTTAAATCGCATTGTTTCTTAATTATGAATGATATAATAAGGTACATTTCGACCAATCAAAACCAGATTTAATGTTTTGAACCAAATGTGATTGCAATATAAATACAACCACTAATCGAAATTTATTTATTTGCAGAGTTGATCCAACAACCATGCGTGGTAGTTAAATCGCATTGTTTCTTTAATTATGAATGATATAATAAGGTACATTTCGACCGATCAAAACCAGATTTAACGCTTTGAACCAAATATGATTGCATTATAAATACAACCAAAAAACTGCAATTGGGAGTCTAGTTAAAAATAATTTTAATTTTCGATATCACAGAGTGAATTGAGAGCGAAAGAAATTTTAAACGCAGAAAACTAATATTTGTCCCGCAAAAGAGCATAATATATGAGGTTGCTTAAAATATATATCACAGATTTAAATCACAGATAATAAAGATATCACAGAGTGAATTGAGCACACAAGAAATTTTAAACGCAGAAAACTAATATTTGTCCCTCAAAAGAGCTTAATATATGAAGTTGCTTTAAGTCAATACATTAGAATTAAATAAAAGTTAAAATCATAAGGAAAAAGAGACTTACTCGTTCAATTTTGAGATGGCTTGGCCGGTTTACGGGACGCTTTACAGGAGAAGTATTATTTGCAATATCAAATTTCTGTTGCAAATTGGGCGCCACTCCAGGAAAATTGTATACGGGTTTAATGGCAGTAGACGGAGTTACACAAGGAGGTAGATGAAATGGTGTCACTTGAATGGCGGGGGTTTCAGGACCGCAACTCCAGATAGGGGCAGAAGTAGTACCACTGTGCACATTAATATCACCAATGGTAACATTATTATATGTACCACCACTAAAATTTAAGTTAACAGAGAAAGGTAAATTACTACTAGTTTTCTTTTGTTCTGTATTCCATGCCCTATTGTCTTGTGCCTGGTAATGCGGTTGCATAATTTGGTGCTGAGTAATTTCAACGGAGTTAAAACTAGAAGTATGAAATGGCTTTGAGGTTACAGGCGAGTCTGGCTTTTGCCTGTTATAAGAATTTCTTTTGTCTGGTGCTACTTTTGGAAACATATTTGGCATATTAGGATTAGATGGTTTAGACACATTTAGATTATTGTTGGCAGGTATAGGTACCTTTTTGGAAGCTGCCTGAGGCCTGGAAGGTGCATTGACATGGCCAGCTCCTGAATAGCCAGTTGCTGTATAGCCAGATATTGGATGTCCGTTTGATGGATGCCCCGGAATTGGATGATTAACATTAACTGGATGCCCTGTCATATGGTAACCATTTGACGGAAGTCCACCTGTTGTATGTCCAGGTAGTGGATGACTATTTGACGGATGTCCTGTTGTTGGATGACTATTATTTGGATGCCCAGTAATTAAATGACTGTTAGTGGAGTGCCCAGTTAACGAATGACTATTTGATGGATGGCCAGTAATCGGATGACTACTTGATGTATGTCCAGATATTAAATGAGAATTAGATGGATGTCCAGTTATTGGATGACTACTAGATGGATGTCCTGTCATTGGATGAGTATTAGATGGATGTCCTGTAATTGGATGAGTATTAGATTGATGGCCAGCTATAGAATGAGCAATTGTTTGATGTCCTGTAAACGGATGAGTATTCGATTGATGTCCAGACATTAAATGTGTGTTTGTTTGATGGCTTGAAACTAAATGACTATTGGATGAATGTCCCGACATTGGATGACTACTGGGTTGATGCCCAGACATTGAATGACTACTAGATGAATGCCCAGACATTAGATGACTATTAGATGAATTTCCAGACAACGAATGACTATTGGTGTGCCCAGATATAGGATGACTATTAGATGAATGCCCAGACATTGGATGACTATTTGATGGAAGTCCAGACATAGGATGACTACTTGAAGGATGTCCAGATACTTGATGCCCATTTGATGTGTAAATGGAATTCGGAGCTGACCTAGAAATGCCAATAAGGCTTTTCGGATCATTTATGAGCACCTGAGTAACGTCGCCTAAAGTATTTTTAATACGACGAGCTGTTTCATCTTCTAGCTCAACCTACAAAGAAAAAAATATTGTACCAACATCAGTTCTAATTATAGAAAAATAAATATAACAGACTATAAACATATTTGAAACAGCAAATTGATATCATTAGAAACTAACACACTAAATTATAGAAACTATTGCTTGTTTTATTTATGGCGGGAATTTCTTAAACATATGATGTTGATAAATAGGTAAAAATTACTGTCTTTGTAGTGCCTGTACCCAATAAAAAACATGTTAAAAAAACCTTTGTAAAGCAGATCCACCCCAAAAAGAATAGGGAAAAACTAAATCATTAAATTTCAGCAGAACATCTGCTTTATTTTCAAATGATTTCCAGAAAGTTTCTAAATGAAGTCTTACGATCAATAGAAATAAGTCTGCCACGAATATATTTCTTTCTTTTTTTATGCTACCTACCTGCATCTCTACAGACAAAGTGGATACATGAATTATTTTTTAAAACGTTTTAAGTTTAATATACACTAATCATACAGTGATGCGGCCATTATAAAGAAAAGCTTGTTTTTAAAAATCATTTTTGCCACATTAATGCTTAAATAAATTGGAAATAGGTTCCAAGAAATCGGCATTTTAACAATGAGAAGTAAATTAATCTCCGTGAAACAATAACAGGGAAAAGACTAAACGAATTCAACAGAACAATACTTTTTTGTGACAAGTGATCAAAAAGAATGTTTCATAATATTCATTCGAAACGAATACTTTCAGATAACATCAAAAGTTTGGGTTTACAAATGTGTATCCCATCATATTTAACTTTTGAAAATGCCAGACAACTAAATAATATAAAGTCTCCAAGCATGTCGGTCCATATAGGAAATGCTTGGGGCGATTAAGTGATAAGCCACACTTTTTTTTTTACAGAAGGTGATATATTTGCAATAAACTATTCCATAGAATTATTTCCAGTTATGTACTTGTCAAGTTTACTAAGGTAAAGCACAATATACAGAATCATCTTATAGTCTACATGGAAACTTTAGTGTTTTTGCACCAAAAACGCTTTTAAAATACTCTACTAAAAAATTTAAAAATGTGGCTTATCATTATATTCCTTTCTTCATTCGGCCTCTCACCCTTCTTAAAAAAAGTTTTAGGTAAATACCAGCGTTATGAGAGCACCCGAATGATCTACCCAAATAAAATAAAAACACCTAACTGTTCCATAGTATTATTTCCAAATTGGTGCTTTTCAAGTTTCTAATATTTCTATTGGATAACAGCACAATTTCGAGACACATTTTAATTACTACATTAAAATCTAGGCACTTTTCCCCAAAAATGATCCACTGGATGTGGCTTATAATTATATTAGACCTGAAAAAAGCCACTCGCCACATGGAGAGTCAACAAAAAATAGCGGCGACTTAAATTAAATAAATAACAGGACACTTTTTCCCACCTTTTGTCTTTCTTGTTTTTTGTTTTTTTAAATCGTTTAATGATAAAAGTACATCAACGCAGAAAGACACTGGAAAGCAAAATTTTTATTAAAATGTCCTATGTCTCCATTCAAAATTTTGACCCTTTAGAACCAATCAATTTGTTATGTAACAATTCATGTGGAAACAGTTTTTTAACAATTCACATATTTTAAAGTTGTAATATATACATTGAATGTTTTTGACATCCCCACGCATTTTTAAATTAAGTTCGTTAAAGTAAGTATGCTTAACTAAATTTTGTCACATATTTAATATTATTTTTATTATTAAATTAACTTTTTATAGTCGTAGGATTATTTCTAAAATGATTGTTTTTTTCAAAAAAAAATTTAATCCAAGGCAAAAAAAAAAAAAAAAAAAAAAAAAAANAAAAAAAAAAAAAAAAAATAACATCTTGCAAAGAATGGCTATTAAAAGAAAAAAACAACCTATCGATATCGGTCTCCGAGTCATTAGGTTTAAGGAAAAAAAACTTGCTACTAAGTTATTAGAGCCAAACGGCCACTGGCTATTAATTGAAAGTTTAAATTTTCAAGTCTGCATTATATTGCTCCAGAGTCTTCATACATCCAAAAAGAAAATAAAAATAATACTTTGATACTAATACAGGGTGCATAGCCAAATTTTTTAATGAAAAATAAGCACTTTAAAAAATTTAACAAAATTTAAGAAAAAAAATTGAAGCAACTTTTAATTAATAACGAAATTATCATTGTAAAATTTGAAAAAAAAATATATGTCACAAATTTAACAAGATATGAGCATTTGAAATAATATTTTCAAACTGCGCATGCACGAAATTTTTTTTTAAAAAGAATCCCATAATTTTGTAGAAAAACTTATTTGGTAACTATTGAAAAAAGAACTTGAAGATCTTGAAAATTTAAAAAGCTTCAGTCAAAGAAAATAAAGCACTTATTACAAAAGAACTTTTTAAGGATTTTTAAAAAACGAAATTTGAAAAAAAAAATATATTACAAATTTAACAAGATATGAGCATTTGAAATAGTAATTTTTAAACTGCAATGCACGGAAAATTTTTAAAAAAAATCCCTCTTCTTTCATTAGTTACCAAATAAGTTTTTCGACAAAATTATGTAGAAAAACTTATTTGGTAACTAAGGAAAAAAGAACTTGAAGATCTTGAAAATTTAAAAAGCTTCAGACAAAGAAAATAAAGCACTTATTACAAAAGCACCTTTTAAGAACTTTTAAAAAATGAAATTTGAAAAAAAATATATATGTTACAAATTTAACAAGATATGAGCATTTGAAATAGTATTTTCAAACTGCAATGCACGGAAAATTTTTTAAAAAAATCCCTCTTCTTTCATTAGTTACCAAATAAGTTTTTCTACAAAATTATGTAGAAAAACTTATTTGGTAACTAATGAAAAAAGAACTTGAAGATCTTGAAAATTTAAAAAGCTTCAGTCAAAGAAAATAAAGCACTTATTACAAAAGCACCTTTTAAGAACTTTTAAAAAATGAAATTTGAAAAAAAATATATATGTTACAAATTTAACAAGATATGAGCATTTGAAATAGTAATTTTCAAACTGCAATGCACGGAAAATTTTTAAAAAAAATCCCTCTTCTTTCATTAGTTACCAAATAAGTTTTTCGACAAAATTATGTAGAAAAACTTATTTGGTAACTAATGAAAAAAGAACTTGAAGATCTTGAAAATTTAAAAAGCTTCAGTCAAAGAAAATAAAGCACTTTTTATAAAAACACCTTTTAAGGACTTTTAAAAAACGAAAATCAAAAAACATGTATATATAAAAACGTACCTTAACTGGTTCTCCAAAGATGGGTTGTGGGGAAGGCTCTCTGATTCCATCAAGCAATAAAAGCCTGGCGCGGCGCTCCTGCTCACGAAGATCCACGCTAAAATAAAAAGAAAACGTCAGTTATAAATTATTATTTTTTTTAAATCGTTAAGTAAGATTAACTCATACTTTGGTTGTTTTTTTTTTTTGTAAAAATGAACAAATAATCTAAACTACATTAAAAAATAAATAAATTCATTATAAAACTAGGTCTTGGCTATAAAAGCGTTTAATTTATTATGATTTTTTTTTTTTAATATTATTTGTTTTATAATTATTAATGTTTTGGACGGGTTTCTGATAGATGAAAAATCTCTACCAATCTGCGACAAAATCATTTCTCATAACTGCTTCATTTAAGCTAAAAAACGCTTCATTATCAAAGCGTTTTTATGATCTAAAAATCAAAACTAGATTCAACAAATTCTCCAGATTCCCTAAATTCTCAAGAAGAAAATGCAAAATTGCAATTCAACAATAAAAATAAAATAAAAATAATAAACTCCAAATTCGACCAGCTTTCCCTCCCTTTTTCCTCCCCTTACACGTCATCACTTAAAGATGAATATGTAAAAATAACTTTACTTGAAACACAATATTTCCTTAAAAGTGTTATAATTCATTTCATGACGATCTATTTATTCAATTAGGCGAATTAAAATGCATTGTATCTCTTTGCACTATTTGTCTCTATGCATTGACTTAAGAAATGTATCCAAAGAGAAAAGTTAATTGCCCATTAATTTAAAACGGCAGATGCTTTTAAAAGATTTAAAATGGGGGAGAAGAGTCAAAGGATTAAAAATGGGGGAGAAAATCGTGCTTTTAAAATTATTAAAGTGCTTTACAGATTGATAAAATTAAAACGGGCAACTTCCAGGCGGAAACTTTAAAAAAAAAAAAGATCACAGACTAACTCAAAGGGTTTAACTCCTAGTCACCTCGGGCAAACTTCAAAGCTTTTGTTTTAAAAAAAAATTGCCAAGTTTGAAATAGATTTGACGCCTTGGTGATTGCAGTTGGCGGCACATCACGGTACGGAAATATCCCCATTAAAACCAGTATACACTGAGAATGCATAAAAAATAGTGTCTCTAAAATTATTAACTAATATATCGCTCATGGGCTGCAATAGCGGCACAACTCAAAAAATCATGTTTTGAGATAAGTGGGTTTAAAGTTTTCATTGCTAAGCAAAATGCATAAGAAATGCTTTAGTTTGCTTAAACGAAGTTTACCTTCAAGTTGAATTATGAGTTGTGCTAATATTGCAGCTGAAAGAATGTGTATTTTCATATTTACACCTGTTCTTAGTCCAACACGCGTGTTTTTTGAGTTGTGCCACTATCGCAGCCCATGAGCGATATATAATATTATTAGATTATAATACTACCTTTCTACAAAAATCGCACTTATCCCTTCAATAGGCAATTAACCCACATTACTCTCCACCTGATGATATGCCAGTACTTAAAACTCCGGACAGATTAAACTATAAATTGCTTGTACATAAATTATACAACTAATTTTTGGTCAGGTTAGACAGATATTTTCTTCATCACGATATTATAAACTGATTGACAAAAAAAAGCACACACTCAGTTACTTTTATGTGCAACCTAGGTAATTCATCATAACAATCCCAACAATTTCTCGCCTTGTTTGCAAAAACAAAAAGTGGTCATGTGGGAGTAACAAAAAGTGATTCATATATCTTTCATTTATCTTAGAATGCATTTGGGAATCAAATATCACCCCATTTGGATAAAGATTTCTTCATTAGTCACGTTTAGAGGCAATACATTTCAATACACTTATATGGAAACTAAATGATTCAAAGTGGTATGATAAAATTTAAAAAGTTGAAGTGTCAACAGGTTCTTCCGCCCAAGAAAAATAAAAAAAAGCTACAGTTTAAGTACCTTTAACTCAAGTAAATCTGAAATTTTAAACGAAACACACTATCATGCCGTAAAGAATTATCTGGGATTTAAAATGGATTAATAGCTTAAAAAAAAAAAAAAAATCTGAGTCATGACAGGTATTTCTTTCTTTCAAAACATTAAAAAGAAAAAACGAATAAAATGTTTAAAAAAAATTTAAAAAATTTAGAAAAAATCATGATCCTTCACTTATGATGCATATATCAATGTACTAATTTTTTTGTTATTAGTCATGATCTTAACAAAATACCTTTCAATACATTCATATAAAGGAGTTGTCTATACATATTGTTATCACATCATATGACTCAACTGGGTGGGTATTTTGAAATTCAGTATCGCTAGGGGATATTGGGGATAAGGATATCAATTTATGATTTCCAATGACATTTTTGAAATTTGATGCGATAGTTTCTTACCCTTAAATATTAGGGGGACCGGAAAGTAATGTCGTTTTAGAGCATTAAACATTCGTTAGTCTTAAAAATCTATTCATTTTTTTCGATCCATTTCAATTCATTTTCGATCCGGCATTGAAAGGTTGTTGCTAACGTGGGTGAATACATTACTGGTTAAAAATAAAACCCTGATAACAAATATCAAATGCGCCAAAACGACATTACTTTACGGTCCCCCTAATATATTCGTTTTTCTTTCCCCATCTTAAATTTTGAACACATTTCGTTAAAATTTAAAAGACCGAAGAATAAAAAATATCTTAATTAAGAACATCTTACTCAATCTCTATCCTTATCTCTAGTCTTTTTTTTTTTTTTTTTTTTTTTTTTTTTTTTTTTTTTTAAATTTTAAAATTTAGTTTTTCCAGATTTTTGACTGTTTGTGTAAATTGGGGCAGCAGTTAAATTCATAAAAGAACTACTTCTGTATTTCAATTAAATAAAGTACATTATGTTTACTATAAAATATGCATTATTTTATAATATACTTAAGTATAAAGGTATCTAAGAGGTATTTTCTGTTCAACTGTTACTACCTCTTTTTGACCATAATTAGTCAAATAAATTCTTTAATTAGTCATAAATACATATGTACGGTTTTTTTAGGTCACATAATAAATGCAGCCATTTTTGATTTAATTATTTTCCCCTTTTTCCCTAAAACTGTCTGTTACACAATAAAATAGCTATAGGTATTAACACCAGTAAATGATGAAATTTTAACCACGGAATATAAGTTATTCTTTTCAAAAGTATTTATTTATTTATTTTCAGATTATTATTTACATATTTTTCTTGGCGTTAATCAATTACGCAAATTAGGCATTTAAGTACGGTGTTTAAAACATACAATTTTAATTAATAATTTATCAAATGCAAATATTGACAAGCAAATATTGGACTAAAATATTTAGCTTCGAAACAACATTTAAGTTAATTTCAAAAGGTAGATAAAAACTGAAAATTTAAAAAAAAAAGATAATAATAATTACTTACGGTCGAATCATCGACAGGTTTTTCATTGATAAGCTGGCGCACATATTATGTTAAATCCGTCATGTAAATGTTTAACATTTTCCCCCTTATTCACGGCACTTACAATACGAAATAAAGAACAAACACCATTTTAGATAAATAGAAAGAAATGACCACGGAACTTTCTCTTCCCCTCTGCAGAGCACCTCAAAAATCACGTGACTTGACTTTTAACAGGTTGAGCCCCGCAGCAAATCACACTGGTTGTTTAGAGAAAAGGGAGTAAGTTTCAATTCAACCTGATTTTTGGAATCAAGATTATATGTGAAATTGTCTTTTTGTAAGTCGGTAAGATTATAAGTGAAATTGTGTTTCAGTAATTCGGTAAAGCGAAAGTATTTTATTCGATTTAGTGGGGAGGAGTAATTTGAAGCATTGTACTAATCGGCTGTCTAATCCACTGTTCTTTTTTCCTTCTTTTTTTTCCAAGAAAAATTTTTTTTTATGGGCATAATCTCTGATTTAAGGAAAAAATATTCAAGTTTGATTAAATGTTAATAAGCCAGCATAAAATCCTGTTATAACGCGAATATAACTAGGGAGTTTTTCTCTAAACTTCTTGAATATTAATTACCTTACCCAAGACGTGAAGAAAAAAGCATTCGAATGTTCAAAGAAAGTCTACTCCCTTCGAAAAGCTTTAAAAACACTTCTTAAATTCAATTTTTTTTAAAAAGATGGAATATAAATTAACAATAAAGAGAAAGACTATTCAAGAAACAATTTTTCTTCTTTTTTTTCCAAGAAATTTTTTTTTATGCGCATGATCTCTGATTTAAGGAGAAAATATACGAATTATGTTTGATTAAATGTTAATAAGCCAACATAAAATCCCGTTATAATGCGAATATAAATAGAAAGTTTTTTTCGAAACTTCTTAAATATTAATTACCTTACCCAAGACGTGAAGAAAAAAATATTCGAATGTTCGAAGACTCCCTTCGAAAAGCTTTAAAAACGCCTCTTAAATTCAATTTTTTTATAAAAAAGATGGAATATAAATTAACAATAAAGAGAAAGACTATTCAAGAAAACAATTCCAGAAAATTTCTGCAAAAAAAAAAAGGGTCAAAACAAAGCAGAAATTCACTCCAAATCTATTCAAAACGTAAAGAAAGGAAGACCACAAAAAACGGCAATTTAAACACCAATAACATAATTAAAACAAAGAATAAAGGTATTCCCAAGATCAAATTGTGTTTGCATTCCTAAAATGCATATTGATCGGAGAAAATTTTTTTTACAAGTATGATAATCAGATCTATCTTGGCTTGATCATAGAAATTTGTCGGATGCTTCCACCCCAAAGACACGGAATAGTCCTTCAATTTCAAGCTTCTGGAACAACGCACCTCATATTTAATTACGAGCTATTTATGGTAGCTTCATTTGAAGTCTCCTGGCATGTTCTTCCCCCGAACCAAATAAATGCTTAAATAAGAGCGATTATTGCGTATAGAAGCGAGCGAATTCCATCCGATTGTTGAAAGGAGAGATAAGCCATCAAGATAATATTCATTTCACAGCAAAATGTTTTAGCACTTATTCAAGTGATGTGATTTTGATAGCGGAAATATTTTAGAAGCTTTCCTTTTAATTAAATATTGTAGAAGCGGAAAGGCATAACGTGTGTAAGACAATTTAAAATTCTGAAAGAATTGTTCTTTTAAGAATATAATTATTTAAATTTTCAAAAATTGTAAGACGAATAGAAAAAAGTTTTAAGCTCACTGAAAAGTGATTTTAATAGTTATGAGTTCATTGTTTAAAAGCATTGTAAATCACATAGGTTTTGATGTTTTTAGTCCCGCAGTCCCCGTTAATGATCCACCAAGTTAGCATTACTTTTTTCCCCTTCACATTTGAATTTTAATTTGCGAGCCTAGACAGATATTAAATTTTATATATTTTTTAAATGACGATTCTCTAAAAAGGCGGTGGTTATTAGAAAAATTATAATTTGTTTCGTTTTTATTGCGAAGTACTAATGAGAGCAGCGGTGGCTTAGAGGATAGAGCGTTCACCCACCAATGGGGTGAACCGGTTTCGAATCCTGGCGATGGCTGGTCGATACGAAATCCGCACCCGGCTTGCACCGACCACAGTGCTGACGTAAAATATCCCTAGTGGTAGATAGATCATGAGTTAGAATCCTTTTGCAGTCACGCTAACCGTGGGAGGTTTTCGTGGTTTTCCTCTCCATGTAACGCAAATGCGGGATTATTCCATTAAGATGTCCTCCACGGAGGCAAATTTCTCCCGATACTTGTCTTCTGGATGGGGTTCAAAATTACAAGGCTACGGAGTTTATCTTTTGAAACCGTAAACTAAAAATCGACCGCTCAACGAAGTTTAGAAAAGTAATAATGGTACAATGAATACTTATATTTACATGAAAATTTAATTTCACAATTTTTTTTCTCCACACAAATTCTACAAATCGACATCAAGAACGACGGTTACGAAACATCCTGTACACATCAGTATTATTTCATAAATTTATTGCACCAGAGTACAATTTGTTTTAGTTATATTATAAAGTACTAATGACAACACATTATTAAATTTTGCCATTTAAATAAAAAAGAAAACGCTATTGTGCGTTTTTCGTTTTAAAAAAAAATATGCAAAATCATTAAGAAAACACGAAATTTCCAAAAGATAAAAATAAAAGCACCTGTAATAAAATACTGTCATGTCTTTGAGATTTTTTTTTTTTTTTCCTGAATAAAATTTTTTTAATTTCAACTAATGAAAATTGCATTTAAAATAAAAGTACGTTTAATTTATCTTGTTTACAATTTTCATATCATTTGCTTTAATATTTTTAAATTTTTTATGGTATTAAATTCTCCCCATATTAAAAAACAAAAGTAAAATAAGATTCTTTCGTTTAAGAGGGGGAAAAACAATAATTTAAAATGTCCTTGGAAAGAACATATAATTACAACAAAGCAAAACAAAAATGAATTATATATCCTGTCACAGTAAATAATAATCCTGAAGCTAATTTCATTCTTATTTGATATTGTTTTATTTCTAAAAAAATCATTTGAATTTATAGTTGCTCAATCACACTTGATTTGTATATAATTTTTTGCATTTTTTCCCTTTTTACTTTGAGATCTTAGAGACTTGTTTTTCAAAACATATTTTATAAGTATTTATATTTCAAGCATATTTTTATACGTATTTCAAGTAATCTTTACATCCTTATTGCAATTTTGGTTTTTTTGCTTGCGTCGTTAGAAGGGACAATGAAAAAGTATCAACACTATCAGAATATTATTTTAATTCAATGGTATCAAAAAGTTATAACTTAATATTTTTGTCCAATTCTTTGTCACATTTCTTTTGTATTTTGCTCCATTCCTTGCACAAGGATTTTTTTAGGGATGTCAAAATTTTATGAGGTTAGCACAAACCCTTATTATATCAATTATTGACCAAACGAAAAACGTAATGGATACAAAACTATTGATTAAGGTAATTCTAGCGCTGTAAGAAATTCGAGAAAAGATGCATTCGACCATTGTCGAGTGCCTAAAGCTCTGTGTGTCGGAGCATAGTCCAGTAGAAATGTCCATTTCTAGTTTCCAAAGAGTTTGTGTAACCAAAGAAGCATAACACCTTCCAAAATAAGTCAATAATCTGAAAAAAATATGATGTAATGCGACCGTACACATAATTTATACCGATATTTTCAATTCCGATTTTTTGATTAAAAAAAGTTTTCATTTTAGCTTTTATGAAAAGTAGTTACAAAACTAAAGCCCTTTCTGCATACTATGAATCAATTTTAGATACGAGTTACAAATTATCAACGTATTAATACTAACAGTTTCATTCAGAAAATTTGCAATATGTTTTTTGTCAAATCAACATGGACGACAAATCCTGAGAAATCTTGCAACGTCTTGCTCAAGTCTTCTTTCTTATAAAACGGATTTGTTTATCGCACTGCTTTTCCTGTTTCCAATCAACGTATGGCACATCCGTGTATTATAAAGAGCAAGATCTTATTTTCCCAGCACATTTCCGATCAACAGATACAATGTTTTACACAAAATTGTCCCCTTATCATTTTTTAAAACTTTTTATTCACTAACTAAGCCAAAGCTTTATTTCAAAAATAATTTTTTTTCCCTTCAAAAATTCTATAATTCCGCTTTAAATTATAAGTTTAAAGCTCAGCTAAAGTACAACGAAAACCATTCTAAGATTTAGGCGGGTCAACATATCTGCTATTTGTTGAGCATCCATTAAAATAATCATTTTTTATTAATAGTAACATTTATGCTGTATTGTATAAATCTTGGTTAACAAAGTTAATAATTATCTGTAAGAACCCCCTTGCCGTTGGGCTAACCGTGGGATATTTTCGTGGTTTTCCTCTCCATGTAAAGCAAATACAAGTTAGTTCCATCAAAAAATCCTCTAAGAGGGTTTTTTCGTGCCAATGCCTGATTCAAAGAGTTCCCTTGTCTTTAGAATTGGGTTCAAAATTACAAGGCTACGGAGTTGAACATTCATAGTCGTAAACTCAGAATTGGGTCAGTAGTTCAATTCATGTTATAGATTAAAATAAAATGTATATAATATCAATTAGTAAAGCAATTAGGTTTTTTGCGCTCATGCAAAATCTTAATTTTTAGAAAATTCTAATATTTAGATTCCCGTTTTAATTATTATTTTACTACGACTTTGCTGGAAAACACCCCCCCCCCCCGCGAACTAAGAAAATGGTATCTATGCGAGTCATGCATTTTTTAACGAACAAAAATAGGTATATATTGGAAACGAAAAAAATAAACTTTTTAAACGGGAATTTCTTAAGCTTATTTCACTATATATGCTATTCAGTTGAAGAGCTTTAAAATTTTTTAGAATTCAGGACCACTGATAAGAAAGAAAAATCACGCTTTAGTGTTCCCTTTCCCGTTCAAGGCTAGCCTGGAGCTATCAGATATTTTAAGGATATCTAATACACTAAATCCCATGCACTTTATAAATAAAAGAGTCCTCAATTTTCTTAACCATCATAAAAATTTAAAAAAAATCATATAAAGAGACAAATAGTTCAATTACTTGAGGAGTAAAATAACAGTTATCTAAAACAGGGAGAATTACCATTATAATATTCTAATTCGATATTTTTTTAGCTCAATCTAATCTAAAAATATTCCTATTCGATATTTTTTTTATCCGTTCACTTCCTATAATCGAATAATTGGAATAGTGTTACCAATTTAAGAAAGAAGAATTTAGTTATTAGTTCAGTTAAAAAGCTTGGAATCAATTTATATGAAGAAGAAAAAAATGAAACCCTAACTGCAAATTTTGGTAGCATCTCAGAATACTTCCGTTACTTAATTTAAAAGAAATTTATAGTCTGGTTGCTTTAAATGGCAATAACGTATTTGAAATTTATTTTTGTTCTTTAAAGACATGAATGAACGACTAAATAAAATGAATGAAATGAACGAGAAGATTTAGTTTTTCAAAAAGGATAAAAAAATTTACAAAATATTGTTGTGCAACTCATACATTTCAAGATATAATATATATTTTTAACAATGCTTTCATTTAAATGAAATAATAAGTTTGATCATTTTCTGAATAGGGGCTAGTAGTAAAAGATTAATTAAATATGAAATGCTCATCAATTGTTCAGGTGCCTTATTTTATTTTATAACTGGCGTTGAACAGACAACCGTATCCGGAGTTTACAACTAAAACTCCGCATCCTTGCAATTTTGAACGAAATCCAAAAGACAAGGGAACTCCTGGATCAAGCAACGGGACAAACTAGCCTTCGAGGAGGACTTATTGATCGAACTAACCTGCATTTGCATTACATTTGCGAAAACCACGAAAACTTCCCATGGTCAGTCCGACTGCAAGGGTATTCTAACTCGTGATCCGTCTACCATTGAGGATATTTTACGTCAGCACTGTGATCGGAGTGAGAGGGTAGCAGAATTCGAATCAACCAGCCACCGCTGGGATTCGAACCTGGGGTACCTCACTAGGGAGATGGATGCCTTTCCCATGAGCCACTTTGGCTCAGGTGCTTAATTTAGAGGCATCTTAATTTTAGTGGAATTTTCTTCAAGTTTTTCGTTATTCTTAATTTTTAACATATAATCATATTTCCATTATAATAGCACTATTTTACATTATGCTCAAAAAATACTAGTAAATATTAAATGCAATATGTGTTCTTATATATAGGGGTGCGCAAAAGGTATATTGGTATTGAATCGTTATAGTGCAGCTATCTTATGCTAACATATTTCATCGATATTTGCGAACATTTTCCCATTTCTTAAAAAACAGAATTAATATTGTGATCTTCAGAATTAATATTGTGATTGTTCTTTCGCTTCAGAATTAATATTGTGATCGCAGATCGCAGTATTGAATTTCATCGAAAAATGCCGATTAAAGTATTCTAAAAATATATTATCATATAAAGTTTGTTTTGTTTAAAACTGCGTTTAACAATTAAATATTCAATCTTCATTTCAGAATCTGACGAAACCCTCCTAAAAATGCAATAACACAAATGACTTGGGTAGCAAGTTTCTTCCTTTTACAACAACAAAATCAATTTTCTGGAGAACTTTTAGAATAAACAGTTACGGGAGTAGTATATCATTCAAAGAACATAAAAGTGGTGCCATATAGGCGAAAGAAGAAAAAACATTCGAATGGTACCGCCATTGCCAATCATTTTAACGACTGTACCTTAGTGCAAGTATAAACACCGAAAGAAATTGAAAACACAAGTATTTACAATAAAAACCAACGAAAAGTAAAGTAAACATCTGCCAATTTCTAAAATGTTTTTCTGAACAAGAAAAACTTATTACCTGTTCCTGGTCCAAGAAAATAAATGAATCCGTAGTTATTTATTGTGGAAGAATGACAAGTCACATTATTAATAACAATAAAAGGCTGTTTATTTACTTATAGGTTCATATATATGTAATAAAACATTTCAATGATGCATTAGTATGAATTCTTCTATGACTCGATTAATTTCGCAATTTTTTTATAACCTCCCTAGTAATATAGTCTAATAAGCACACAATGAATTTTATTGAATTTTTTTCAGCAAATTTTTTCATTTTTTCTTTGTAATTTGTCATGGTTTCCATTTGTGGTTTGTCACTATTTTATAATGAGCCTTTAAAATTTCAAATGGAAACTCATCTTATATAAATAAAATTATATCTAAAAAAAAAATTTTTTTTTTTGTCAAGGAATTATTTATATAACACAGTTTATATATTTTTGTCGCAAATAGCTTGTTGTTAACAAAGTGTTCTCTAACCACCACCTATAAAATATATTTTTAGCATCCTGGTCAAAGATGAAATAAAGAAAATCGATGATAGAGATCGCAATATATAAGCGAGGAAATGACACAAACAATATTAAAATCTGTTGAATCATTAATAAATTAACAAATACTGAGAAGATGAAAAACTTAAATTTTGAACAACTTAGTAAACTAAAAATTACAATACGAAAAATTTTTACATTACCAAAAATTAATTTAATTTTTTTTTACATTATTAAAAAAAAATATTCGAAAAAATTTTTTAAGCTTCTTTACATTTGCAAAGAGAGGAATCAAAAAATCCTCAATTACGCTTACGTAATTAGTTGAAAAATTACTAAAACTTCTCTAGAGTTTTTAATTTATATTAATAGTAAAAAAAAAATCATTAAAATAGCTTAAAAAATGTATTTATTACTGAAATATGAAATGAATATTTCCTCTTCAGATAATAAGTAAAAGAAAAAAGAAAAAAATACTGGGAATAAAACGTCTCCTAATTAATATTAAATGTATTTATAAAAAATAATTTTTCACATTAAGGTAAGCGAGATTTTTAGATAATTAGGAAAAAATAAAAATACTTCCTAAATTACATTAATTATATTAAAAACCTCTTGAAGACGGATGGTACAGCAGTTGTAATCGAAATCTTTTATTTTATTAACATATAAGAAGCATGTTATAACGAGAAACATATTAAGTTGAAACAAAGCAAATATGGTATCGCAAAAACTTAATATTTGAGACGAATATTAAAATTAAAAAAATCGTAGATCGTATTATCAAAATCGTATATCAAATACTTTTTTAACAAAAAAAAAAAAAAAAATTTTTAGGGTACAACAATTGAACCAGCCGTCTCCGAAAGGTTTTAAAAATCAAACCTTAATTATACGTTACTTTAAAAAGTTCAAATTGTTTAAAAAGGTAAATTACTTAATTACTATCTATTAAATCTTAATTACTTGATGATAGTTTTAGAAAAACAATTACAACTACAAGGATTTGAGGAAATAAATTTTTGTTTAATCAACTTTTGCATAGTTTATATATTCTTTAATCAAGTCTAATATTAAAAAAAGAAAAGAAAATCAAGAGTGAATTAAATTTCTTAGATCATCAACTAAAGCAAAAATAAAAATCTTTGTGCGAAAGTTCTTTAATTGCATTTGACCCCCATTTCAAGAAAAGATCAATCAAAGAAAACAAGGAAGCGAAAGCAATTACAAAGAAGAATCTTCTGTCTTGAATAATTGAACTTGACCTCAAAGCAAATGAAAAACGCCTGACACAATAGTACGCGTTCTTACACTAATTTTAACCTTATTTCTAAAAGCATTGCGTCCCTTAAAAAAGTAGGTTATTACTAACAATTAGTACTTCAAAAAAACGTTCTCCCAAGACTGTTAGTAGGACTTGTATTTATTTCTAAATCCCACTAATGAATACAGCTGTACACACAGATGATATTTTATACCAGCCAAGCGTTTCATTTTTCTTTTGAGTACGACAGGAAAACTAATATTTGCAACAATAAATACACTGTAACCTTCAAATGAGGGAAACAGAAGTTTTTTATTTTACTGTCAAAATAAATAAAGTTATATTTTTTCAAGCTTGCACAGTCAATATACTGAAGGGCAAAATAATTTTACTCTAAAAAAATATTGTCGTTTAATGTAACGCATTTTTTTTTTTTAAAAAAAGTTAGAGGTTACACAGGGACAAACCATAAATATGCTTATTATTTATTTCTTTTGTTACGTAAAATAACTTTTGAAACGATAATTTCTCTTTTTTTGCTCAACAGAAATGCGTCGTATATAATACTCGTCACTCGATTTTAAAATTAAAAGTAGAATTGATCAATATTCCATTAATTAATAAGCTGATTTCGTTCAATAGTTTAAAAATAAAAGCAAATCAGATATAAAATTTCAAAAAAATAAAAATATGCATATTTTTTCTTTAAAAATAAAAAGCATTTTACTACAATATTAACAAACTACATAAAAAATTTTGCAACTATAATTTCTCTTAAAATTGTAGCCTAAACATAAAAATATGCATCAGAAATAATCATATATAATACTCATCATACGATTTTAAAGTTTAAAGTAAAAAATAGGTCAATATTCCATTTGTTTATTAGCTGATGCCGTACGAACTTTGAAAAATAAAAACAAATCGAGTATAAAATTCTAAAATAATAACAATAATGTACGACACATGTTTCCTTAAAAAATTCTAAGATATTAGCAAACTACATAAAAAAAACTTTACAACTGTTATTTCTCTTAAAATTGCAGCCTAGGCATAAAAGTTTTTATATAGCAGAAATGATCATAGATCTCATGAATATTATATAAAAAGAAAATAATTAAATTTTTTGTATTATACTCGCCACATAACAAAAATTATGGAGAACGAAAAAAAAAGGATATTTATCTATGATACCAACCAGCTAGCCTTAACCACAATGCATACATAAAGTTATAACAAAATAATAATTAAAGTTACGTTTAATTCGGTTAGTTTTATCCATACTTAAATTTCATTTTTCGATCATCAGGTCTTATATATTTCTTCAAAATGTTTATAAATTACATAGTGGTGATACATCTAAAATAGAATGGTAAAGCATTACTAAGACTTCAAGCATTCAAGAAAAATTTCTGACAAATGCAAAATAGTTGACAGGTATCTACATCAGAATAAAAAATTATATGAAAACCATGTAATTAAATTCTGAATACTACAACTAACAATAAACTCACTAAAAATTCTATAACACGGTTCGTTTACTGTCCCATAGAATTTCCGCAAAATTATCCGTTACGTTTGATTGACGTCATCAGCTGTTTCTTCTAACGCCAGATTCTCGAAATTTCAAACTGATATGCATAATAATCAACACATGGCTTTCGCCAAGATTTTAAAAAGTAGCACTTTTATTTTAACCGTGTGTTAAAAAAAAAGTAAATAAACATTTAAAAAAAGCAACTTTCATACATACATCTACCTCGCCTTGTGATAGCTGGTAAACAATGTTCCTTGACAAGAATTATTTAAAAAAAAAAGAGCACATATTTCAGATTGAAAACAGGAATTAAACAAAAAAAGCTAGTTTTCTAAACTTTCCTTTTAATATAAAATTTTCTATAAATACTGAATTAGGTTTTATTTATTTTCTTTCCTCGAAACCTTTTCTTCATCATAACCTTGGAAAACTTTCATTTAACGCAAAATGTAGAATTCGGAGGCCATAGCGACTATTTTCACGCGTATTTAATTTAAATAAATATATTAAAACGCTACGACCTCCTACGTCGAAGTAAGCACATTCTATTTAATTTCCATTGGTTTATTTAAAGTTTAGAAAAAATTGAGTTTAGGTAATCCTAGTGTAAACCATGAAGCTTCAAATGATGAAAAAAAAGTTTGCAAAATATAAAAATGCAAACAAATTATTGCTGTTTTGTTTCACTACTGCGTAATCCTGGTTATCCTGCCACAATTTGTTTGCATTTTGATGTTTTGAATTTTTTGAACAGGCATTTTTTCTGACTCTCTAATTACAAGCATCTAATTACAAATGTATTTTCGCTACTTTTTAATTTAAAAAAAAAACAATCTAATACTTACTAAAAAAAAATTAGATTATCGGAATTTTATTTCTACTGAAATATAAAATCCAAAAAAGAAAAAAAATGTATAAAAATTTTTTTTGTACATTCATATTCAAAAATTTATCAATAATTGATTTTGTAAATTAACGAAATTAAGATAAATAACTGTTTCTATCACATCTAAATAACTACAAATAAGTGTTAATTTGAAAAAATTATTGTTTGGAATTGTTTCGTAATTGTTGTTATTGTTTTATCGATAATGCAGAAAAAGACACCGGTGTTTCATCCTGTATTTCATAAACATAAATTATTAAAATGCTAAATATAACGTTTTTCTCATATTTTGATCTAAATTAAAACAAAATAAAAAAGTAAGAAAAATATGTTTAACAAAAATTATGCGTCAAAGGGTTTAACCAATCTTAGCTAAACACAAATAACTTAATAATAGTTTTTCCTCCCAACATTTTCTAAAAATATTGAATTAGAGCTTATTTATTAAATTTTTCATTAAATTCGGGAACTTTAATTTAACCCCAAATAATGAATCAACCGGCATTAATACAATTTTAAGCGCGTTTATTTTAAATAACTACTTAAAAACGGAAGTGCTATTTTTTACGACCTTCATTGTAGAAGTTAACACACACCAGTCCACACTAAAACAACCTTAGCTTAACACAAACAGCTAAATGATACTAAACTATTTTGATTACTTAATAGTACATTCTCGCAACGAATATTTTCCCGAATTCCACGTCCCTGTTTAGAAACAAAAATTCCTCCTATTAGCGCGAAGAAGGTTCTGTGGTGTTTAAACAGCAGCACCTGTCATGAAAATGAATCAAGTAGTTCACCAGCGATAAATCAAAAGATATACAACCCTTTAACAGATTAAAAATAAGTGAATGCAGTATAAAATAGTAATAAAAAAAAAGGGGGAAAACAACAGCATCTTAATGTGCGTGGCCACAGGCGTACTCCGAAAGAGCAAACTCGAAGACATTTTTTTCCCGGTTCGGTGACCTCGATGCAACTCACCAACTGAACTATGTCATCCAATAACAAGCATAGACTTCAAAATTTGTTAAAGCTCTATAGTTGGGAGAAATAACTTACATATTTATCGCTTACAGGGTTTGAATAAAATGTTTGTCCCGATCTTTACTTATATATTTATTGCTTAACCCTTTGTCGCGTAAAACATATTTTTCACATTACTTTATTAATTTAGGTCGAATTAAGAGAAAGTTATTACAGGGTGCGTAGTCAAATTATTCAACAAAAAATAAGCACTTTTCAAGCACTCAAAAAATATTTTTAAGCACTTTAAAAAACAAATAACCTTTTGCCGTTGTTTTTGAAAATTGTCAAAAATTATGAAATTTTGAATCATGTAAAACGATTGGCGTTTTCATAGGCTACGGACTGACAATACTTATATATTTCTTGCTTAACCCTTTGTCGCGTAATTTTACTAAACATATTTTTCGCATTACTTAATTAATTTAGGTCGATTTAAGAGAAAGTTATTACAGGGAGCGTAGCCAAATTATTCAACAAAAAATATGCACCTATTAAGCATTCAAAAAATATTCTTAAGCACTTTAAAAATATATCATAATTAGGCAGGGTTGGAAAGTTTTCGACAATTAACGGTTTTATCTTGCTTTAACCGACATGTCAAAAAAAGCAACAAACCTTTTGCCATTGTTATTGAAAATTGTCAAAAATCATGAAATTTTGAATCGTGTAAAACGAATGACGTTTTCATACGCTACGGACTGACAATATGGCGAAATAGATTGCGGTTGAATTAATTCTGAAAACGTTGAGAAGAACAATGTGAACTGTGTCTTTTTGAATAATTCGAAGCGAAAATAAACATAGTAAAGGAAAAAATCTCATTTTGAAAAAGGGAAAATTAAGCACTTTTAAAAACACCCAATGAATAAAGCACTTTTAAGAGCTTTTAAAAAACGAAAATAAGCACCTTTAGGCACCTTTTAAAAACGCTACGCACCCTGCATTATATTCATCATTTTAATAATTTATGGTTTTGAAATACCGCATAAAACACCGGTGTCTTTTTTTCTGCGTTAGGGGTAAAATTTTCCAAATACTTGAAAACAATATCTTACAAATTTACACTTATTTGCAGTTATTTAAATCTAAGAGAAACAGTTGTTCACTTTTGAAATTAAATTAATTACAAAATCAATTATTGATTTAATTACAATTATTATTCAAAACTAATTATTTTAATTTACAAAATCAATTACAGATAAGTTTTTGAATTTGAATAAAAAACATGTTAAACTACTATTTTTGGATTTAATATTTCATAACAAATATAATTTCGATAATCTAGTAGATTTTTTCAGTGACTATTAGACTTTTTTTAATAATTAAGAAATACCAAAATGTATTTTAACTTGTAATTAGAACGTCAAGAAAAATTAAATCATAAACCGAGGCCCCATCTGCCTCAAAGAATTAAAGAGTGAAACATAAAATGTTTGTCTGTATCCAGTAAATTTTAAGATGAAAGGTAGTTCTACGAAACTAATTTCACAAAAATAAGGTTTAATTTAAATTTTTAAAATAATGATCTAGTTTATACGTTTAAAACAGAAAACGATCAATAAACAAAAAAGGCAGAATTCTTATTTTATTATTCGTTTCTTAATCTTAATCGAAAAACTAAGGTTGACTAAGCATTAGATAGATAATTGACTATTGCCAGTTTTCGAGAAGTCGAAATGTTAATCAAACACTGAAAAAGCTTCACAGATTGCAAAATTAAGTTTTATCATCGATTGTATATTTTTAAAGGAATTAACTGTATTTCCTTTTAGCTAGTCTGACTTTCTTTGCTTAACTGAATAAAAATAATATTTGAGGTCTAAGAATCGAATTATTTCTACTGTATTCTACGGTATTTAGATATTACTGCTATTTAATTATTTAGTGTTAAACTAAAATGTCTAAATTAGAAGACAAAGATGATTTCCATTCATGTTGACACGGCTTTTTCAAGTCAATATTTCGTAAATTTGTGTCTGTGCAGGTCTTGTTTTAAAAGAATCTTCACTTAGAAAGTGAAAAGAGGGGGGGGGGGACTCAGGTAATTTTTATTTAGTTGTTTTATGTCTCTAATTTGAAATTTTTGTCCTTGACAACTTATTTTTAAAGCTTGAAAAAAAATCCAAATATATAGCACTTCGACATTCGACTATTATGTCGCGGAATAATAGTTTCACTGTAAAAAAGAGGTTATAATTGAATGGAGAAATTTGGGAACATTTTAAACTAATGAGAGAAATTTCTAGACATGTCGTTCAAGGTGAATAACTTTCAATGCGAAGTCTAAATCAGAAGTCAAAATTAGGTCGCGCGGAACTTGAAGTTTGTTGTGAGGTAGAAATGGATGGGAGAAAAGTAGCGAGGTTAATCAAGCAATAGATTGGTTTCACTCAATTAATGAAACGTGGTTATACTTTCCTCTGTTTGATATCAAATCAATTGGCAACCCAAAGTAATTAGAAACAAATTGACCAATCAATTAATGGAAAGTTTTAATTTAAAAAAAAAAATTATCAACATTGTGAACATATTTATACATTTCAAATTCAAGAACACACTTCAACATGTTTCGCTTCTACTTCTCTAAATTTATTCTAATAATAACTAGTAAATTAGAAGCTATCAGTATCTGGAATGCTTATTTACAATACAATACACATGCAATACTTCAAGTGTGTATTGCGTTTACATAGTTTTAAATATCCCAATCTCATATTTTTGCCCTACCCCCCAAAAAAATCAAACTTAGAACAGTAATACTCTGTAACTGATCATTACTAACAACAGTAATAATTACTCTGTAACTAATCATTACTAATACTAAACATAACAACATTTTACAATACAATAATTAGTACACAACATAACTAATTAGTAATTAATACACGACACACAATAACCGGGCTTTTGACCACTTATGGTATGTTTAGTACTAACTACATTCATAATTAATCTGCACCTATTCATCATTTATTACATTCATAATTAATCCGTAACTAATCATTACTAACTACATTTATAATTAATCCGTAGCTAATCATTACTAACTACATTCATAATTAATCTGTAACTAATCATCACTAACTAATCATCACTAACTACATTCTACTATCACTAACTATATAATTAGTCTAACTAATCATTACTAATACTAAACATAACATTTTACAATACAATAATTAGTACACAACATAATAAATAATTAGTAATTAATACACAACATACAATAACCGGTCTTTTGACCACTTATGGTATGTTTAGTACTAACTGCATTCATAATTAATCTGCACCTATTCATCACTTATTACATTCATAATTAATCCGTAACTAATCATTACTAACTACATTCATAATTAATCCGTAGCTAATCATTACTAACTACATTCATATTTAATCTGTAACTAATCAATACTAACTAATCATTCATTACTAACTGCATAATTATTAATCTCCAGTTTAATTTGGCCTCATTATCATGACTTTAAACTGTTTCCATTTATTTAATGCTCGATATTTTAAACAATGGAATTTGGCATTAATTTCTATACTTTAAGTTCAATGCCCCGTTTTGTCTTATAGCTTGGTAATAAGGTTAAGGCATTGTGTTCGATTCTCAATGATGCTTTAAAGTCCACCAAGCTTCAGATCATGGGAATGGTTTGAGAACCCCTTTCGTGACTGATGCACGTTAAATCTGTCGAGTCACTAAGTCCACCATGTTCCCATAACCAATCGTACCTCTGGGGGTACTGATCCTGGAATTTCCTTGTCTTCTGGATTGGCTCAAAATTACAAGGCTACGGAGTTGAACATTAGTAGTCGAAAACCCCGCTGTTCAACGTCGGTTATAACATAAAGTAAAAATATGACACAGGGTTTAAATTTTTTTTGAAAAGTTAATTCCTGGAAACTGGAAAAAACCGGAAAAATTAAAGAAACTGAACAAAAGGGAAGGAACTAAAAATGACCACTACAATTAAGACAATAATTATAATAATTTAAACTTAAATAAAATTCTATGTAAAAATTTATAAATTTTTTTTAAAAGGATCTGTATTCATATTATTTCTTTTAGTTACACCAAGAACTTTAAAACTAAAACCCCTATTATATCAATTTATTTTTATACGGGATTTATGTTACCTTTGCTTTCCTAAACAAAATAAATAAACTTTTATATAGCTAAATAATGTGTACTTAGTCATTTTTTAGTTTATTGCATTTTCTCTTTTTTTAAAAATTCGATACTTAGTTTATAATTGGATACAGATAGATATTTTGTGTTTACATTTTGATTACTATGACAAATACTTTCTTTTAAAAAATATTATTTTGTTAATATTTTTCTCAATTGGTTAAATTTTTATAAAATAAACAGTTTGTAAATTAATGCTACGAATTAAACTAAATTAGAAATGCAGTCATGAACAGTTTTAAAAATATCGCATTAGAATATAAAATTTATTTTTGAGAAAGGTTTCTTCCATTTCTTTAACTTGGGTTGAGAAAAAGCTATTTCTTCCTAGGCGATTTTTTTCATTTTTTTTTCATCGATTTTTTTTTTTTTTTACAACTATGGAAGAAACTTGCTATCTCAGATATGAAGCAACTAAAAATGTTAAAAACAATTTTAAGTAATTTAAAACAATGATAAAACGAGGTAAGGTAAAAGCATCTAAGAAAATAAGCAACTGCTACCAGTCTATCACTTTCTTTTACAAGCTGCAAAAACTCCGTATTTTTTCAATATTGAATTTCACAAGTGGTTAGATATTTGGTTTAATTACATTGGTTTTGATATTTACGTCCTCTTAGTAACGCTCTGTTTAATGCAGAAAATAAAGTGAAAGTTAATTCAAGGTCGTGCATAGATGTTTAAATTAACAGAAAGAAGAAGCGCAGATAAGGTTTTAAAAATTTTGACTCGATTTTTTTTTTTTTTTTTTTTTAACGAAAGAAGACGAAAGATAAGCAGTTTAACTCAAGAAAGATAAATTAACAACTAGATAAAATAATGACAGTTGCAAGCAATTATCTTAAAATATAACACAGTTAAAGAGTTAATGGATTTTAAGTGCAAAAACACTTGAAAAAATGTATATGCTTAAAATAGATTAAGGTGGTCAGATATATATATATATATATATATATATGTTATGATCAATATAATTAATCGGTTAATATTAATAATCGCCGATTATTATTAATGACATCCAGTTAATATTAATACTAGTTATTAATAACAGCCAGTAATTATTAATATTAGCCACATTAATTACTTTAACCGTTAGAATTATGTATACATTTTATTATATGCATACATGTTATGATCAATGCAATTAGTTGGTTAATATTAATAATATCCGGCGATTATTATTATAGTCGATTGCTATTAATACTAGATAGTAATAATAGCCTGTTTTAATTAATACTAGTTATTATTAATAATAGCCAGTAATTAACAACAGCCAGCATGACATGTATAATGCGATTTAGTCTAAAAAATAAAGAAAAAACGTGTTGAGGACCCTTATACATTGCCTCATTTACTTTTGCGTGATTTTTTTTTAAAAATCTTTTTCCAATCAATGCTTAATGATTTTAATATGTAAATTCAACTTTTTCACGTATTGTTTGTTTTCTTCCTCAAAAATTAAACTTCACGCACCGATATAGCGTAATTTTACTTAATTTCTCTTAAGAGTCCTTTCCAGTAGATCATATAAATCACAATATTACGAAATAGCCTGGGTTGATAGTTGAATGTAGCTACATTGCAATTGACTAAAATTTGATGATGAGAAATATAAATCAAAACCGCAATTTCACGATACATCGACAAAATAAAAAGTAAAATCTGTTCGCTCGTGGATAAAAATTCCCACTCTCGAAAACAATTTTAATTACTTATGGAGGAGTAAAATTGCAGAATAACAAATAATATTTTTTTTAATGACACATACTTAACATGCAACTGCCAATTACTTACCAAATATTTTTTTCTAAGCTTACGCGCTAATAATTTATTTTTGACACTAAACAACGCGTTTCTGAAATGTTTGTATCAGCATTTACAAACTCAGTAATTTAGCTTTCAAACTTTAGACATTGATGATAAATGGCGTAACTTTTCTTTCTTGAAATATTGATTATTAAATTGGTAATAAAACTATTTATCTTAATTTTAAAAAATATTAATGTGTAATGCATGTGAACGATTTTAAATTAGTCATACACTAACGATCATACAAGCGTTTAACTTGATATAATTTCGATTTTTAATGATTTTAAATATAATTCAAAATATATAAATTTTATAAATTTAAAAATTTGCATTTTTTAAATACGTGTTTCTTAAATATGTTTTTTATTTTATTTAATAACCGTCGTTGAACAGCCGACCCAATTGTTCGGGTTTACGACTACTAATGTTCAACTCCGTAGCCTTGTAATTTTGAACCTAATCCAGGAGACAAGACCAAGCATTGGGAGAAATTTTCCCTTCGTGGAAGACTTTTTAATGGAACCAACCCGCGTTTGTGTTACATGGAGAGGGAAACCACGAAAACCTCCCTCGGTTAGCCTGACGGTAATGGGACTCTAACCAATGATCCGTCTAACACTGAGGATATTTTACGTCAGCACTGTGGTTGGCGCGAGTTGCGTGCAGAATTTATTTCAACCAACCATCGCTGGGTTTCGAGCCCCCGTCATTGGAAAGTGAACACTCTATCCCCTGAACTACCACGGCTCTTAAATATGTTTTGAAATAAAAATGCTTTTCAAAAAGAATACTGTTGCTGCTTAATTTAAATTAAACCAATTTTTTGAAACAGAAATAAAGATTGTCATGCGCATGTTTGTTACTCTAAAAACATTATAAAGAATAAATTAATATTTATAAACAAAACGGAAATAACAATCTATTCTAATTTCGGAAGAATTACAATGTTTCAGATCAAGATATATTATTAGAAAATTCAAACAACTAAGGATTTATAGCGCAGTTAAATAAAAGACAATAATATAATTACTCAAAAAGAGCGGATTTCTGAAAAGCGGTTCCCTTTAAACAAGAACAAATTATTAAATGAGTGAAACGAAGAATATTATTTCTAAGTAAAACGATCCTCGATTACTTTCTACATTTAAAAATTTTCATCGAACTTGGATAGCAGATATTCTTAGAAAAGAAAGTAACGAACTTAAAAAGACCATTTATTATAGATTCAAATAACTATTTCGGCAAACTTAAATTTAACTAGAATATAATCTGATACATATTTTATTTTATAACTTAATGATGAGCTTATTTTAGAATAGTAGGAACTTTAAAAAAGATATAGTTAGAAGTCACAATGAAAAGAAGAGAAAGCGTATTTCTAAGTTAATCCGATGTCGATTTTCAATGAAATAGTTTATTTTGATTTTCCTCATTAGCTGTGAATTAAATTCAACAAAAAATTGTGAAATAGAAAACAAAATTTAGAAAATCATAATATTATCGAGAATTTAATTTTAATGTATTGTTTTTCAAGTCATCGTTTATCAAAATTTGTTTTCGTTTTGAAACTTAAAACTAAACGTAAACATATTAATAATAAATAAATAGCTGATTGCATTTCGTTGTTTTCAGTGATATTTGAGCGAACGGACAGGAGCGAGTCGAACGCACAACATGATGAAAATTTGCTGCCACCTTAATCAGTTAATAAGTCCATCTTGAACTATATTGTCGCGCAAATTAAATCATCATAAATTTAATTACATGATATTATGGCTAGACATCAACAGAATAAGGTTCAATTTAATAAGCAACAATTGCAAACAGCATAAAACAATTGCAGCCCCAAATTATGGTTCAAGCTACGGTTATTATGGTGATAAAAAAAATCAGTGTGAGGGGTAATTATTTCGATAGCTCTATTTAAATTGATAACTCTAATTTCTATTGAATTCTTCTCAATTTAATTCAACAGCTCTATCGTTTTTATCATATACCAAAAAATTTTATTTTTCGCCTAAGTAAGTAAAAAAAATTTTTTTTATCAAAACATAACGGCATATAAGAGTTAAAACAACTCACAGCTTAACAAAACAAACAAAAATAAAACGCGTTGGAGTAAACAAGTTTGAGTCTTGTAACCGCAAAAGAGCTCATTGATTTTATTTCAACCTGTTGTTTAAATTGAAAGCATATTAAAATTGAGTTTTTCGGCTAAGTAAGTAAAAAAAATAATTTAATCAAAACATAACGGCATATAAGAGTTAAAACAACTCACAGCTTTAAAAAAAAAATATTAAAAAAAACGCGTTGGAGTAAGCAAGTTTATTTAAGTCTTGAAAACCGCAAAAGAGCTTATTGATTTTATTTCAACCTGTTGTTTAAATTGAAAGCATATTAACTGAAAATACATAATCAAATGTAGTCGACATTAATTACGGTTAATTCAGCAAAAAATTCCTATTTTTTTAAATTACTTACCTGATATATGAGCTAGCTTTCCTAGCCTTACTTTCCATACACATTTACAAGATTTTATTTTTATTTTGGACGAGAATATTAATGCCAGATATCACTAGTGGTACAAAATGGTGGATTCGCCCATTACTAGTTTCAACAATTGACCCTTATCTATCAAATCTATCACCAGAATTGAGAGCCCTCTTTTTTCCAAATAACAAGCTGCATTCCTGAGAGTTGTATTGTCACTTTCTTCCACGCATTTGAAATGATAACAATAACACTTGTATTGCACCCTTATTAGTAAGTGAGCCAACTTGTCAAGAGGAGGGTTAGGTCTAAGTAAGAAATAAAGTCTTTCTGAAAAGGCACATAGCTATTTAACAAATGTCACTGAAAAAGTAGTTCATGGGAAAATAACATCCAATTCATCAATGTAGTCCTACTAAGTTTTTAAGTTTGTTTATTGCTTGTACCTTGATGCATGATAACAATGGTTTTAAGACACCAATACAATCTTAGTATTTTTATCATATCAAATCTAATTTATTGATACAAATATATATTTAACATTTATTATAAACATTTTTATTGTATAATTTAATTTTGTTTTAAGTTTAAATATACATTTTTCACAAAAAAACTAATATAAGAGGATATGATATAAGATAATGTAATACGAGGATTTAATAAAAGATGAATTTGGTATAAAGGTAGCAAACAATGTATGGCAAAATTAGAGTAAAAAATTGGCCACATTTAAAAAAATTAAAAAGCTGTTCATATTAATAATGCAATGTTTTTCTTTTGATGCATTGATGGAAATATGGCAAGCAAGAGTGAAATAACGTTTTCAGATTACAAAATATTCATAATAGTTCCATATTTATTTATTTTTTTAAAAATTATGAAATGCGCATGGAGTGCATTTTTAAAGAAAAACTGGCGATCGGGTGACTACTAGCAGATTAGTTTTTTAATTGCCTACTTTTACTTTAATTAACATTTACTGAGTGATATTAATTTTGTTCTAGGATTCAGAGAAAATTTTTATTAAAGTATAAGTCAAAATTGGAGTCGGGCTGTCCAGAAAAGTCCAGAGTCATCAATTCATCGACCGACTCTGAAATAGAATAAACCGTGAAGGTTCAAATGCTAAGAAAATAATTTCAAAATGCAAGCAAATTACTTGCAGGACAACTTTTTCACTGCGTAATGCTGAGTAATCCTCCCATAATTAGTTTGTATTTTGAAAAATAATAATAATTTCGGCATTTGAAACTTAATGCTTTACTCTAGGTCTACATGAGTTACTAGTGTAGTTCAAAGAGAATTTGTCATGAAAGATTTATCCCATTCTTAAGCTAAATTATGTTATACTGACACAGTAGTTTAGTTAAACATATTTGAGAATTTAAGTACGCGAGAAGTAAAACACCACAATCGACAATAATTACACCCAATTCAATTCTTTAACAACCACAACAACGGAAATACCTTAACATAAATCTCATGCGAAGTGTGAAGAATCTAAGTAAAAGCATGAAACACTTCCCACGCAGGGAGGGTCGATGGCACAAGTCCGACCCCCTGCACACAGAAATATTTTGCAGGAAGAGCTACAGACTTGAGTATATCCAACAGCTGCATTTTTCAATGACCTCTTTTGTGTCGAACTCGTTTCGTCAAAAGATCGGCATAGAACAAGGTCGATTCCATTCATTGGATTGCACATTGTCAAAGCTACAGAAAGGGAGGGGAGGACATTTGGTAGAGTTTTTTTTTTTTTTTTTTAACGCAATAAAAGTGCGTTTTTTCTCCTTTTATCTTCTAAATCCGTTTCACCAAAAGTACATCGAAATACGAATGTGGGTAATGAATTTATATAAGTGGAGGTATAAATGTGCGAATGCGAAAAAAGCGGCAATAAATAAATTATTCAGAAAATTTTTATTGGTGGATTATCTAATCCAGTGTTTCCCAAAGTGTGGTAAGCGTACCCCCAGGGGTACGGGAACAGTTTAGCGGGGGGACGCGTTCGTATGCGAAATATACAACAAACGAAAATGTCAAAAAAATTTATTTAAAAACAAAGCTAGCCATGAAAATTACGAAATATCTTACAACAAACGAAAACGTCAAAAAAATTTATTTTAAAACAAAGCTAGCCATGAAAATTTATGATTACGTATTTTTTTTTTGGCTATTTTTTGCTGAGTTAAAAGTTAATAATTAGTGGTGTCAACAGCCAGTTGCGATTCTAAACTTTTGTGTAATTTTTTTATCACGGCAAAAACAATACCATCCTTCTCACTGATGCAAAAAAAACTTATTAACAAAACTTTGCACCAAAAAAGAAAAATAAACATATTTTTTAAAAAAATACATTCATTTTTTTATTAGTGGTACACAACGTTAAGAAAAATTTAGAAAGGGTACACAAAAGTCATAAGTTTGAGAAACACTGATCTAATCGAACAGGTAAGGAAGAAATAATAAGAGAACATTTAAAAGGCCCTACCTACTACTTTCAACTTTTTTCTAGAAGCTCTTTCGTAGCTTTTTTTTTTTTAACGGTCGGAAGAAATAAAATTATGACATTCAAGGGCTCTAAATCCCAACAGAGATCAGTTATAGTGAAATTTACCTTAGCCTTAACCCTTATTTGAAGCAGATGAGGAAATTAATTTTCCCCATATCCTGCATAACTTGTTCTTTAAAGATATATCTATGATAAAGGGACAAAGGTATTTTGCTCTACCGATATATAATCTCCATATGCAATAATAAATTTAATATAAGAGAAAAAGTTGAGCAATTTTTCTTACATTAAATTAATAAGATCCAATAAACCAGATTTTTAACTGCGGCATCGTTTACATCTAACTATTCTTTAGTATTGTTTTTAGATAGCTACTTTTACAAGTTACCGAGATTTACACTTCAGGAATAGTTTCGTAAATTTCCGCTTCTGTGAAATTGTGAAAAATCTACTCAGAATTTTGAGAATATAGGTAAATAAAAATTCTTCACAATAAAATGCATATAAATAGTATAAAATCAAAGCTTTACTTCGAGTGTGAAATATTTAACCTTTGACTTTTTATTTTTCTTGGCAAAACAGCTTCAATAGTATACTTCATAACTTAGTATTTCTTTTTAATGTAAAAAACTGATACAGGTTTCATTGCTTTCCTTTCAATAAGCAACACTATCACATTTAAAAATCTTATTAAACTTTCATTATACATTATCAAATCTATCAAAGGCTTTCACTACGTGTATTTCGGAACAAAATGAAATTTTTAATTGCTCTAAACAAAAAAAAATTCATTATTCTAGACAAGATGGTAATATTCGGTCATTTGCAGGACAGTAAACAACTCCCATTTTTCATTAAGTCTGAATAAGTGGTCTAACCACACCCAATCGTTTAGGCGTGGGATTTTTTCTTCTTCTTTTTCTTACAGGAAAAAGTGAATTTTAATCTAAAGATTACAATACCCGTTTTATCTTTCAACTACAGACAACTTTTAAAACGATTTCCGAAGTAACTCAAATAAGATTCACAGATGTCATTCTTATCTGTAATCTTCGGAAAAACTAACAAAAAGATAGGAACGGCTGCTCTCGCTTGTGAAGCAACAAGTGGTAAAAACATCCTGAAAGCACGAGATACATCTACTCGTTAAGAGAGAAATAATTTTTTAAAACAAAATGAATAAAAGAATAACTATCGAAAATCATACTTTAATTGCAGTATTATTTTAAAAATCTTTATTTCTTGAAAAATCGATTTATTGTGATTCAAGTAGTGATAAAAACATCCTGAAAGTATGAGCTACATCTACTCATTAAGTTAGTTCTAGAAATAAAATGTTTAAAATAAAATGAAAGAATAATTTACCAATACTATTGAAAGAAATATTTGATTCTCAGTATTATTTTAAAAATCTTAATTTCCTGAAGAATCGATTTATATTTTTCTATTTCATACACTGAGATACGCTTATCAAATGTTTGTAACAGTATGAGTAATAAAAACGAGTAAACAAAGAAAATGGGATAAATAATTGGTGGCGGAATTGGCAAGAAATACGGAAGATAACTATAGTGTCGTAATTGAAGAAATTAATTAAAACTTCAACACTTTCAAACCTGATGGGACATGTATATGCTATCAGGTTTTGGTCAGGTCTGATAGGACATATACGTCCCATCTGACAATCCAAGTAGACTATTGGTCTAAATAGATTCTATTTAACATAAGATTTGAGGCTTTTGAACTTCCTTCCTTTTATTTGAATGGTTGGCAACACTTGTAAGACTGTCATGACGGTATAACTTTGAAAAAATCACATATTTGTGAAGATTTATTCATCATTTCATGAGGATAATAACTTAAGTAGAGATAAGAAAAAGTGTCGTAAGAATTATAAGCATTACTTAATCATTGTCTTAAGTATTGTATTATTTTACGTTGCTTCCAATCATAGTTTATTTTGTTATCATCAGTTACCGTTTTGGATACTGATGGAACAAGATGTCCAACTCAAAAAGACTACAATGGGGCAAGTAAGCCAGAATTATTTTTCAAAAAAGAACTCCTTTTCAATATTATCAATAGTTAAAAAAAAATGTGCTGATAAAAGAAAAACTTTCTCGATTAAAAATTAGAAATCACTCTTCGAAAAATTAACCTTAAAGAATGTTTTCGATGCAACGCCAAGGGGGTAGAAAAGTTGCAGTTTGAGAGCTTAAAACTAAATGCACAGTTTTAATTTTAAACGGTTTTACGTAAGGTCAAATGTATCAAATATTTAAAATAAATCTATTGAAAATTGCCAATTTGACAAGAATTTGAAGGAAGAGAAAAATTTCAAATATCCATTACTAAATCTAATTTTTTACATATTTTACGATATCAAACAATGCAATTGTGGATTTACTTTTAAGATAGATTATTCAAAAAAATTAACACAAGCGCTTTTCATTTTCGAAAAACGTTAAGCAAAATTTTATGAATTTGTAATAACTCCGTTTGCTACTCAGGCTTTACTACACGAAATCTTTCTCAAAACCCTTATGCATTTTGTTAATAATAAATAAGAAAAAATCTCATTAGATGGGTTGATTTAGAAATGTACTTAGATCCTCTGTCATCGTCATAGACTGCGTTTCGGTACAAAAAATGCTCCTCACTTTGGATAACTGCTGGCTATGTACAACATTCACGCTGTTTGAATTGGGCAAAATGAGAAATGTTAACACAAATAGACAATTGAAAAAGAAAAAAAAGAACACCAAGAACTAATTAATTATTCCAGCTATTAAATAAAGTATCGAATGATACAGACAAAATATCTGCATTTATATTTTTTAAGGGATTTAAATTTCAAACAAATTGTTAAATTTTTTCGAGGTATGCTGTCGTAATCCGGTTTAACGGACAATTTTTCATATTTTTCCGGGAACGTAGATTAAAATTGGTTTCCCTTTTCCTAAGCGTTGCAAAGATTTTTCAAATACAAAGTTTTATATTATAGTTTTTATTGCTTACTAATTGATAAGCTACTATTGCAAAGAGGTGTAAAAAAAAACAAAAAAAAAGAGCATATTTTGATGCATAATTTATTCTACGCTAAAACTTAGTGCTACCGTTAAGCACAAAGAAATAAAAAGGCAAGATTAAATAAAATTTTATAAACTTTAGAACAATCTTTGTATGTTTTCCACTTTTTTAATTCTTTCAGTTAGTTATTGAGGATTAAGATAAAGAGCAAAGGTACAGGGTAAGTTTATAAGAGTAATTAGATTCAACTTGCAGGTGTCAGTAAGGCAACAACCTTCTTGGAACTATGCTTAGGCGAATGTGGGTTGATTAAGTAGGGTTTATCGTTTGCAAGATCTGATAGAGATTTCGTGGAAATGAAATATAATTCCACTCGCTTCTTCTACAGCGTTTAATTGAATGGTAAAAATTACAGATCGCGCCGATTAAAAGTTGAGAAAACTTAACAAGCTATGTGTTCAGTATAATTTATGTAGATTATTTGAGTTTTATGTAGAATCCATATTTGAATATAGATTTCAATGATTAGTTTGAATGTAGATTTAAATGTAGAGTGCCAATGTCACTGATCCAGTTTAATTAAGAGTGGCGATAATATATGCTCTAAATTGATGTATTCGTCGTATTTTGTTTTTGTGAATTTATAAACACCCTAAAGGTTTAAGCTAAGTTGATTTATAAATCTAAATATTATTCCAATATTTAACAAACAATATTAAATTCTTCACTAAAATCTAAGTTTTATAAAACAATAAAACAAATAAACAAATAAAATCTATCAAAACGATAAATATGTAATAGTTGTCAAATTAGAAGAAAACACAAAAATAACTAAACTAAAATACAAAATAAAGTATTTATTTATACTATTTTTTATACATCATAAAAGGTCTTTAGGTATGTACACATTTTGTATGATACATAATTTATAATTTCATATTTACATTATCCAATATACAATAAAATACCTTGCATTTAAAACTGTTTTCCAGATATGGCACTGTAAAAACAAAAGTAGCAACCTTAGTAGTTTATCATTCAGTAATTCGCATTTGACTTTTAAAAAATCACTAAATGCAATGCATTCCGTAATAACTACCCTTACCTAGTCATTAGCATTAGGGGTAAAATTTAAATTCAAACAAAAAAATAAATAAATAAATAAAAATAAAAAAAAAGCTGGACAAAATCTAATAAATCACTAATGAGGAAGGCGGTTGGAAAAGCGCCAAAACAAGTTTACCTGATAAAACTCGTATTTCTAACTATCATTTTCAAACTCTTACCATTTTCACTCTTTTTCCTTAGTAGTGATAAATCAGTTTTTTGTACTGTTCTTTTTTCCTCGCTTTAATATTAATTTGTAACGCCCTATTGTGTAAACATAGCATTTTTCACAAAAAAATTATATTTGGGACCTACTACAGAAAATTAAATAGTTATTTTATAGTCCCCGTCTGATAAATCAAGAGTAAACTTGAATATATTATTCAGGTACAAGAGAGGGTTTATTTTTAAAAAATTCACAGTTTTGCTCAAAACAAACAATATTAACATTGTTTAAATAAAAATATTGAGGAGGAAACAATTTCAACATCAAAAAACATCAAATTTAGTTTTAAATCTTTAAAACAAAAAAAAAACTATGAAAATTAACTATAACAACGATTTTCTAACTCTCAATGTCAGTCGATAACCATGCACAAAGATATACATGGTGTTCGGTAAAGACTACCCTTAGTATGTATTTTCAGAACCCTTATCAAAAATGAAAACAAAAAAGTATACAAATTGGTAATATTTAAGCAAGAAAAATCAAAAGCGCTATCAAAATCTGAAAAAGTACAATAGAGGAAAGCGAATGTAATGAACAATAAAACAGGTTGGAATTTGGAGATGTTTCTAATAATAGTGCTTCAACACCTCTTTTTCTTTCAGCAATCCAATCTGTCTTGAAGTTTATTACATTTCACCCTCCTGTACCGTGACTTTTCAGATTTCGATAGAGTTTTGGTTTTCTTCCTCGGTTAATTACTAATTTGCTACCTCCAGGCCAAGAATATACACTATTATCTATTAGGATTCCAAGAATACATAAAGTCTTTTTGGAACACGCTGTCTTTCAAAGTAAACTTTAAAAATGGCGTAGGTCATAAAAAATGGCACACTTTAAACTAAAATTTATAAAACAGCTCCTAATCTGTAACGTGCAGAATAATTCTAACCAAACCTGTTTCTTTAAACACTCAGCATAATTTAAGGAAAATCGAAGAGCTTAAAACAATGATATTTTTAAGTTACAAAAACAAAATTCATATTTCAACAGGCTAGAGAATATTTGAATATAACTTCTGGTTCAACAGTGCCATCTCTCTCTCTTGAAACATAAAACAATGTTTAAATTGATTTAACACAAGATTTTTCTAGAACTAAATCGAATGAGGAATTCTTCAACTGTCCATAAACTATGTCTGTCAAGAAGGAAAGATAGTCAAGCAGGAGCAGTGTTTTCTGTTTCCTATTGTTCCGGAAAATATTTCCGTAACAAATGTCAGACAACGCACGCCATTTGAAGCATAAATAGAGTTCGAAAACACATAAATTGGCGAGTCTTCACTTCCAGGAAGTTTCATTCTGTTCCAAAAGATAAGTGTTATGCCAGCATGATCGATTTTTCAAGACGAATGGAAAATGCGCCAACTGAGTAATGAAGGAAAATATTTCAGATTTCTTAAAACTCAACATAAGATGAATGAAATGAAATTTAACAATGGTACATGAATATTGTATAAATACTTTAAAATTTGTCAAGAAAACTGAAGGGTAAACAAAAATCTCGATAAAAACTTTAAAAAAAAATCAAAGAAACATTTTTTTTACAGTGAATTTTGATCTTGATTACCAATGTTCTGAGTGAAAGGTTTTTTTATATAAAATTGAGAAAATTTCATTCATAATTTTGTACATCAGTGAAAATAAACTCTTACTGGGATCTGCTCAGACTTTTTGTGAAAATTCGGAAAATCTACTAATAACTTTGTGAATATCAGAAAAATAATGCTTGTTTTTGTGAAAGAAACCACAAAAAGCATGATTTTAGAGGATAAAATTATTAATTAAAAAAGTCATTGACATTGATTTTCACAAGAAGAGTCCATTTTTACAATAAACAATCTTGTGAAATGTCCATTTTTACAATAAAATAGTCCGTTAAGGGACACAAATGTTTCCTAAAATGACGGAAGCTTTTTGTTGTCGCATGAAATAATACTTTTTGCTAATAATATGCTGTTTTCATAACTGTTGTGAGTTTGAAACAGTTACTCATTACTGTTAAGTCTACTTTAGCCTATCATTAGCCAGTGCTCCAATGCTAATTCTGAAAATGGAGCAAAACATCGATATAGAGAAAAGCCAAATTGTTGAGAAAATGAAGAGTTTGTGGTCTAATTTTTTAATATTTAAAAACTTGCTCCAATGCAGTATTAACTAGGCTCATGAAAATTTGAAACTTAGGAATAAAACATTAATTTTGATTATTTTCATCTAGGCCTAATCAGCGAATTTTAAAATATTTAAATTATATGTTCGTTCTAAAGCCCAGATAATTCTTCACGGCCTGATGGCATAAGTAGTTTGAAATTATAGATTTGCACTTCAAATGTAAAGCAGTTAAAGTATGGCTTTTTTTATTTTCCTAGGCGAAAATGTTTAAAAATATCATCTTAAATTTTTAATAAATAATTATTTTTTCCAACTCAGTATGTTGTTGTGCAGTCATTGAGGTCACAAAATCGCAACTTGAAAAATGACGCATTACTCTGAGAATAGGAAAACCTCATTTCTTGTATATTTACATACATTTAAATAATATTTGTCGCACGCGTAAATAATTCAAACAGAAACCACAAAGGAATTAACTATTTACTCAAGGTCTAACTATTTTGCTTTCATACAATATTATCTTATACCTTAATCTCTTATCATGATTGAGCCAATAGAAATAGGCTCTTTGTAGAAATTAATATGCAGTTTTCTTGACTATTGTTAAAATAAGTTGACAAACTCATTGGATATGGCACATTGCAAATTAGCGTTTACATTGTTAGATAAAATAATGACACCAAAATTACTAAGAAATAGGCTGTTCAACAATCATTAACTTATATTACATGAGGAAATAACTGAAGAACATAGTTTTACTGCTTAATATTATATTTAATATAGCTTATCAATTACCTTACCGGAGAACTAGCTAAAGACTATATCAGGAAATTTACATTAAGCTCTTTACGTCAAAGTCAAATTTTTGACGTCTAAGACAGAAAACAAAGCTTCATACACTTTTTTTTGGCCCTCAGTTATGTACAAGGCATAACAAAACTATGCTCAACCCTCTGACGTAGATGTTTAATTAAACAAATTCTTCATATATTTTTTTTTATTTTCTATTAATTTAGGTCAAATTAAATGAAATATTATATTAAGCAATTTAATAATTTATGGTTATGAAATACAACATAACACATCGGTGTCTTTACCTGTGTTAAATGTAAAATCCTCCAAACACGGCTCATTTCCAAATAATAATTTTTAAAATTCGCACTTATTTGCAGTCTAAGAGAAACAGTTAATCATCATTGAAATTTCTTTAATTTACAAAATCAATATAATCAATTAATTTATACATATTTTTTTATTCGTATGTCTTTACAAAGCGATTCTCTATTGAATCTAATTGAATTTAAAAATAAATTTTTTATTACATTTGAGTTTAATTCTTTCTAAGCTGCACATTACTAAGATTATAATTAGGATTTAAAAACAAAACGGGTCAAAACATTTTCTAGAAGCAGAAAGCTGTTAGAGGGGCAAGTTCAAGAAATCCGTTTAGTCGAAAGTGAAATGTAAACCATATCCAAATAAGTTTGCAAATGAAGATTAATAATTTATGATGTCTGGACTTACCTTCATTAAGTACAAGGAAAGTAGCTCCAACTGGCTGATTGGTCAGCTGACCAACGAGGTCGAACAAGGCTTATGCAAGAACATGCTTGACTTACCTTTTGAAATGCTTGTTACCGTTAACCACAGGTCACTTGATGATTATTTTTGATTAAGAATTATTCAAATCATATGCCTTATCAAGCAATAGATGCAAGTTTAAATGAGCGAGTTTTTCGATTAAGCACTGTATAAATTAAGCGGAATACTTAATGAGGACCTGCAAAACGTGCCATTACGAAAATGACAGCTTCGAGCAAAGTTGTCTTAATTACTGAAACATGATTTAGATTAAAAGAAATGTCTAAGTTATTCCAGATGGGTAAAAATATATTAAAGGACAGTGGAATTCTTGCTGTTTACCATAAAAAATTATTAAAAAATATTATTTAATACCAGAAAAATAGTTAAAGGAAAAAATACTAACGACCCAGTTTTATCCGACAGTTAAATTAAGTTTTGATATTTTTATTTCACCTTACAGTAAATGATCTCAATAATGATTCCCTAGATTTTGATTTCCTTGTTTAAATAATACAGTTCTTACTCTGTTAAAAATAAAAATAAATACCTTCTCAGACTTTATAACGACTTATAAAATACATGTTTCTCAATACTATAGATGACTTTCAACCAAGTAAAATACCTTTACTGTTTAGTTACTCATAAGAACTATGTAATGAATTCAATATCAGTTTTTTTTTCTCTTTAAATTATAAAAAAATTTAAAACTCAAAAACTTTCAAAGTAAGCTGTGCTTTTTGTTTAAACGCACTTTTATCGGTGAGTTGGAGCTAAAATGAAATCAGATGATAAAATTCACTGTGATCTTTTTTCTTTTCCCTTTTAAGAAAAAATAACCACATTCTAAGGAATGCCGACAGCATATTAGTGCTTCTAACAACTTTTAGAAATGGTAGGTTAAAATAAGTACCTGCGTGTACACTGTATTTGTTTTTGATCCCTTGATGCGTGCGGCTTTCAGGAGAACTCCTCCAGACACCCGTCTCGCGTCGTGGCGGTTACTATGGTTACGAGGAAAGTTCACTTCGGGTGTGGGGTGAATAGTTTTGTCTTAATCTTAGCGTAGGTCGTAGTGAGTAAACCAATCGACACCTTCTTTCCTCCATTTCACCCCCATTAGAAATGTGCTCTCGCTTGTTACCATAGCGGCAGACAGCCCCAGACTTTTAGTCTGAAGGAGTTCTCCTCAAAGCCGCACATGGGCTTTAATGATTTCAATTTTAACAAACGTTCTAAGATATATATATATTAAGAGCGACGAATATAGAATATCCAATTATTTTAAGTCAATCGAGGACTTCACTATGACGAAAATATGGGTGTATTCAAAACCATAGCCATAAATAAATAATATAGACATTATTTTGTAGGGAGAAAACTTTAAAATAATTTTAAGTCTAAAGTAATTTTTTTTTCTTCTAACTTTTAAAAATCTATGCACGTTGTGTTATTCATAATTGAGTACTCCTGATCCATAGCATTTTTTTTAAAAATAAAATAAATAAAATTTATATCGTTGAAATGACATTAAGGAAAGAAAGAAAAAAATCTGCATTCCAATTATATCTCATCTTTCACAGGTTCTATGCAACTGTAACACCCCGATAATTTTTCTTTTTGACAGCGTTACTCAAGACTAACCCCTCACAGACAAGAATGACACGTTAAAGCTTTTCTTTTTAAGAACTGTAAGAGAATGAACTTAGAACGAAAGTTCAAGTAGAAAGGTCTTTTTCCTCCCAAGAACTCGAGAAATATTCTTTAGTCCGGTTTTAGAAAACAAATCGTGCAAGAAGGGAAAATGATTAAGATTTTGACTTAACAATGGATAGATCTCGAATCACATTCAGACATCACATGTAAATCTCATTTAAGCGTTAGTTTACGGGATATTTATATAACTCCTGAAGAAAAAAAATTAAATTGCATATTAAAAATAAAATGAAAATGTATCAGTATATAAATATATTCCTTCGCCTATTTGATTTTAAAGAATTTTAATTTTTATCTGATTTTTTGAATTTTTCCTCGATTTTCCGAAAATATTCGCTGTTAAAAATCTTGTAGCGCCTTGAATCATAATTGGTTCGAATTTCATGCAATTTTATATGGTGCTTGCTAAGTTGAACCATATTATTAAAGCTACCAACTTATAAAGCATAACCAACTTTTTAAAGCTGATTACAGGATAGTCTGGTTAAAATTAACTTTTTTAAGGTTGCAGCGGATATGCATTGCATTATGCTTCAAAGTACGGATAGTATGGTTCAAGGGGATATTTCCAGATCTGTCCGCCAATTACAATCCACAAGGCGCCAAATGTATTTTAAATTTAAAAAAAAAAAACATGAATAGGACTTCTTGTTGGTGGCTACGAATTATTCCCTTCAAATTGATCGCCCTTTGGAATGTTTCTCGCGGGCTGTTGCCTGGATGTTGCCCAGACTTGGCGATAATTCTGCCTCAGACCATGACACTTAAATCTTCCTTGCTACAATATCAAACTTTATTTTTTATTATTGAGAAAAAGGCACTTCTAAATTTATTAATTTCTAAAATTTGGTGATATTTGGTGTAGCAGATAATATTCCTTGACGATGGGGAAACAGAAATGTATCAATATATTTACCATGTAGGCCGGGATAGACTGACTGGTAGGGCACTTGAGCCCGTGTCCAAGAGTTTGTGGGTTCGATCCCCGCCGGTCGAAGACTCCCCGTGTCGTAATTGGTGACTGATGCACGTTAAATCTGTCGAAGTCCTCCATGTTCTCATAACAGATCAATACTTCTGGGGGAACTGATCCAGGAGTTTCCTTGTCTTCTGGATTGGTTTAAAATTACAAGGCAACGGAATTGAACCTTAGTAGTCGTAAACCCAAAATCGCGTCGGCTGTTCATTACAGGATATAAAGTATATTTACCATAATGTGCGAGAATTAGGTGTGGAAAAAAAACAATGAGTGGGAAGAAGTTATTTGAAAATGCTCAACTAGTGAACGACACACGACGAAACAAATCAACATTAAGGTACTGAACAACACATTATCCAGGAGCTGAACAACTCAATAGTTAGACACTGAACAACTCAACTCACGTCTCATGCCTTTTGCCTGGGAACCCATATACACTGTTACACAAGGGAGATTATGTAAATTTAATATTTTGTGAGCCGAGATTTTTTAAAAGAATGTCACTTAAAATAACCTTTAACGGCCACCAATGTTTACTTTGCGATTCATTGCAAATAATAAAACAACCACTTGATATTGAGCAGTCTAGATCTTGCGTTATGAACGAAATAAATGTTTTAAACATAACGATTTCTTAATATTTAAAAGACGATTGTTTATGAATAGTCTGCGTGAAGTCGGTGATGTTAAAAAGATAGAAAAGCTAAAATTATTACATAACTGATATCCCACGAATTTCCTGCCTTACGAGACAAACTTTGAAAAGAACATTGAACGGAAACTGGAATCAAACTAATAACCAATTTATTAACGAATTCAGAATAAGCTTACTTCCACGGGAAATGAAAGGATTTTGAAACTCAGGTATTGAAACCCTTCATTTTGAATACCATTATAATTATTATCAGCATTTGGCGGTTGCAAACTACAGTGGCAGCAACTTTTATTAGGAGGACCGGAAAGCAATGTCATTTCGGCGCATTAAATATTAACTAGTCTTAATTAATTTTTTTCGATTCATTTTGATTAATTTTCGATCCGGCATTGAGAGGTTGCTGCTAACGAGGGTGAATACATTATTGATTAAAAAATAAAATCTTGATAACAAATCTCAAATGCACCGAAACGACATTACTTTCCGGTCCCTCTAACAAAAGAATTAAAATAAAATAAAAATTATTAATCTATTTTCTTAATCTGGATTGATTTTTAGTACAAGAGTTGAATGAATAATTTTCTACTAAAATGAAGAAAAAATAATCTATATTATGAGAAAAACGTATTCAAAATTTCAAGGCTATATAGAAAAATGGCATTAACTAGTGTCCTTGTGCCAAAAATTGCCTATAAAAAGGATATTTACATAAAGTAAAATTCGACCATTTCGCTAAAATGATTATAATATTCAATTAACAGTTGGAAACAGCAGTTTAACAGTTAGAAAATGCATCACAGTAGATGTTATGAGTGCATTACGTAAAAAGACGAGTTCAAAAATTCTCTTTATTTTATACATTTAAGGTATATATTTTAGTTTTTATTTATTACTGATATTTTACTTCAGTGATGTTAAAAATAAAGTTTTTCCGCTTGGCATGCTATGTTTTATTTTAATTTTGCGTTAATCACACAAGAAAAAGAGCCTATTTTCCTATAGCTACTATATAAATGTCTTTTTTTTTCTCCTCAAAAAAATTCCACTTATAGTTTGTCTAAAGTAAGAACTACCCTAGCAATTCGCTTGGACCCGTGGCGATGACTATGGTGACGAGGTATAACTATATTTCAAATAGGGGTGTAGAGCCATTGCTCAGGCCGGTTTTGGATCGGTCTGTTCGACGAGAGAAAGGGAAACTCTTTCTTCGATCTATTGTGTTAGGCCTAGATTTTGTGGGGAGGGGGAGTTCTTACCGTAGACAAACTATACCTAGCCAGTTTTGTTTACGTCTGTTTCAACAATGAATGACCTGAAAAAATTACGAGAGAGCATCAAGAAAAAAGTCGTAAGTGCTCTGTAAATACCATCCTTATAGATTAATCATACAAAATTTATAATCATTAGCTTTCCAGACAAATATCCTTTCAGAAAATCATTAAATTTTGCAATTAAAAACAAATATGTTTTTTCTTTAGCATTTGACTGACACTTTAGTCAAAGTGGCTATAAATATCAAAAATCAGTAAATTCATTTAAAAATTTCAATGCTAAAAAAATTATTTTGAAATAACTACTCATACGTTAAAATTGCCAGTTTTTTTTATTTATTTATTTTTTTTTTTGAAAACCAAGATTAGCTAACTTTAATTGAATGTTGAAATAGAATCACTGCATTTTATGTTTTGCTTTTATTCAAAACAAATAAAACAGTGATAGCTAGTTATAAATATCGGTAAATGTGACTATAAATTGAAAAATGCAGTTCTTACTTGGAAAAAAAAAAAATTACTAAACACTTAAAAAAATCCGAAAAACGTGATAGAATTGTATCAAACTGCGAATTTTTTTTAATCATTAATGCACTAAAAAAACGTTTAACGAACTTGCGGCATGATCTGACTACTTAACATAATGTTGTGAAATTCAATTTAGACAATTACGCTTCTGAAAGGGAAAGATAGTATGAAAAAAAGTTACCTTCATGACGTTTCCTTATACTAACTCGAAATCAGTGATGCATGAACGCAATTTGATTTACTAAACGAATCTTAAAATATAAAGTACTTGTAACGAATGTTCCCAAAATAGTTTTTTTTTTCTTTTTTTTTTAAAACCCAAGAAAAAAAAAACTGCGTTTAACTTTCAAATTCGTTCCCCGATAACTTTCTTTTTAGATCAAAAAAACGCAATTGATTTATTTAGCGAAAAATGTAGATTTGATAGTTCTGTGAGAATGAAAAACAACTTGTTTTCAAATAAGTAACTTAAATTTTGAATATCATTAGTTTTAAAAAAATAATTTGGGGTCATTAATAAATTTTATCGAGACAACGGACATTTCACAAAATATTTTATCGTGAAAATAGATCTTTCAAGACAGATTTTATCATGAAAATGGACCTTTCACAAAATATTTTTCACGAAAGCAAACATTTTACAAAACATTTTATCCTGAAAATGGACCTTTCACAAAATATTTTTCATGAAAACATTTTACAAAATATTTTATCGTGAAAATGGACCTTTCACAAAATATTTTTCATGAAAACAAACATTTTACAGAACATTTTATAATGAAAATTGATCTTTTACAAATTATTTTATCTTGAAAATGGGTCTGTCAATAAATACATAATGTTAACAATGTACTCTCTATAATACGTTTCATTTTTAAAACTGTTAAACTGTTTAAACTTTCTTCTTTTGAATTTTAAGCCGTTGACGTCATTTATCGGTGCTTTGCCGGTAGGAAAAAAAGATAATAAACAGAAAATAATGTTAAATAAACTTATTACTTATAAATATGAAAGAAATAAACTTTTTATTCATTTATTCTTGCTTCAAACTTAAATTTAGAATTCAAAAATAGATTCCTTTTATTTTTTATTTTTTTAATCTAATCATTTTATTTCGTTTCGAATAGAATTATTGCGATAAATCCATATCACATGCCGTGATAATACAACTAATCATTGTTAAATGAAACTTTTTTTAGCATATTTTGTAACGCTTTATATACATTTATTAATTATTTTTATTTCTCAAAATCAAAAACAAGACATTTTCGGACAATTACAAAAACGCTTATTTTAGATTCACAAAATGATTAGATTTTGCAAACATTCACAACAAAAGAAAAGTTTACAATGGAACCAAAATGTAATTTCTTAAAAGTTTTAGCACAAAAAAAGTAAATGAATTTGTTAGGGGTAAATTTTGTTGTTACTTTAATACTCCAAGGTAAAGTTATTCGATGAAAAAGTTCATTACAGAGAACAATAACGACACTTAACAACATGTCGCAAAAAGAATTATTTTTTTTTCACCTGGGTTGTTGTGCATCTCAAAAACGAAAAAAAAAAACGAAAAAGGCATTGTTTTTTCGAAATCGTACCCTATGGTGATAATTAGAATTTTTGTTAATAGCTGTTATTTTTGATTTTTATAAAATAAAATTTTAATTAAAATGCAAAGACATAAAAATCTAATTATTAAAACATTAAAAATATACTTAGAGAAATCTATTTGCTTAAATACTTAGAGAAAACAATTTTAAACAAAATAGAAAATTTAAATAGTTTAAAATAAACTTAAAAAGTTATGTAGTGCATTTGATATATAGCTAAAATACTTCAAATACATAACTTAAACCTAAATAAAACTCAACCATATTTACTTTATTGGTACTATCTTCAAATTAATTCGGTACTATGGAGATTGTGTGACTTAACTGTAGAATAAAGAGTAAAAAATAAATCGGACTAAAAAATTTCTAACATAGTATTTATATCCTTCGTTCGCAAGAAATAATCTTGATAAACTTTAAACACTCATTAACACAATAACAAGCATTTTCATAACATTGCGTAATTCAATGGTCGGGAATCGAAGCTATGAAATTCAATTATGATATTCATGTTAGGCCTAAAATTGAGACCATGAGCCTGACCATTCCAGACAAGGAGTTAAAATACGTGCCATTAATGTTAAAAACCTAACCTTTTGACTAACTTAATGTAACAAAACTCATCTGAAGATTATTAAAAAAATATATGATACAGGCAGATTAAATAATATAGAGCTTTGCAATCAGCCATTGTAGCTTTGTAATCAGCCGCCGTCATTTTGCAATGCTTCCAGCTAATTGACATTAGTCCCTAGTATTTGTTTACCGAATCCCAGTGGCGGCTCCCGGCTCGCACCGACCACAGTGCTGACGCAAGAATATGCTCAGTGGTAGACGGATCATGAGCTAGAATCCCTTTGCCATCGGGCTAACCATGGGAGGTTTTCGTGATTTTCCTCTCTAACGGAAATATGGGTAAATTCAGTCAGAAAGTCTTCCACGAGGCTAGTTTATCCCAATGCTTGATACAGGAGTATCCTTGTCTTCTGAGTTGCATTCAAAATTACAAGGAAATGGAGTGGAATAATGATAGCAGTAAACTCAAAATTTGGTCGGCTGTTCAACACCAGCAATAAAATATTAGCCTAAAATAGTAGATATAGCTATGAAATTAATTTTGTGCAATTTTCACCAATAATTGGCTCAATTTCACAAAGAATACTTTGAGAGCCGCGGTGGCTCAGGACATAGAGCGTTCGCCTTTCAATGAGGCAAAACAGGTTCGAATCCCAGTCGATACGAATTCCGCATCCGGCTTGCACCGACCACAGTACTGACGTGAAATATCCTCAGTGGTAGACGGATCATGGGTTAGCGTCCCTTTGCCTTCAGGCAAACCGGGGGAGATTCTCATGATCTTCCTCTCCATGTAACGCAAATGTGTGTTAGCTCCATCAAGTCCTCCACGAAGGCAAATTTCTCCCAATACTGGATCCAGGAGTTCCCTTGTCTTCTAAATTGGGTTCAAAATTACAAGGCTACGGAGTTGCTATTAGTAGTCGAAAAGCCATAAAATTGGGTCAGCTGCTCAACGACGGTTATAAAATAAAATAAAAAGAATAATTAACTACTACTTTTAAACTACTTGATGTATATCTTATCTGTTTTAATACGAAGTGAGTGACCCTGTTACGATCATGCTAATCTTTGAAGACAATTCTAGCTACCAATCTTGAAAAATTCAAAACTACTTTTTTTTAAATGTTTTTCTAGAACGGTGAAATGAAGCATAGTTTTATTAAATCTGAAAATATATATACATATTTTTTTTTTCTTTTTTGTTAAAGAAAAAAAAAAAATAAGAGTTTGACAACATCAAAAAGATGTGAGAAAAAAAGAAGGTGCATACGTATTTTTCTTAATAAACAAAATTAGAACTTACTTTACTTCATCTTAATAAACGATAACTGAGATTACAATTCTACAAATATTTCCTGATTACCGATTTTTTATAGAATACTTTCAGAATTAGAATGAATTGAACTGCTAAATTTAACTGTTGTGATCTGATGTACTATATACATGGTTTTCTATAAGTACTGCCCTTAATATGAATAATTTGAAATCCTACGTTAAAAATACATATAATCTCAACATTTACACGTGAAAAATGTTTAAATAAGTTTTTGATTCTTTATTTGTTAATTTTTCGCTTGATCACAGCCAGTAGCCGGCGTCTGTGAAATAACTCGTATATAGGGGTCGGTTTTAATAATTTCCGACTAAAAACAAACGTATTTATTGCTATCCCCAAATCTTCTCTCCGTTACGAGGGAAACGCCGGTTGCAGCGGAAATTAGATCATTGTGAAGAGGACACGACACACAAAAAGAAATCCATCGGCGCGACGCCAGGGAGCTCCGTTTCGTTACAGCTACATTCTGCGGAGCGCCTGTCTTTTCCAGACACAAAATAGAATGAAAATGTTTTATCCTTTTTTTTTATTCCAAAACAATGTCCTGGGAAAGTGAGACTACACAAATATTCAATATCCAAAGAATTTCAGACTTCTATGGAAAAATAAGGTCATTGACAGTCTGTCATAAACACGGGTTTAAGCTCTTTAGATAATAATCTCAGTGCAGACAGAAACATAAAAAGCTAATAATCGGATTTTTAGACTTTTCAAGGTTCCGGAAACAATTTTAAAAGTTTTATACAGGCCAGAGGTCTACTTCTCAGTCGGTTGATCGCAGAAAAGAGCCAGAAGCGGCTACACTGTACAAAATACAAGCGTAGTTGCATAGCGAATGTAACAAAACCAAACAACTGCGGAATTGAAGTGGAAATCAAACCAATAAACGAGAAAGATCACAAGAGTTTCACGGGATCGCGGAACCCGTATATCTCCCATATGGCTACAATATTATAATATTTCTCACATATGACCGTATAACACATATGGCTATTAATTAAACTTTTGTGGTAGGCTTTTGTTAATACTGAATGGGAAACGACAGTCGTGTATCCAAAGGGTTAAAATGACGAAAGAGGACACAAAACGTACAGTTTGTCTACTGTAAGAACTCCCCCCATCGACCCGAGCCAAAACCTGCCCTAGACAATGATGTCACACCCCTACTTGAAATAGTAATACCTCGTTACCATAGTCAACGCCACGGTTTCAGACGAGTGGCTAGGGGAGTTCTTACTTTAGACAAATTATACTTACTTTGAATAATCTTAACTTGTTTTCATGTTTTCGGAATCACTGTGAGGTGTCTTAGTTTGCATGAGTGTTTTACTACCTATTTTGTTACTTTATATGTCTTAAATTTAAGTAGTGGTTTGCCACAAATTTAAAAATATGGCAATAGTTTTGTCAGGAAAAGAGACAAATGTTTTTATCCCGTTTAGTTAATGTTTCTTTTATACACTTCTGATCACATCTCCAATTGATTTTTGTTTCAAAACCCATAAGCTGTTTATTATTTAATGATCGGATTTATAATTGAATATTTTTTTCACCAGAATGCATGTTACTAAAATCATAGCTTTCATTTCTGAGTTATCAGCCGACACTGAATAATCATGTGCTATCAGTTTTGTACGTAAAAAAAAGATAAAAAATCTAGTTTTTTTTTTTTTTTTTTTTTTTTTTTTTTTTTTGCGTATAACAAGCTTTTACCCCAACAAAATATTTGGGTGAGGCGTAGTTCCTTCACTGTAAAGATATTAAAGCTTCGTATGCAACAAATGTTGAACTTCCGATTTACTTTTTAAATCATATTTTTTCAACTAACTGATGAAGGTTTTCGTGGTTTTCTTCTCAATAAAGCTAATGCGAGTAAGTTTCATCAAAAAGTATTCCATCAACGCTAGTTCATCACAATGCTTGTTCCAGGTGTTCCTTTGTTTTCTAGGTTGGGATTTAAAATTACATAACTCCGAAGTTTAACAGTGCTGGTCGCAAACCTAAAATTTGGTCAGATGTTAAACGAAGGTTGTGAATTAGAAAGAAATAAAGAAAAAAAGACATTTCCTCCCATAGCATTGCAAAATTCACGAATGTTATATATTGAAAAATAATTTATATACTTTTATCTAAATAAATTTATCAAATAGGCTATAAATTCTATTTATTCTTTGTCTTTTGTTAGGTAATTTCATGTTTTAAGTAAAATGTCTGGAAAATAAAATTTCTTCGTATTATAAAAGATTTTTCAAGTAAATTTAGTCTCCGTATCAAATGGCTCGACTTCGTAGAAGTTGTTGATTTGAAAGTAGATAAACAAGCTGTTAAACACAGAATATTGTCTTCAGCGTTCAAGCAAAAATCAATCTGATAAAGAGATACTTAACAGAAGAACTAATCTTAGAAATCTATGAATTTAAAGACCACCATCTCACCGCTTTATAAACGCAAACCATAATCAACGCACAACATCACACTCTATAGTTAACTTCTCTTAACCAAATCTAAAAGATTTATTTTAATCTTTTTTTTTTTCCTTACTAAATTTTATAACTTTTGCTTGAACCCTAATGTCTTGTATATTTATATGAAAATACTTTTAAAATTTGACAAAAAAAAGTAGCTATATTATGAAAAAGTTAACTCATTTTTCTTCGAATGAAACAGCTTCTTAAAGAAAGGAGTGTATAATCACAATTTTTTTCTGTTCATTTAATTTTTAATGAAAATATTGTTTTTAATAAAATGCTTAATACTCAAATTTAAAGGAAACACTGAGGATTTGTCAAAAAAAGTAAACAAATTAAGTAAAAATATTTATAATACAAATTCAATGTTTCTTAAAAAAAAATTTTTTTTTTCAGAAAAAGAAATTAAACAATTAAAAAAAATCCAAAAATATTTTCGCGGTAAATTTTACATAGAAAAAAAATTTAATAATGAAAATACTTATCGAATGATTTAAAGTAATTAATCAAAAATGAATATTATAGTGCAACAGCTTTTTAAAGCGGAAAGTGTTTTATGAAAATTTTTATGCTCATTTAATTTTAATGAAAATACTTTTTTTAATGAAATTTTTTACATTAATATTTTTAGGATTTGACCAAAAAAAAGTAGGTATATTAGTAAAGATATTTATATTTCACCAACGGCAAAAAATAAAATGAAATAAAAAAGGAATTAAATAAAGACAATTAAAAATTATTTTTACGGAAACACGTCGACAGATTTAGTTTCAAAAAATAAATTTTTAAATAATGAAAATACTTGTATAATAATGTAAAGTAATAAAGCAACTAATGAATAATTTTGTGCAACAGCTTAAAGCGGGGAAGGTTTAATTACAATTTTTCTGATCATTTAGTACATGGCTAAAATTAGTTTATTGCGTGCAACGCCACGTATGAAAGATATCGAGCAATTCGGTAATGAACGAGAAAATACGGTAAAAGGGGAATAGACTCTGCTTTAATTTGCACAGTAATACATCTGTTGCAATGTCAGAATCTTTACGCCACTTCTTTATTAGTACCACTCATAAATTTGATAAAATGGCGGCTGAAATTAGAAAATTAAATCTCGATGTAGATTTTAGGAAGGGTTATTAGGAAACATCATAAACAGAATTGAGTTTCAATATAACGGCACATTTAATCCACAGATGTTTCATAAATTCCAAGTCTATATTTAGGTAAGTCGTATTCGATATGAAGATCATTTGTAACAGGATTCGATTTAGAAAATGGCGGCTGTTATGGAATTCGGCAGCATTTTAGGCAGTTGTTTTGGAGATAAATACTGTATAGTCAATCTCGTTATACTGTGTCACAAATTGTATAGTGCGATGAATCACAACTTGAAAATTTGCTTTACCCTTAATATGCGTCAAGTTGAACCACATTTTCGGGTAAATTAAATATTTTAACCTTCGTGTTACTATAGTTCTACTTGTACGAGTTTATTAAGGTTGCAGAAGATGTTCACATTATGGTTTAATATAAGATATTATAATTCGAAGATTTTTTGTGAATACTAGATTTTGTATAAAAATTTCGAGAAGTATTCGATATGAAGATCATTTGTAACAGGATTCGATTTTGAAAATGGCGGCTGTTATGGAATTCGGCAGCATTTTAGGCAGTTGTTTTGGAGATAAATACTGTACAGTCAATCTCGTTATACTGTGTCACAAATTGTATAGTGCGATGAATCACAACTTGAAAATTTGCTTTACCCTTAATATGCGTCAAGTTGAACCACATTTTCGGGTAAATTAAATATTTTAACCTTCGTGTTACTATAGTTCGACTTGTACGAGTTTATTAAGGTTGCAGAAGATGTTCACATTATGGTTTAATATAAGATATTATAATTCAAAGATTTTTTGTGAATACTAGATTTTGTATAAAAATTTCGAGAAGTCGTACATTTACAGTCTTTTAAAGATATACTACATACTAAAATAAATTGATAAAATCATCAGTCAAATCAGAAAAATTTTATGTCAAGTTACTGCGACATCTAATAACTATTTAGTAAATAAAACTATGTTTTGTTTCATAGTAAAATTTTTTAAAAATCTGCATAAAATTCTAAAAAAAGATTTCAAATATTATAAGCTAATGATTCAATTCGTTTATTTTTCATAACTAAAACTACCTGGAAAATCCAACATGGATAAGCAAACCATTGCAATTTAGGCACATAAAATTTAACTTAGTGGAAATATTGAAGCTGTATTTTCTTACTATCGAATCCTCAATCACTTAACACATTCCGAACTTAAATTACAAATTATTTTACAACCTTTTATAGTCACCATTTGGCTACATTTATCGCATTTACTATATTCTTCGTCGAAAATTTGTGTCGCTGTTTTACATGCAGTTAAAAATAAATTTGCCTACCCACAGAATAGTAATATTATTTTGCACTTTTAAACAACAAATAATTTAAGGATGAGAGAAAGTAGTGAAATGGAGCCAGGTCAAATTTTTATGGTGGGAGCGCTCTGAATATATTTTTTATTCATTTAGGTCATTCTATTCATATAGGTCAAGATGAATAGACGACATAATCAAAATTATTCAGTCCAAAATCAAAATACGCTATGTGAAAATGGATACATACTGTATAGCCAACACTAAAAGCAGGGGGGATAAAAAATTATCCTCACTGGATGAAAAATTACAGTTTTGCTATGTGGCTAACAGTGGAAGGTTTTCTTTAAAAAATCCCCCTGAAAGCTAGTTGTCCATATAATTACCACATATATCGATGTATAAGTAGTCTTTTAAAATCCATCAAAATTTTATGAAAATTAGAGGGTCGACTTAAACATCCGTAATAAAATCAGACATTTGTTAACACGTTGAATGCCACGTGGCTTGCCCGTCTGGCCAAAATGATTTTCTCAGTATGCGTTGCATATTTTTATGAAATATTATTTACAACAAAACAGTTAATTTTTGTAATCATTCGTGACGCATTTAATTAACTGAGATCTTTGGCGTCATAATCTTGGCTCCGCCGGTCACCGATGACCCCCGTGGCGCTAAGAACAAACTCAGTGCAGGTCACCGGTGACCCCCATGGCATTCAACGTGTTAATCGGGAAATATCAATGCGTTATAAACAATGAGATAGATAACTGTATTAAGAAATGAGATAGATAATTATCTAGCCCTTTCAAAATTGATTTTCGCTATGATAGATACGATAAACTTTGCAATTTCTTTTATCATATTTTCTCTCCATATAAAGATTGTTTTAAACACTTTAAAGTACATATAGAAAAAAAAATATTTAAATAAGAAAAGTTAAAATAATTTATTCAAGAGTATTTGAAACTATACAAAACATTGAACATATCATAAAGCTACAAATTTAAAAATTCCAGCACATTATCCGTGTGGGATTCAATAATGTAATGTTATTCATCTTTGAGGGTAAAAGATCGAACAAGATGAAATATTTTTCACTTTAAAAACTTTTGAAGGCTATTATTTTAACGATAATTATTTTATTAATTTTAAAAATTTCTATGTTTTTTTCCCCCTAGCGGTTGATTTTTACACCCGACAAATCAGAAATTCGCTGTTTCGTAAGTCCTTTTGTTTTCAATTAGATTAAAAATTACAATAATACGGGGATGAAAGCTATTAAGTCCACTGTCTGAATATGACGATGAAAGCTATTAAGTCCACTGTCTGAATATAACGATGGAAAAAAAAATAGCTCACGGAATTTCAAAAATCTCACTTTATAATCGAATAATCCAGAACTTAATGTGACGTCAAATTAGACTATAACGCACTTCAACGATCATAACAACTTACGAAATCTCTCCTTAAATTAAGGAAAGCCTCTTTCTAAAATCATACGCTAGCCAACAGATTATACCGTAATCTATACTTGGGCGATTATCTGACGGGAACTGTCAGTCATACTGAATGGACTGAAAAGAAATATCTTCAGACATAAGATTCGATAGGGGAGAGGGGACGTGACTGAAGAAAATGAGAAAAGAAATATAAATGCAAATGACACTACGACCTTCGGAAGACCGACATAAAACCTGTTGAAGCCATGTCAAGGCTAAGGTTGACACGGCAATCAACAAAAAATGCCTGAAAATCAGACAGTGCTAACTTTCTAATTTTTTAAAAAAAAAAATAGCAAACTGAGAAAGGGATGCAAATGAGAAAAGGATTCACCCTGATAAAAAAAATTTTTTATCAGGGTAACAAGATTAAGTGCTCACAGATAGCACGAGGCGTGTTATCAACACAAAACAGCATATTATTAGTAGGTTTCTGCGAAGTGCTATACATGTGTATCGCATACATTTTTGTAAAGAGATAAGGTTTATGGGCTTACAAAATCTTTATTAATATGTTTCATCATCCTACAATATATATGTATCTATATAATATGAATCTAAATTATCTGTAAAAATGACAAAATAATTATTTGATGAAAAACGATGACAAGTTCTAGTCTTGTGTCACAATATGATCAGATTATTTAGATAGATTAAAAGTGATAACTTAAAATACTATCACGATGCAATCATCACAGCAAACGCTTTAGGAAACGTAAACAATTCAAGGGCAAACTATGTCAGAAAATAAAGGATTTTTTATGTATATTTTTAGATCAATTTCGCAGTTAACAATGTCCCGTAATATTGCAAATGTTAAAAATGTTGCCTTTATTTGGATAAAAAAAAAAGTATCTAAGAAGCTTTGCTTAACAGTAATAACTAAAAAAAAAAAGGTTTTCATGTCTTCAAGGATTGGATTAATAAAGCAATGGGGTATAATGCAATAATTTTACACGATATTGCTTACTCGTGGCTAAGAAATTAAATGGTGTTTCAGACTAAATCTGACGAGAAAATCGAAGAGAAAAAAGGATATAAGTTTACGGTGGTACCTCGGTGTAGTGACACTTCATTCAACATAAAAGGATTTAGTTTTCCCGGACTACATTATGAAATTGTTTATTAATAATTTATAGCACAAAACGCTCTAAGTTTCAATTTTTTTTTATTTATTATTTTTTGAGGAAACTGAAATCAATAATTTCGCAATGCATAGATTTGTACATATACACATATATATACATAATATCTGTACACAGCAATGCATTTATATGTAGCTATTTTAAAAACAGCATACGGAATTAAAATAAATTATATTTTCCCTCAAAATTGCACTTATAATAAAATTAATTTTTAAAATGAGATCATAGGAAGAAACAAGAGACTCACATTTGTTTCAAGGACGTTTATTAGAAAAATTAACCTTTAAAAAAAACGGGAAGAAATGAAATGAGAAAAAAACCGGATTACCCCAATTCCCTTCAGGGCTCAAAACATGCTGCCTCGAAAGTGGGAGTCCCCACTTCTAGGTAGCCCTGTTTAGATCCAACATGATTTACAAACAGGTATCAATAACTTCACCCACAGTACGCAGTCACATGTCCTTATGAACTTAGCGCAAATGTTATTTTATTTTTGATTGCTGTAAACAAAGTAATCATTTTATACTTTCCCATTCCATTAAACAAGTAACCTTACCTCTTCGCTGTATTTAAAGTACATTCTAGCAAATTTTCGATGAAAATAGATATTTATCTTATGTTTTAAAAGAAGCAAACTAAGAATAAAGTGTTTTCGAAAAACGTTATTAATAACTTTCAATTTTATTATGATCGTTTAAAAAATGTCGCAGATAGACAAAAAAAAATAAATTCTAATTTGCACGGGGAACAATAAAATGAAAGAATGAAACCAAGGAAAGGGAAATATAAATATTGGGATATTTAAGCAAAATTTAAAATTAATTTTAATGATTAAAATTCTTAGAATTAAAATAATAATGATTAAAATTCTTAGAACTGTGGATATTGAAGAGTTTGTTCTTAGAATGAAGGTAGACATATTACATACTCGAAATAACGGATTCAAGCGGTGCTATTAAACAAAATTGGTAATAAAAATAAAATAAAAGATTACTGGGAATCTGCTCGACTTAGCGGGATCGGTATTTTCCTGTAAAAAAGTAAATTCGAAATTACTATTAAGTTTATAAATAGAATTACACTTAATTCCAATCGCATTTTTATATTTATATATTTTTTAGTCTAGAATTCGCTCTGAAATAATCCCTTTAAATGCAAATCGATATTACATACTATCTTCATTATGCAAATGATAATTATTCCTTTTTGACATAATTCTAATATATTGCAAAGATAATTTGAGAAAACACACCGTAAACATGCTACAACACATTTTTATATACACTGCGTACTGTAATCACAATCCTTAATACATTACATTTTTAGAAATTGTATCAAAAGTGAATTTGCAAACACACATAGCTGGACGGTAAATCAATATTCAAGCAAAAAAGGAAAGCAAAATTTATGCGAATATGACGAATCATTAGGGAGGTCGATTTCGGTGAAGGCGAGATTTAAAGCATCAGGACTAGTTTAATAAGAGGAAAAAGTCTTTCAATTTCATTCAACAATTTTATTTTATTTTACAAGCGACGTTGAACAGCCAGCCGATCCAATTCTGCCTTACAATTTTGAACCCAATCCAGAAGACAAGATAACTCCCGGATCAAACATCGGGGAAAACTTGCCTTCATGGCGGCCTTCTTGATGGAACTAACTTGCATTTGCGTTGCACGGAGAGGAAAAACCACATAAACCTCCCACTGTTAGCCCGACAGCAAGTGGATTCTAAAATATAATCCGTCTGCCACTAAGGATACTTTTCGTCAGTAGTGTGACCGGTGCGAGCCGGGAGCAGAATTCGTACCAACAAGCCACCGCTGGGATTGGAAACTGGGTCGCTCAATCCCCTGAGCCACCGCGACTCTCATCCAATAATTAAACTAATTTTGTACATTGATTCATCAGAATTTCATGACCTTTTAATTTTTTATCACTTAAATATTAATTGAGATCCCTGATTATTACTTCGGTTTTAATAATTTTTTTAAAAATGCATGATTAGATCATTGATTCCAAAATGCTTTGTTTTTTTTTAAAAAAGAACAGAATTCAGCCAAAAAAGAATTTTTTTCCTCTCCAAAGCAATTTATTTAAAGAGCAGACGAGAAAAATACACATTATGACAAAAAAGAAATTTTTTTTAAAAAAATTTAAGGGGTGGTTTATTAAACAGTACAAAAATAAACGGAAAGAGCAAAAACCTACAAGTCCTTAAAAATCCATTTATTTGAAGTATTGACACAAATGACGCCACCTTAGGGAAGGAAGAAGAATTAAGATCAATACTTGTAACATTTTTTTATACTTTAGAGCCAAAACAAATTTAATTCGATAAGACTTGTAAACTGACATTTTTCGCTGCTCTGCAGAGGCAAGGTAGAGGTTTTACCAATGTCTTATCAGCGTTCCTTTATTGCTAAGTGTTTGTGCACCGAAGACCAGGTTTATCTTATAAAAACAATCTCCCATAGTCGGGAAGAAAAAAAAGGAAAAACCAAAATCTTAAGAAATAAAGTTTTGAAATGAAGAATTTTTTTTTTTTTAAATGTAATTCAGAAAGCGTTGAACATTGAAGTAAATGTTAGATTTTAAAAGCACTTTTTTGCAGTATCTTCTGTAGTATCTTTTGAAGTATCTTTTGAAGTATTTCCATTTATAAATATTTTATCATAAGTATTTGGAAAACTTATTTGAAGAAGTTGTGTACCTTCAAAGTGAATTGTAAATAATAAGCTTTAAAATGGTCAGAAACGCAAGGAAGTTCTTTACGAATTAAAATTTCTATAAAAAAAAACTATTAAAAAGGAGATATAAAGAGAAAAAAAAAAGTCACTAGGACACTTGGGTGTTGTTGGAATCCGTTTATGTCTATTTAAAGGTAAAAAAGTAAACTTAATTCTTATAACTTGAAAATCTCTGTTTAACATCAAAACTTTTAATCGGAAAATCATCATCATAGTTAGCCAGACAGCCCAATGTGAGCCAATGCCTTCCGCTGAAGATTTCTCCATGACGACTTCCGATTTATCCTTGATCTCCAATTTTTTTTCATTAATTGCTAGAAAATCAGACTCCACTGAGTCAGCCCATCTCAACCGCAGCCTTCCCCGCTTTCTTTTTCCAGTGGGTCTAAAAAGCAGTATATTGTGTTGTCGTCACTCATTCGAATCACGTGGGCGATCCAATTATCGGAAAATAGTTATATAAATAAGAGTTAAGCAAAATGCTCTTACTGAGAGAAATATAATTCAAAATTCATAACAAAAAGGTTTAAAAAAAAAGGGAGAAATCTAAAAAATGAACTAAAAAACCATAAATAATGCATTATAAATGCAAAAAAATTTTTAAAAAATCATTAAAAAACTAAAAATTTAGTTATCAACATCCTTACTCTGTGTTTATTATTACTTTATTTTCATCCCAGTCTATAATTAAGCAATATTTGTTGCAATACAACTTCAGCGAAAAATATCCAAAACATATCTTGATTCCACGTGCCTACGAACAGATAATTTTAAAAAAAAGTGCCAGTATGATTGCCCAAAAATGGAAGTTATTCAAGAGACTGATAAGAGTTAAATAAATGTTATGAGAATTCATGTTATTTTTTTTTTTTTTCCTTTTTCCTGAAGCATGAATATTATCCCTTTCTCTTTATCAAGTCTCCTTGACTTTTATTCCGATAACAGCAGCTGTGGTTCATCGGCTTCAATAAAACACAGGCTCGAATAGGAAAAAGAAAAAAATATATATATTAAGTCAATAAAATATAATTAAAACTACAACACACACTAGAAACGATTGCACAAATTGGAGGCAGCGGAGGAAATAATTGAGTCTTAAAAAATAATTTACTCTTTAAAAATAAATAACGGAATCAAATTTTGGTCACTATAACTTGAATTTGCAAATAAAAAAATAATGACTGAATATTCTAATTGCAATTATAATGAGCATTTTAAACGATTATACTAATTGGAATTGGATGAAATAAACAAAACTTGAAGAAAATGCTTTTGTAAAATAAATAACAGAATTACATTTCAGTTATTAAGAAGAACTTTTCAAAAAACATTAAACAGGGTGCGTAGCCAAATTATTTAACAAAAAATAGGCACCTTTTAAGCACTCAAAAAATATTTTTAAGCACTTTGAAAAAATATCATAATTAGGTAGGGTTGGAAAGTTTTTGACAATTGATGGTTTTATCTGGTTTTAACCGTCATATCAACAAAAAAAAAACTTTTGGGCATTGTTTTTGACAATTGTTAAAACTTTTGAATCATGTAAATCGAATGGCGTTTTCATACGCTACGGACTGACGATGCGCCGAAATAGATTGCGGTTAAATTAATTGTGAAAACGTTGAATAGAACAATATGAACAGTATCCTTTCTGCATAATTCGTAGCGAAAATCAACATAGTAAAGGAAAAATCTCATTTTGAAAAAGGGAAAATTAAGCACTTTTTCAACACTGAATGAATGAAAAGCACCTTTAAGAGCTTTTAAAAAACGAAAATCGAAAATAAGCACTTTTTAAAAACGCTACGCACCCTGTTAATATACTTCACAACTGCTTTAGTATTAAGAAGATAAAAACAAGTCAAAAAAATTCCAATACGCTATAGATACCACATAAATTATAAGACATTGCAAAAGCTTACAAGGGACAACATTTTAACTATGGAAAGAAATTTTATAATGCATATTATTCGGACTCTCACAAAAGGAAAAGAAAGTTAAATTAAATTCCTTTAAATTGGAGGCAAAACTTAATTATTTAGTATTATAAAAATTACTTTGACTGAACATGAACTATTATAAAAATAAAAATCGACTGAAGTTTAGAAACTTTTTAAACATTTTTAAAAATGTTGAATTTGGAGAGGTTTATCTACCCAAAAATTATTAAAATCAATGAATAAGTTTTAATTTTTGCATATTTTAAATAGCCTAAACATTACAGTGGTGGAGTAACTTTTAAAATTAAAAAATTAAGTTACAAACGCATCATTTTCAAACAATGGTCGTTTTTCTTCTTTTGCGCCATTTTCATAATAAGCAGAGGAAGCTGGCTAGATATAGGCTAAACTTAACCTAACAGTTATGAATATAAGAATATACTGAATTATGAATATACTCTCAACAGCAATAAAAATGGCACATTAACTAAAACTGTTCCTACGAAAAACAACTTTATGACAGAGCATTACATTATTTTATTATTTTGACAGAGCGTTACATTATTTTAGCAAAGCAATGTGATGCTCTGTCATAAATTGTTCTACGCAGGCTACTTTGTCGTATGAAATAATCCTTTTAGTTAATTGTAATTCGAAAAGGCATATTGCAATTTTGATTGTAATTTAAAAACGCATATTTTCACTGACATTATGCGCGATTTTCATAATCAGTGTAGACGGCACTGACTAGAGATTGGCTAAATTTTATCTAACTGTTAAGAACACTTAATAGTAATAAAAATGCGATACTACAATTCGCTAAAAAGCTTTATTTCAAACAACAAAAGTGTCATAAACAGCCTTTTAGCATGGTGCTATACTTTTAAAGTACACTAACACTGTATATTTGAAACAGTTAAAATTGCGAATACATAGAAAATATTCCAAACAGTTCAACAGTACAAATGAATTATACACAAAGCAGACTTTTTCTAAAAGTGCAAGTAGCGTAAAATCTTTTTCTCTGTAAGCATAGAACATTTTAAACCAACAGGCATAGAAACTGCCCCCCCCCTTCCATTTACGTTTTACAAACGATAATAAAGATTTCTTAACTTTTAAAATTATGGTAAATATGAAATTGTCAGTATTTTTATCATTTAAGAGAATGGATACTTTTGTGTGCACAGTGTATTTTCTTAATACTGCCTTAATTCATACATTTTTCAAACATATGCTTCCACGTGTGTTCATCATGTTCTACTTAGAAATACCAATCCATAATGTGGGGGTGGGAGAAGAAAAACACAATCTTTCTCTTTTTGGGTCAGGCATAAAAAAAAACTAATTTAACTAGATGTTATACTGTTGATGAAAAAAAAATTCTTTTTTCATTAAATGAATCTTTGATGACTAAATTTGGAGTAAACTTGGATAAATGTACACAAAAGTAACGCACAAATTTAAATTGACTTGAGAAATAAGTATACTAGGAAACTAGGAAGACATACTAGGAAAGAAAATCAATAACAGTCAACCGTTTGACGTCAGAGTTCTAAGAAAACTGCCAAAGTGACTCAAAAATTTTGAGCACTAAGTATCTGAACAGTACTGATCAAATTATTATAATAATTTGATTCTCCTCTTGAAATTCAAGTTGAAAAGACATAATACTTCAAGATGTTCTGAACTATTTTTGAAGGGTTCATGAACAAACACTTTAAAAAAAAATAGACAAAATTACAGAGTATATTTCACCATTCCAGAAAAAAAAAATCAGAATGTTTGAATCAGAATTTTACAACAACGCTTGTACAAGATTTATTACGATTCTGTTCCGGTAAATGAAAATTAATAACGAAGGAATTTTTCAATGTTTCAACTTCCAACACAGCGTGTTCCGTAAAGACCACCCATAATATGTATTTTTAGAATGTTTATTAAAAATGCAACACATCGGGGATCGATGCTTTAATATTTACAAATAAATTTAGAGGAATTCGAAATCGGTATCAGAAACATCAGCGTCAAATCAACCAGTTAAAATTTTATTTCGTTTGATTCAAGTTGATTCTCTTCCCAACAAAAAGACTTTTTTTTTTAAACATTTTTATTGCCTCATCGATGAATCATGGATGTATGATTATTTCTTTACCTCAAATTCAAATATAATGACTTTTGGTTTCGACATTAATTGCATTGCAATAACACCAAATATAAAGCAGTTTCCACCACACTAAATAAATAATAAATAAAAAGATAAAGCATTTTTGGTTTGTCTTAGGAGTAGTAAAAAGAATTAGGTAAACGAAAAGTTAGATATTCCAGAATCTAAATCAACACAGGTGATATCAAAACTAAAAGAATCCAGCTTTAAATATATCATTAACTATTATCAACTACTTAATCACAGACGAAAGCAAAGAGAAAACATCTAAGATAAACGTTACGAAGACTAGTTAAAAAGATAAATAATGCTGACGCAGCATTCAGAATCTATTGCGTCAATAACTTTAGCTTTTATGCCTAACTTAAAAAATTAATTAATACATTTTAAACGTCATAAAGTTATGTAAGAGTCGTACAGATTTCTACGAAATTGACAACAATACTTTCATAAGGAAAAAAAGTATTTCCCAACAAAGAACATTTTCTCTGTCCTCATACTATTGACCTTGGCATGGTTCTTTTTTCTTCTTTTTATAATGAATTTAAAATTTCGATACATTTACAGATAATTACATATTATTTCAAATGCTTTCGACGGCTCAGCATCAATTATTTTAGTGAGAGAATCTGAAAAGAATTTCAATTAAACACTTCTTTTGTTGAACTTGATCATCATTTTATTCGCTCTGCATTAGACATTCACAAGTACAATTAAAAGTTCACAATAAGAAAATAGAGGATAATTTTATTTTTTGAAGTAAATGATAAAAATTGAATTTAAAATGACTTTTTCTTGATGTTTTTGAATGAAAGTGATACAATCTTCCGACTTTAACTCTAGATTGCTTAAGGAAGTCATTTTGACTGCTTTTAATTTCAATTAGAAAAACAATGATGTATATAATGACACAATTTCTTAGATTTTTGCACAACATATAATTTTTTAATTGTTAATATTTACTAATAACTTGTTATATAACTGTAAATGATATAAAAAACATTAAAAATTAATTTTAAACAAATTTCTTTACACATTATTTATTATTTTACAATCCAGTCATTTTGACTGCTTTTGCGCAATATAGGTATATACTAAATTTCAGTATTTCTAGTGTTAACTTAGAATTCATGAACAGAAAAAGAAATATTTCTTATAAAAAAGTTCCAAAATTAATGTACATAAATAACAATATTTTGAACTTGATAAACGTAGAAAAATGTAAATCTGTAGATTAAAGGCGTTGTGCATAGAAATACAGTAGAGTACCGATTAATCGCGAATGGATTATAAGGGAGTTAATCGTAGAGAGCAAAAGGCAAAAACGAGCGATTGATTTTTTTAAGTGTAACGGAGCATTTATGTTTGAACAGTATGTATGTACTAGTATGTATGTACTATTTTGTTTTCTTTACCATTCGTCGTTTCAGTGATTTAGACTAACAACAAAGATTTCGATTCTAGATTTTAAATATAGACACATGTAGAAATAAATTAAAAAATTATTTTTCTCGTTTTCACCTTACTTTTAGAATTTTTTCGGAAAATTAGCGATTTTTGTAATCTATGTTGCTCTGCTATGTTGCTATGTATGCTATGTTGCCGTGGATAATTGGGGCTTACGTTATTCCCGTTTCCTAAAACTAAATTCATGCGATTAATTAAACTATTTTGATTTTATACAGCTTTCACAAGGGTTAGCAATAAGTTATAAAAGAACGTAAATCAAAAAAGAGTTACAATAAATTAGTGTAAGTTACAGTGCAAAAGGGAGCCTTTTCCGTATTTGCTTTTGAGCAATTCAAAAAAATGTAACAAATAAGAAAGTCAATAATACAATTTATGGCTGTTTGTAACAAAACAAGCTTTGTTCCTCTTAGATTTAAGAAAAGACTCGCAGAAGTAAGCATAGTAAAAAGAAATATTTAAGCGTATTCTGAATAAGATAGAACTTTTTTTTTTATGGAAGAAAAGGGTTATGAATCTGAGAAAATCTTTTGTTACGGAACTCTTTTACGATCTGTTTGGCGCGAAGGTATTGTTATGTCCAAATCGTGCCAATTTTCTTTTAAATATTAGTGACTTTACATAAAAGAAACCTGAAAATTGGCTTGGATATCTAAAACATACAAATTTGCCTTTTCTTCAAAAAGATAACAAAGATAAACATAAATTCAAGTGACAATCTCCCTAAAGAACAATTATTAAAACTATATCCATAATTTTGAGGTTATCATATAGTTCTCTTTTCAAAAGGTTATTTCAATACAAAGAACGAGAAACAGCAGATTGTCATTTGACTTTTAAAAAAAAAAGATAATGACAAAAAAGACCAAGATTTATAACTTATATTGCCTAATTATTTTTTTTTAAGTGCTGTATGAAACACTTCATAGATATTTGTTTAAATTATCTGTATAAGTTTAAATAGCTTTCGTCACTCTCTAATAAGCTTGTGATTAAAGAAATATTTTCTAACAATTAACAGACTCTATGCAGTATATATAACTCATTAGGAACTCCGCAATACGTACAATGTACTACGTAATAACAAACTTTAACATACATTTTTAATATCTAATTGAAAATAAAGTAAAAAGAACTAATACATAAGGGTTCTAAAATTAATATTTGAGATAGAAAACGCAAGATGTTCTATAAAGACCTCTCTTACTATGTATTTTTAGAATTCTTATCAAAAAGTGTACGCATTGGGAATCGCAACTTGTTTAAGTGAGAAAAAAAATACTTTCGAAATCTGACAAATCACAGTAACCGAAAGCACAGGTACAAAACACCAAGACAAGTTGGTTAGATTACGGGATGAAACGGAAAGGAGTTTTAAAAAAGATTAGAAACACCTTCAAGTTTCAATCTCCAATTTAACTTTTTTGATGTTTTTTACATCCACTTCCCGTACTGTGATTAGTCAGATTTCGGTACAGCGTTTACTTTTTCCTCGTTTAAATATTAATTTGCAGGTATCTTTCCTAAATTAACATATTAAAAGTGGTTTTGTGAAAAATTCTGTGCAAGAACACTAATAACATGTGGTAAAATTAATATCAAAATAAATTACAGTACAGATTAAATTGAAATAATGAAAAACCAGATTTTTTGTAAGTTGGCATAATAGATATTACGGGAGGTGATATTGGACACTCTAAACATGCCACTCACTTAAATTGAGAATTTGGATGCTTGAAAGTTTGAAGTTTTATGGGAGTATTTGAATGGAGATTTATACAGAGAATTATACAAGATGATTCAAAATTATCTATCATATTTTGATGTGCAATAAATATCACATGAAATTTAATAATATGTAATACATATTACTGAAAAATGTAATAAATATCACTGTTACAAGTTGATACCCTGTCAAAGTTAATCTCTTTAATCACGTACCAAATTGGTAAGCATTTATAAATTGTCCTTTAATAAGTTGACCACCTGCACAAATGAACCACAAATTGTTGCCCCACAAGTAGTCATTTAAAACAAGTTACACTATATCTGTAAAAGATTCAGCAGTTGAAAAAAGAAAAAAAAAATCTTGTTAGGTATTTTGTATTATTTACTTGTAAAAGATTCAATCAAATGCTACTCAAGAAAATTCGAACATATCTGAGAAATTGCTTGCAAGTTCAAGAGTGAAATATTATATATTTAATATTAAAAGAGCAACAAAAACTCATAACAAATTTTAGTGCTGATAAGAAAAATGCATTTATTTTAAACTTTCCTGGTGCCAAACGCGTGGTAAGTTAACAACTAACTATAGGCCACTTTAAATAAAGAGTCATTCAATTAAATATTCCAAAATTACTACAAAACACCGAAAAATCCCACTTTTCTACACTTCTTTGTATGCATTTTTTAAGCATACAAAGTATTGTGCGGGCTAATGAAAAACATTTTATTTCTTTGAGAACTTAAAACATGCAAGTCATCAAGTTGAATAATACATAATCATTTTGATCTCAAAAGGATAGAAAGAAAACTAAAATTTGCGAAGCATTAAGAAAAAGTCATTCCTTATAACTGTTTGCAGAAAGATAAGCATTTTTTCATCAAGTCCATTAAAACGACCTTCGAAATTCGACTAAATACTAGTCACGTGTTTAACATGAGTATCTTCAAGTTGAAGAAGATGCCAAAAAGCACCCTGCCTCATCATCAACAAACTTAAGTAAACTGCTAATCATCTAGACATAATAAAAACTCGGAAACATGACTAAAACTCAATGATTTCTGTCATTTACTGCACCGAACTGGGGAAAAAATTGAGCACGCCATAAATTATTAGCCATAAAAGTCGAAGTATTGCTTTTGTAGTGAATACACGTCCAGCTTTAATAAATGGTGCAATAAAATTTTGCACCATAAATAACTTCAATTGCTGTTATTTAGAGCATTTAAAATTAGCCTGACGTTACAAGTTTAATGTAACTACTAAATTTAACTATAAGAGTTCGTGAAAATGTTATGTATAAATGATACGGAACATGATAGATGCGTCAATTCGTATCGATAATACCCCATATTAGTTAATCTCTTCAATAATTTCAATCAACCTTTTAGGAGTTTTTAATTTTAGAAGAAATTATTTATTATATATATATTGCATTTTCAAAGATTTGCATCTTAATCCTATTACAACAAAAAGAACTCTAAAAACAAAAATATCCATTTTTTTTATTATTTTAGATTTCATACATGGCTATTGCATTTCAAAGAAATTTTTCAGAATTAATCGGCTATTTAAAGCTCATCGAAAAGCTTATTGTAATTCAGAAGAAAAAAATTCCATCAATCAACAATTTGAAGAATTCATGCAATGACTTTTAACTTTGATTTTTTAGCTTCCTTTTTACTTTTTTTTTTATCTTACTTTAAACTGATACTTTCAAGGAATTTCCATACAAACTAACTTCAGTTTTGACAAACTTTCAAATTCGATAGTTTATCCATATTCACCTTTAAATTCACTAAGTAAATCCGAATCTTAATAAGACAGTTTATCCATGTTTACCTTTAGTAGATTAACTTAGTAAATCAAAAATTAAAACACGCTTACGTATTTAAATATGTGAATTTATGTTTCTTACTACATTATCATCTTTTAATATCAAACTTAAAATTAAGCGATCATGCAAGGAAGATGTTTATAATCCTCATGAATAAAGCTGAGTTAGCAAAAATAAGAAATTTTACTTTTTATTGTCTTTTACGTTATAATAAGATAAAATAACAAAAGCACAATCTTGCGTTGATAAAAAGTCATCTAAAAAGGAGTCAATGTACATTTGAAAACAAAATAACCAAATCTTATAATATTTATAAGCGATTGAAACGTTAAAAGTCAATTTGAAAACCTTATCGCACCGTAGAATTTTATTGAAATATGATCTCCTAATAATAAAAAAAAGGTAAGTAAACGGAAGCTATGGGAAAGGAAATGGCAAACTTTATTTACTATGCTTCATACTTCGTGATTCAAAATCAGTGTCACTTCCTTGTCTGAGCAACCCCTACGGAAAAGATTCGAATGCCAAGAATGAAAAATTCTTTGGAGAATTCTAAAGGATGAGCCAGACTAACAGGCGATCCAAACATCCTTGGCATGTACAGTTCTTACTTTCCTTTTCGAAAAGCTAAAAATACTGATAGAAAAGTGATTCAGAATCCTAAAATGTCTAACAAAATGACGTAATCAGGGAAATGAGCAGGGGGGGTAAGTTAAATGGGAGCAAATTTTCGGTAACTTACCTGAATTTCGCTTCCTTTTACTTAGCACTCTCTATTAGCCAATGAAACATTCAAAAATAAAGATTTCTTTGAAAACTTCCCACGTTTGCAGACAGTTATTGATTTTACATTATTTTTTATGCCTGAGCACTGCATTTGTTAAGCTTTTGTCAAGAGAGTTATGTGGACTCAAAAATTAAATAGGCTATTTCCATTCATAAATAACTAAGTGACAAATCATTTCAAATCTAAGTCTGAGTAATGTGTCTTTAAAAGCATATTTAAGAAAGCATTCTAAGCAGAAACAAAATACATAAATTATATTATAAAGACTAGTTTATTTTCAAATAAACGGTATAATTATTAACATAGCTTTATGTTGAAGGTTTTAATTTGTAAAAAAAAAATTATCCCTTTTTGTAACTATGAAAATATATTTCAAATACTAAATATTTATATACAAAATATTTTTATTGCTAACAGTTTTTAACGAAATTTCCATAAGGTAACATAATAATGTATGATAAAAATATATATATATATATATAATAAAAAAAAAAAAAAAAAAAAAAAAAAAAAAAAAACAGAATTTAAGTCTATATAACAAAAGGAAAAATTACCCTAAACTATAGAGCAAGAAATAAAATTTACTCTAATTTGTTAATTAATTTATATGCTATTATTTTTTTCTATAAAGACATTTTGTTGAAATAATCTCATTTATTTAAAATGATATTTTTTAATGTAAACATGTAAGAAAAAAGAAAAAAAAAGACGAAAATACGAAAATAGGTTCTTTTAGTTAAAAAAGATTTGTACGGAAGAAATAGCAATTAATTTAAAATATTCATTTTGACAACTCAACAAACCACCAAACTTAACAAAACCTAAATAATTTAAAACAAATAATTTAAAACAAATATTTTTAACATCTTTCTCGTAAAAGTCAAACGGGCAATTGCGTCAAAAGTTTTTTAAAATATTCATTTTGCTGAAGTTAAAATAATTCCCCGAAAATACTCAAGTAGGGAATAAACGAACGACTAAGAAGATTAAAGGAAAACAAGAATATAATTAGAAACGACGAATACTCAATTAAAGCTGACATGATTTGCAAGAGAATGGAAACTTCTGAGGAAACGAAGATGAAAACGAAACTAAATTAGTTCTGACGATGCAACCCAAGACCAATATCACCGTTAACAAACATCACTTCATTAAAGAAAAGTCTTAGAAGCATGCTTCAGAATTTAGCGACCAAATGCAGCAATCTTAATTTAAACAGATATCGCAAAGAACTTTACAGTAATCTAAAGTGAGGAAGGCTTGACAGTGTAAATGAAGATTGTTGGCTTGGTCGTCTAGAGCAAACTTAGTTTCGTCACCTAAGTCATTAATTTCTCGTTTTCAAACTCGAACTTGGAACGCTAGTTTTATTTTTCACAAGAAAATTTCGGAGAAAGGCATATGCAATGGCATAAGGAAGCATTAGAAAATAACAAATTAGAGAACCGGTACACAATAAATATAAAATAAAGCATTCGTAAGAATTGCGTTGAAAATATTAATTGGTATCTGCCACTCAAGGTTGTATAAAAGAGTATGTTAGGGTTTTAATTACGTGAAGACAGCATAAATTACTCTGTATTTGATCAAAAATACCTATAATGACTCCTTTGAGAAATATTTGTTTCTCTCAATACCCTACAATAATGGAAGAGACATTTTTATTTTTTTAATTTTTCAAGAAATACTTAAGATGGTTATTTTGAACCTTTAGAGGTATTTTGTTCATGCAATTTTTCATAGTTAGCATATGGTTTAAAAACTTTCGTAATTTATTGTCTGCCTCAAATCTCTGAAAGAAAACAAGTATTTTAAACACTATATGCAAGGAAATCAAGCAATAAGCTTGTATCGATTACTTAATTGTTACTTGCAATAATCACAAAGTTTCATAAACCTAGTATAAATATTTATGGAGATATGGATATTTTGATTTAAAAAAAAATTCATTTTGCCTAACATTTTTTTCCCCTCTATAACTTTAAAATATTCGACAAAATTTAGCAAAATTTTTAGAGCATTTTAAAATTATTAACAAAATTGTTTTAAAATTTGAAAATAAAAATTGTTAAAAACTGTTCAAGAAATGAGTATTTAAAGTAGTTATTTTATATTGTGCATGCAAGGAAAAATATTTTTTTCAATATATAATTTTGCAGTGATTTGTATTTGGCAACTAATAAAAAAAAATTTGAATATTTTAAAAATTTAAAAAGTTAAGTAATTCTGAAAGCAGTTTTTTTTTACTTTTCAAAAGAAAGCTCAATACGAGAAGGGGTTTTCCAAATTTCTTTTGTATTGTGAAACAAAAATTTTTAAAAATGACAGAGCCAACAACTTCCTAAAGTCTGTAATATTTCCAACGTTTGCTCCCTTAAACAATCACATCTTGCTGACCTGTTATGGTAGTGTAATTTGCATACTACAAAATAAAATTTATAGGAAACCCCTGATCATTTTGAGTTTTCTTTCAAAAATTACCAAAACTACTTGAAAATTGCTTGAACCTTTTTTAAATTTATAAGATATTTTAGAGCAGAATTTTTTAAAATTAGTGAAAATCATGAAATTTTTTTTTTAATTTTTACCACGCATGCGCAGTATAAAAGAAAATTTAAATACTCATATCTTGCGCAGTTTTTAACGATTTTTTCTTTAAATTTTAAAATAATAATTTTGCAATAAATTTTAAATTGCTCTAAAATTTGGTTTAAATTTATTGAATATTTTTACAGATATAGCGAAAAAAACTTCTTTTTTTTTTTAATGTCCATCCCCATAAATATTTATGCTAGGTTTATTAAATGTTACGCACTTATTGAAAATAACTAAAGCAAGCGAAACAATTTATAAGTTTATTGCTTGATTTTTCTGACATAGGGTGTTAAAAATGCTTGTCTTCTTTCGTAATTTATCGTCGGTCGCTCAAACCTTTGAAAGCTTTAAATCTAAATTCTAATTGTTAAATGTGAGAAATCGCACGAAATAAATACCTCTAAAGTTACAAAATAATCCTCTAGATATCTCTTGGGAAGCTTTAAAAGTATCAAAGTCTCATCCATTACTGTAAGGTAGTGCATATGATAAAAATTTAAGAAGTAATACAACAAAGTACTTATAAAACAAAATTACAACAATACTTATATACAAATTTAAAAAAAAAAAAAAAAGAAAGAACGTCCATTTATAATGAAAGACAATTGTCTTGGCACACATTTATTTTAAAAAAATAACTATGAAGGTTTAAATTTATAAAATTAGCAAACGACGCATAAAATGTAAATCGAAATGAGCAAACGATAAATAAAATCGTTTGCTTAAAAAATTGTATTCTTTTCTTCACTTCAAAGAAATTCTTTCACTAAAAACAACAGCAAAAAGAGTAGAGAAACAACTATTTTCCTTCCAACCATATTTAAAAACTTTCTTAAATTAACTTTTGATTAAAGCTTACAAAAATTTTTGAATAAAATGTTCTAAATAAAATTGAAATATTGAGTATAACATGAAGACATTGTAACATGTCTTTACATTTTTTTTTCCTTGGAAAGTTAAATACCATCTCTTTAGAATAAGACTTCAAAAGCGATAATGACTTTCACCAAAGAATAAAAAATAAGAGTGAAAAAACCGCAAGTATCATTACTGAATTTCAAGAACCATTCGAGTCTTTATTTTTTATTGCCAAAAGAGAGCTGGGGGAAAAAAAATCGAAAATTTAAAGGCACATTGTGGGAATAACGTACAAGTCGTTGCCAAACAATAAAGTAAAACTTCTCCACTAATGGGAAAGTGCTATGATCAAGATATCGAAAGATGTTTTAACATAATTAACTTTAGAGGGAAAACGAAAACAACGAAAAAGGAACAACGAAAAATTTAATTCAATACTTCAATCGAAAATAAATGGCAGAATTCTCAACTTATATAGACACATTGATCGCATCTAATCGAGTATTGCATGAATACTATCATATACAAGTGCTTATAAGTTATGTTAATATGACAAAGATACATATCGCTCATTTCATTTATAGTTAAAATGAGTATCGCGTCCTAATTTGAAACCAGCCATTCATGCCACGAGAACAACAAAAATAAAATAATTAGTTTAATTATAGGATTAGTAAGTTAGTGTTTGAATATTTTGAGCTTTCATTTCGTCATTTTGCCCCGTCCTTTTTTCTTTTCATGGCAAATGCGAATATTAAAAATTCGACTTATTACTGTCGATTAAATAATAAGTATTTAGTAAACTTCAATACTTTTTTTTAACATTTTAAGTTAACTATAAAATGACTTAACATTAACAAATCTTGTTTTGAAGTTTAAATCCAGATTGAAACAATTGAAAAATTCATAACTAAATACAATAAAGGATTTGTTCTACTAAAAATAAAGAATACTTAGAAAATTTAAGAATACTTATACTTAGAAATACTTAGAAGAAAAATACTTAAAACTGAGTCGCTTGCTTCAAAAAAATTTTATCTAGGAAATAAGAGTTCAGATTACTTTTTTTGATTTTTCCTTTCTTTGAACAAAAAATGCCTCATCACTGCATAAAATAATTTTCATTTTTAACATTCCAGCTTTCGTGTAAACTTTAAAAAAAAAATTTATTCTGGATTAAACTGATTCTGGAAGGTAATAGAATCTACTTTATTTTATGATTGAACAGATTTCTAAGTAAATAAATAATTGGTATACTGCCAAAAATGACCAAATCAAAAGTGTAATACTGATAAACACTGATCAAATACTGTTAGCTGATGTGATTCTGATCTAAAAGACCTGATCATTTTTGATACAAGTTAATAGGTAAATTAACTTGCAATATAAATTTGACCTTAAATTTGTCTCTAAAAAAAAGAAGACACTTAGACGATTTGGAAACCATATAGTGTCATGTCTCTCAAAATAAAATTGTGTTTTTAATATATTTTTTCAGTTTTTATATTTTAGTTTTGATAATGAAAAGAAAAATTGTTAAATAATACAAGATTTACTTCAAGAGAAATTTGTAACTGTTAATGGTTACGTTTTTGCAACCGAAACCCAATTACAAGAGTAATTTCTAGAAATTAACTTTCTCGAATCAAAATTAATCATTATTCTGAGACATTATTTAAAAAAAAAACTTTCTATATAAATTTAGGTTAACTGCTTAACATTTATTGTAAACGATAAAAAAAAAAAATCTACAACAGTCTAATCAGCCACTACATCTGGTTCGTAACAAATTAAACAATACCAATTAAAAATAAAAGAGAAAATTAAAAGTGTGTATAAAAAATTCCGATGAATAATTTTAATAAAACTGTTTTCATTGAACATTTTAAATGGATTAACCTGAAACGAATGTGAAATCTTGTTTAAGTTCCGACAAGGAAAAAAATCACATGCCACGCCCTTAATAAGTACTCGTTGCACATTATATGTTTGAAAAGCCTTGACACACTGTATCAGAACAGACTGACCCCTAAACCAGAATATCGCCAGGATTCGTAAATGGCTAGATGAAAGTGACTTATAATTTTTAAATGATAGATTTAGACATTCGTATCTATCTAACTTTGTGATACTATATTTAAAACAGGAACATCCCAAGCCAATGATACTATTCTTTAGTTTTTTAATTTTAATAAAAATACATAATGGAAATAGGGTGACAGTCGGATTTTCATATTTTAAAGCTACAGATTTTATTGGGCAAATAGCCAATATAATAAATGACACTACATCAATTATAATATTTACTAAAAGTTATGAAAAAATTTTATCTTTTTTTCAGGTGTTGATCTGTTACATGAAAAAAAATTTCCATCGATTTAAATTGTAGCATAACCAAGACTAAATGGATAAATTTCAATATGTGTTAGTATTTAAAGGGCTTTGGGCAAAACAGTGATAAGCCAAATTTTCCCAAACGGTGACATTTTACATAAAATTGGTTTTTGACATTGTTTTTAGATTGGTATTTTACAAGTTTTCGGAATTTTTTTTTTAGGTAATACAAGGTTCCCACTTATTTCAGAAAAAAAAAATTCTGACTTTTCTAGGTATTTACGAAAAGATACAATTTAAATCCAGACAACTTACACAGGAAAACTGATTTTTTTTTCTTCAATTTGTTACGTCAAATATTGGATTTTGTAAGCAAAAGAATATCTTTGAATTAGGATGGAAGCATAGAAAGTTCCACTAAAAAGTGGAATTTTTACAACAAATAATTATAACAGATGTTAGAATTATTTAAATCGAATCTCAATAACTGATTACTGTTACTGACATTTCGAAGACAAGTTTTTTTACAAAACTCAGAACTTTCCAGGTTTTTGCACAAAAAATGCAACTTTCTCCGACTATTCCCAGCTTTTTAGAGTCAAAATACAATTCCAGGTTTTCCTGTAATTCCTGAACCTAATAGCAAAATAGCTTGTAATAGCAAAAGCACATGACACAGAAAATCTTATATTGCCCATGTGAAACTCGTTGTGCTTTTTCCAAAAAATTCTCTTAAAAAATGCTCGTATTAAAAATGCTCTTCTTAAAAATTGCGGCTTATAAAAAAAAAATTCAATATTTGGCAAATGAGATTTTGAGTTCCTTATTTAGGTATTCCATTACATTTCAGATAAGAGTAATCACATTTAATTAAAGTTGTAAGAAAAACTGGCAAAATATTAATATTTAGTTTTTGAAACTCGTTTTGAAGGTTAAATAAATCAAACATTTTTAAGAAGATGGGTATGTGGTCAACCTAAAGAAGAAAAAAAAAAAAAGATTTTCACATCATAAATTTAGTCAAAGTACATATTACTTTGCATGAAAACAAGTATATTTTTTTGTCGCTTAAGTTAATAAACTAGCTTTCAAACTAACTTCAACCCAAGTTACGTATAAGAACTACAAGAACACACCTCTATATTTTGTGGTAAAAAGAGAATACTTAATGGAAAGGAAAAACCACCGAATCAAAACCAGGCGGCCTTGGACTACAGCCGCCAGTGGCCATTTAGATAGAAAATCTTAACAGCTGTAAACTGAGAATAGGTTAATTTCAGATTTTTCTTCCCTTATATATATATTTTTTTATCCCATCCCTAAGTTGATTTTTTAGGAGATTGTGCTCTGAATTCGAAAACAGGTTGTTAATCAAAAAGGCGGTAAAAAAGAGTTAGACTACCCAGAAACTATATTTATCAGTACAGTTGGACCTACTTATAACGAACCCATATTTAACGAGATTCCGGATTTGGTGAGGAAAATGTAGTTATGTTAGGTATGATTTTATAAATACATATAATGTACTCTATTAGTGAGCAATCTTTTCTTACCTATAATTTCTTCCCGGATTCAAATTGTCGCAAAATTTGAAAGCATGAAAAATCATTAAAAAAAATTTTAAACATTTTTAAAAAGAGGAAAGGAAAATGATATGAGCTACTCGAAAAAAGAATTTACTTTAAAACACTGTCACAAAATTCTAGAAACAGTTCTTTGAAGTTATGAAAAATGCAAATGAAATATTTAATTCAGCGTGGAACCTTGGAATTAAATGGAAGGGTCACATGGGTTCCATGAGTTAAAATTTTTAAATCAGTAATAATTTGTGAAACTTGTGTACATAGATTTTTATCAAAACAATAAACCGTAATTTATTTGATAGTTTGGTTATCTTCATGAAATTATTTAAGTAAAATGCCAGTAAAAAATTGCCTCAGTACTTCTCGTCGAACTTGTCAATTGAAAATAAAACGGCCAAATTCAAGAACAATTATGTTTCTTTGAAAACTATAATCAGAGTTCTTTTTTGAAAACAATAATTCAGCTTATTTTATTTATTTGTAGGTAAAGTATGTACCAAAAACAAATTCAGAACTAAACTGGATACAGGCCTGCGAATTCTACTATCACCGTTGTTGAACAGCCGACGCAATTTTGAGTCTACGACTACCAATGTTCGACTCCGTAGCCTTGTAATTTTGAACCCAAACTAGAAGACAAGGGAACTTCTTAATCAAGTATTCAGAGAAATTTGCCTTTAGAGAGGGCTTTTTTGATGGAACCCGCATTTGCGTTACATGGAGGAGAAAACCGCGAAAACCTCACACGGTTAGCCGGACTCTAACCCGCTATCCATCTACCACTGAAGATATCTTACTTCAGAGCTGTGGTTTTTGTGACCCGAGTGCGGAATTTGGAATTCGTATCGATCGACAATAGCTGAGATCCGAAATCGGGTCACTCAATTTGGAGGCGAGTGCTCTATTCCCTGAGCTACCACGACTTCATTCTTCACATTAAATATTATCAAAATAATTAGTCTTTTATTGGTTACTATGTTAACAACTGTTAATGAATTTTTTGTATATATGTGGGGTTCCGCCGAAAGATGCTCGATCATTTAAGGTTCCGTATCCGTAAAAAAAAAATTGGGAACCGTTTATATAATTCATTCAATGTTTTACGTCGAAAAGTAAGCGACACAAATTTTTGTAAAGCTAAATAATCAGCGACAGATGACTTGCACATATCTCAATAAAGATTATCTTAAAGCTATTTACTAAGTTGCCTTTTCATGTTCAAATTTTTTGCACTAACCTTGAATTTAGAGTTAGCGAAACGTTTGTTTTAACGAGCATTTTCTGTTTTAGAGTTCCTCGTTAAATATGGGTTCTATTTTATTGGATCTATGGGTAGTAAAATACTGCTTACAAAAAACGCATTTAAAAGAAATAAAACGAACTCTCTTCAGTGCATTTGAGCGTTATATAGTAAGAAATTACTTAATTTGTGAAAGATATTATACAGTCTTTAAAATCAAAACAGGCTCACGAGTGTTCTTTCTCACAAATTTATGTTTCTAACGAGTATTCTTTCTTACAAATTTATGTTTCTAACGAGTATTTCCTACAAATTTATGTTTCTAACGAGTATTCTTTCTTACAAATTTATGTTTCTACGAGTATTCTTTCTTACAAATTTATATTTCTAACGAGCCAGAAAAGCAGAAAGATACTTTTAGTGTAATTTTATTAATGGGCAGAATGGCGTGAACACAGTAGCAGATCATTTGTGAGGTAGCATGATCCCACATCTATTTAAAATATTAAATAGATTTGTGACAATGAATGAAAAGTTATGGTTAAAATATGTGGTGATTAAAATGGTAAAAAATTGGGAAAAATAATAGAACGATGAAAATCAGACTAAACATTGACCAAATTAGTCATAACTCTGAGAGATCGAAAAATAAAGTCAGGTGCTTAGAGCTAATTATACAAAAGCATAGAAATATTAAAAATTATATTAAACTAAAACAAGCTAAATCTGGAAAAATGGATTAAAAATTTACACTACTGAATTTCACACGTAATTTTTTATAATTATTTTATTAATAGAAAATTAAATTCATTTCGTTATTAATTAATTAATTAATTAATAGAATAGAATTAATAGAAAAATAAATTCATTTGTAAAAAAAACTATGAAACAATTTTGTTTGTTGAAGTTAAAAGCACATGTTGCATTTTGTATGACTGATTGAATGTAGGGTTTAATGGCACAAAGCATTTTGTATGACATTATATATGTCAGTATCATGTTATGTAGCCACGGTGAGAATTGGTTATAATCATTTACTTGACTTAAACAAGTGATCATTAGATGAATTACTATCCTATGAGTATTTCTCACATTTAAATGAACAAAAATACTTCCTGAACAAAAACTTTGAATTAACGAAACAACTTTGAATCTCGAACAGAAACCATTTCAAAAAAGAAGAACAGAAAGAAAGACTGAACTAATTTCCATAACTACAAAACAAATTCCTTGTCAAATGGTTAAAAGCAGCAATTTTTTTTTCCAACATTAAATATGCCAGACATCAAATAATGTAACATGTAACTAAAGTGTGAATGATTTGGTTACAATTCCCGAAATGACTTAAACAAATGATGTTCATACAATACAAGAATTACTTGTCCCTGTAATATGTCTCTCATTAACGATTCATAGGCATGTACTGAGTAAGGTACATTAACTGAACCGAAACAAAATCACAGGCGTTATCAGATAGCGCGAAGTCAACATTCCAAAGTTCTTTACGATTGTTCGACCTACTGAAAAAGTTAGGAGGAAAAAAATGTTAAGTCGACAACAGAAATTCAACTTTGAATGGTAATTACGCAGAGCTGTAAAGCAGAACCTAAAGTAAAAGCGAAAAAATAATTCTTACAAGGAAATGTATAAAAATATACACTGAAACTGTTGTTTGGTTTTTACATTATAAACAGCTTTCGAATATACCTTTTAAAAAAACGATCGAATCAAGTTTGAAAAATTGAAATCAAAAGTTAAATCGTTTAAAGATAAATCTGTTCGCAGACGTAACACATTTCCACTTTGTTTTCCTGCATGAAATCGAGATCTTTGAAATTTCTACTGTTATTACTTGCAATAAAGCCCGCACGATGTATTGACATTGCTTTAAAATAAGTTTGAGCAGCATTTTAATGATTCAAAACTATTTTTATTACTTATTTTCTGAACTTTTTTAAGTATTAAAAAAACTAATACTGGTTTTTCTGGTCTAATTTTAATTTATTTGTTACTTTACTTTCACAGCGGAGCAGCATTTGGAAATATTATAAAAAAGAAAAAAAGGGAAGTAGTACTAAAAAGGATTCAATCTTGTATCAAATAAAAGGAGCTGGAACCCAGACAGGGGGGTCTAAATTCTCCCATACTCCAAAGCTCTTTTAGTTTTTTAATTTTTTTTTCTTCAGTCTTAAATTTCTCAGGCTTAAAATAAAATTTAAAAAAAAAAAATTTTTCAATTTCAATTTCTGGATGATTTTACAAATACAGATAATTAGTGTCTAACCAATTAATTTGATTTTGTTTTGAATTATGTTATGCAATATATTTTCATTCTAATATCTAATAATTACAGCATATTAATCATACTATTATCTAAAATTTATTTTACTTTTTATAATCAAAATACTAGGTTCCTTTAAATAATAATTAATCCTCCTTTCTGCCATAAAAATTTCAAATTAAAATCTTAAACTCATAAGTGCGCAAAGTAAAACTGCCGGGGCTTTAGCGGAGCTGGAACCGGAACTTTATTTATTAACTGGGAGTGGAGCTGAAGCATCAAAAGTTTCTTCGGCTCCGGTTCCCTGATCAAATTTCAATGACGATCATTAATATGCTTATTGACATATTATTAAAATCATTAGTAAATCACATATTAGTAAATTAATGAGTTTTTTTCCTCAACAGTTTTAAATCAATAACGGTAAAAGAAAAACTGAAGGCGTTCGAAATATGCTTCTTAAATCATTTCAAACTTTACTTGATTTCAACTAAATATATTTCATTTAGAAAAGTATTGATCTAGATTATATAAGATTTATTATACGTTTAAAGTCAACTGCAGTCTCAACTTTTTCTGCTATAGAACGGATGTTTGATAACAATTACGAAAAAAAGTAAGTTTTTTAAAAATCCATCTTGTTTTCGGTGCAAGAAAGAAAAAAGAAAAGAAAGAAGTTTGTCTCCACCCCTTAAAATTAATAAGCGCTTACAACTGTGGGGTAGGGTAAGGGCTCCGTTACCAAAACAATTTTTCTTTTTTTTTTTTTTTTTTCCTCCCTTACGCGATTGCTGTTGGCAAGAGAGGCACACAGTGGCCAGGTGTTCTGCTCATAGATTTCATTGGTAAGTAGCAGAGTCGTGTTAACAGATTACGCAAAGAATATGCAGCAGAGTCGTGTTAACTGATTACGCAAAGAATATAACACATACGTTAGTTTTTCCTGATCCAAAAGAATCTAGCATATACTGATTTACGATTTTTTTTTTCTTTACACGCAATTAAATGCTTTTTCAATTATTGAAAACTTGAAATTTCGATAGCAAATAATTGCGTAGCTTCTATTATTATTAGAAACTTATGGAACCAATTTATAAGGTTAAATATATTTATTAGCAGGGTGACTTTACATTTTGATATGCAGTATGGAAGAGAAAGTATTAAACATTGGAAATTGTTTCGTATACAGGGTGTTCCGTAAAGACCGCCTTTAGTATGTATTTTTATATTTTTTATTATCAAAAATGAGAACACAAAGTACATCAGGGGTTGTAAATTATTATTTAATGGAGGAAACAACTAAAACTTCAAAATTGACGATAAAACTTCAAAATTGAATGGCGATTATTAGAAATAACTTAAAGTTTCAACCTGCTTTAGTGTTTATTACATCAGTTAGTTTTTTATTAGAAAAAACTTTGTTTCTATTTTTGAAAAGAATTCTAAAAATGCATATTAAGGGTGAGATGGTCTTTACAGAATACAGACAGCAACACTGCCATACAAATAGAAATTTTTAAATTTCATATATATTGCTTGAAGAATAACTGTTAATTTCAATAGTTAATTAAATTTTATATATATTCTTGAAAGCTAGACCACAACAGAAAAAATTTATGCAGTGATATTTCTTGCTGGGCAGAGACGGAATTTTTCTTACGCTTCTTTAAAAACAGAAATGACAAAATGCTGAAATTAGCAAACATATTGTAACTACGTAATTCAAAACTTTATAAATAACGTCTTTATTTAAATTATTTTTATTAAGACCTTCACAAAACACATAAATTTAAATCGTGACAAGGTACAAGTTTCCTCATAGCTTCAAAAAGCAATTAAAAAAATCATTTTGGGGAAATAATGACTTTGAAGAAGGAAAATTTTGCAAATTAGAAGAAAAAAAGTACCGTAAGACGTGCGCAAAGGAACCTAAAAACGCATGGAAAAAGTTTCTTTTTTATTACATTGGCACTAAGCCAGAAGTAAGACAACCCATTTTGCATTCGAAAAATCGCGTAATCAGGCGTAGTAAACTTCACAACTCATCAATAAATACTACCTAGTATTATTTTAAATAGTGTAGATGGCAAATATTTTTGTTTGTTCTTCATAGAAGCATAAAAATGTTCAATTGTTTTAAGCGACAAATTTAGCCAGGCAACAAGATAAAAATTATTGCAAAATTATTATTTGCAAAATATTTAGCGCAATCAGACGACGAAGCAAACAGGAAAAACTCAATGCTAACTAGTATTAATTTTAAATAATGTAAATCGCAAATAAATAAATATATATATTTCTTATTTATAGAAACATAAGAATTCAGAAAATTTATCAAGGATAATCAATTTTATTTCTTTTAAGTGACACAAATTAAACTAGGCAATAAATAAAATATTTATTTAATCGCATATTTATTTATTGCATAACCAGGCGTAGTAAACACAAACTCATCAATATTACAATATATTTCTCAATCATGTAAAACGCAAAAAAAAAAAAATTTGTCCTTTATAGAAGCATAAAAATTCAGAAAATTTATCAAGAATTAATAATTTTATTTCTTTTAAGTGACACAAATTAAAGGCAGGCGATAGGGGAAAAAAATTATTTAATTTTTAATTATTTTGAGAATAATTTTAAAAAAATATTCTCAGTAAAAATCAAACGAGATTTTGAAGATATTTCTAAGAGCATACTTATTTGTCCAATTCTAACTGACAAAATAACCCTAGTCAATAACTTTACTTATTTTTATTTTTGCTTAAATTTTACAGCTTATTAAAGTTAATTATTTACAAAAAGAATAAATACACTCTCTCATATCATGAATTTTAAGAGTCAAGAATATCACAAATGTATTACACAAAACAGAAAGAAGCGACTAAACAAGCACTGTTAATCCATTGCAGTCGGTTGTAAGTCTGCATAAATAGAGTACGACCGTAAAGGATTAAGCAACACATAGCGATTATATCTCGAGTAGTCTCGCCCTCGTGCCACAGGTCTGATTCGAACCTCGGGACGGGCAAGGTTGACTCAGCTTTTCAACCCTTCAGTGAGTCGATAAAATGAGTACCAAGTATGCTTGGAGACAAAACACTAGGGATTCCACGTTCGGCTGACCCCTCAACCGGAACATCTGCTCTTACACCCCAGAGCTCAAGGTCAAGAAAACTGAGATGTGCACAGTCGGCCTTGGCCCTCTTATGGTCTGTCGCGCCACTGAGTTTAGTTTTGTAGCGATTGTATCTTCGAGATCAGTTAAAATATTGAGCAGATATAAATCAAGGAAAAAATCAAAATTGTTACGATTTAATAAATCTATTACACATACGAATTTTTCAAGAAATAAGTAACGAAATAGGAAAAATTAAAACAACTAAAAAGATAAACGATAAGATCGAAGTGGGATAAATAAAAACAATTAATAAATAAAAGCTACCGTAACTGCAATTTCTTATAAAAGTTCTCTTTGTACATCCTTAGTATTATATATACTCATGTCATGTCATTCTAAAATATCACAAGTTTTAAACGAAAACAAATTAAAATATAATATTAAGAGGTTGAAAAAGTTATAATGAAAAAATAAACTGTTAAATAAGAAAAAATCAGCTAATTGATAGGTAAAAAAAATCTTAAAAGTATTATACTAAGGGACAGTAGGGGAACAATGTTACAGAACCTGAAAAATAAAAAGGATTCTAGAAATACGTACAATTCCATAATGTAAGGGTATGAGGGCACAGTGCTACAGTGATTTGTTTTGTAAATCTCTTTATAGAAAGTTAACAGTTAAATTTTTAAACACCGCTTAAAAACACTAACACTTTTGAAGTGCAATTCACCTATCCTTGATAGAACTGATCGTGCAATACCAGATTTCTCTATCTCAAAACGTTGTATTAATTGATTCCTCTAAAAAATTCTGTAAAAGTGGAAAAAGATTCTTCGGTATGGATCGTTAATTCTTTGTTTTCATTAAATTGCAACATAGCCAAGGACAAAAACAGTCATTTTCGAAATTACGACGTTTGTTACCGATCCAGAAAAAAAACAGAACCTCTTATTAAGGATACGTAGTTTATTATTTAATACATATCGATGGCGTCAAATCACTATCGAAATTAACCTTTCAAAGGCGGTGAAGAAAAAATTGTCCAGCTTATTTCCGGTTGGAATGTAAACTTTTAAATTTGTCATAGTTTTTATATCTCAAACTGCGTAGTTTTTAGTCAACCATTTTAACTTTCAATTTTAGTCTATAATTCTCTGTCCTGTAAAGGGTTAACCCATTAATGCCTTTATCACATTTTTTCAATGACATTCTGTATATTAAATTTCATGATGTTAATCCTGAGAAAAAAAAATTTATAAACTTTATTTAGAAAATAAATTCGCAGAAATACCAGGTTAACATTGAACCACAATCTAGGAACACTAAACCATAATGTGGAGCAAATTACCAACAACCTTAAAAAGATGCTAAATTGATCCACGATTGCGTACCAGATGAACCATAGTTATAATGAAGTTTAGGAAGTACTATTACATGGTTCAGCTAAGCACCATATTAAGTTTATCGCAACTTTGAACGGTATTATAGTTCAACACACTCCAAAATTTCTAATAGTGCAGTAAAATTTAGGGACACAATTCAAAAAGCCAAATAAATCATCAAAATGTGTGGCTCGAATTGTATTTCTAAAATATTTGTTAAATGCAAATTAATTTATTAATAAATAATCTAGCGTCTTTATTTTTGACATTGTGAAATCCTCTTTCAAGTTGGACTAAATAAATAAAAAGTTGTAGCTGTAGTTCATTTACGTCGCACTAGAGCTGCACAATAGGCTATTGGCGACGGTCTGGGAAACATCCCTGAAGATGATCCGAAGACACGCCAACACAATTTTGATCCTCTGCAGCCGCTTCGGTAGCCAGTAATTAAAAAGACTGCATTACAATCGTTTGATACTTCAAAATATTTACACGAAATAAATACGTAAAAATAATTTAGGTCGGAAAAAAGATTATTTTTGCGAGTTTAAGATGAATTTTTAGCATTATATCTCAATGAACAGTATGCATTAATGGGTTAAATAAGAATATCCACTTTTAAAATTTTAACTATGTTTGCGATTGCAGAAAAAATTTTGCGTCGTATGACAAGCTCAGCATATGCTGTTTCCGTACGCGTATTCTTAAAATCTAAGCTATCAAAATTTATTGCACCGCGAAATAATACAATACCAGCTTACAAAAACTTATTTCAAATTTAATAAATATCAATGATACAACAAAGGATAGGGCAACTAATAAACTAATCGTATATACATCAACGACGCAAACGTAAAAGAGCATTTTTGAAGAATATCTGTAACACTGCTCCCCTCTCTTTAAACAACGTGCTAATAAAAATATTTTGATCTGAAATGCTATAAAAAGCAATCTCTTACGGTAAGATTATGTGTTAAAAAAGCTAAGCAATTTTTCAAAATTAGATTTTATTAACTGAACAAACTTGATATCTTACCTGACCTGCCAAAATTCAATGGTTGAGCTTCTAGATTACATTTCGAAAATATATTTTACCATTGAATGGCTCTAGAAGCAGTGCTGTAGCACTGTACCCTTGTGAAACACTGTTTTCCCACTGCCCTCGGAAACACTGTACCAATTTTAATACTTAATCTTCAAAAGCTGACAAATCCAAAACATGTTTAATTATAATTACTCCCAAGATTGTTAGTTATACAGAAATGCCAACTGCTCTGGACATACCAAAATAATTTTTTTTTTTTTTTTTTTTTTTTTTTTTTTTTTTTTTTTTTTTTTTNTTTTTTTTTTTTTTTTTTTTTTTTTTTTAAACGGTAAATAACTACAAATTAAATTTTGCAAATATCTGACTATTTTTGCTTGCTTTTTAAAAGGTATAGCATGACATAACTACTATAAAGTGGTGAATTATATAAGCCTACGAATTATTTAGAAATAGTGGTGGATAAAAATCTACTAAATTAAATTTATTAAACCAAGAATCACAATTGATAAACTACCACTTTAAAATATTTATTTGCTGTCCGGAGCAAGTTGGCATCTCTGGTTATAACGTTGATCTCCCAACTATAAAGCTTCAATTTCAATCTCTGCAAACGATTTACGCATTAAAATGAAGAAAAAAAATTAAAATAAATGGAAAATTGTCAATTTTTGAAATGAAGCATTCAAATTAGTACGCAGTATTTAAAAGTTAAAAGTCCACTTACCCTTGACCCTCACCAACACCAACTTTGTAGCTGAAAAGAAAAAAAGCTAACGTTAGTTTTGAGAGGCCTTTATATTATAACATTTTTTATGAATATTTACTCATCTTTTCATGAATATTTAAATTAGAAGCGTATTGTAACTGTAGTTGACATAGAATTTTTAAATCTGAAACGGAAGCTGAGCAGATTCACCTGTCTACCATTAGTATCTAACTCTATGTTAGCAATTTTACTTCCGATAGGAATGCTTTTTAAAATGTTATTGAACTTCCCACGAAGTAATAATGCACGAGAATTTTGAATCGATATCTGATCAATTTTATGTGTTTAAATTAATTCAAGTATTTAGTTAATTTCGCTTCTTAAAATTCCAATTTAATTCTAATAAATTACAGGTCTTTTTCTTTCATTAGTAAGCACGACATCGTTCCTTCATTTTTCGAATAAATACCAATATGAGTTATTAAAAATAGGGATTGTAATATATTTCCTTTAAACTTTTATTACAAATAATTTAAAGTTCAAAAAAATATTAATAGATATATTTGATGATCATCAGATATATTTAATGATTTTTAATACATCAGATATATTTAATGATCAGCATATAAGAACTATTTCAAGACTTTTCGCATAAACATTGAAAAAATGAAACATAATGTTTTCTTCGATTTCTATTTCGCCAGAATAAATTATTGCAATACTAGCCTGGAAAAGTCTTAATTGGAAACAAACTGAAAATTTTTTCCCCTACAGTTAGTTCATGTTACAAAACATAAAACAATACATATTTATTATTATTATCAAAAACCAAAATTTTGTATCCATCATATTTAATTAACCCATGAGAACAACAAAGTCTTTTTTTTAATATTTTAAACAAATATTTATAGTTTTTATCAATTTTTGACAAAAAAAAAAATAATTACGCCATAATGCATAAAACTATTTCCTAACAAAAAATAAATTTTAAACATGTTTCCTAAGAAATAAAAGTAAAACAAACTAATGTATAAGCTCAACATTATCAACAATAACACCGTATGTGAATGATATTTTAACGCCGAACAACAAAAGTTTTATATTTATGCAATAATAAGAAAAAAAAATTAAAACCTTACAACATAAAAACAAAAGTTTATTAAACTAACACCTTATTAACAACCTGAATTATTCAAATACGTAGGAATTATTAGAATAATTTGATGATATTGAAGATGCAATACCAAAATGGTCTCAACTATATCCATAATACAGCAAGCTTAACTTCCTTATAATCATAATAAAACAATTATTTTAAACAATTGAAGCTTTCATTAAGAACAAGGTACATTTCCGTAGCTAAATTCATACATGTTGCTTTAAATTCATTGAAGTGCTATAAGCTTTCACAATAACAATATTAATCCTACGTCTCCCATAATTCCTTTCAATCCTAACATTATCTTCTTACCACCGCACTTCCATATTTCACCCTACCATTATCCGATTCAATAACTGGCCCGAGGCTACATATAGGGAATGAAGCAATATCTACTCGCTCTCTCAAGTAGAAAACTTCAGATGAAATTTCAGATGGCTATTTTCAAGCACAATGTTTCCAAATGTAATCATTTTCAAATGGGATATAGAAATTAATTGATAGATATATAAAATTATTTTATTTGTATTTCTTTATTTTACATTGATGAATGTAATTTATAGTTTTAAAGCTATAATTGAGAATTTTACTACGTAAGAACAACGTCTTACTATTAATTTTAGTACTATTTAAGCCTTATCTAGTTTTTAATTATATCAGTTTGAATAAATCGAATAACTTGGTGGAGCATAAACAGCTGGAAAAAAAAGAAAAAAGGTTTTTTAAAAATAAAAACTCAACTTCGCCATTTGTCGCTGGGATACCCTCACAAACAGAAATGTTATTTTCCGGAAAAACACTTTCCTATCTATAAAACGTTGTTTATTTTGGAAAATTATTATGAATTTAAAAAAATGATTTAAAGTACTTGAAATTTAAAAAAAAAAAAAAAAACAGAAGTATTGCTCGAATTTAGATGAATCAAAAACATACATTTGCACAAAACGGTCAGAAATAGAAAAGGAGAAGGCCCTTTAATAACTAGAGTTGGTAGAGTTTGTTTGGGATGCTATACTCCACCCACGATATTCACAATGTCTCCTCTCAAATTTTTAGCTATTATGATCAATAAAAAATTCCAGCTAAAAATTCCAACAACTTGATTGAGCAAATTTAACGGACATTTAGCGAAATGGTTTATCGTTAAAACGGACCCTTCACACAATATTTAATCGCTTAAACGGACGGAAACTACTCATAACTTTTCTTTTAAAAAACGGAGTCCGTGACGTCTTTTAATTCATGATTTTAAAAATATAACTCCTTGGAAGACATTTTTTTAGTGATTTTTCACAAAATCATAACTATTTTTTCACATTCTATTAATTGTGTAGATTTTTCCCCAATTTCACAAAAACGGACTAAACCCAAAAAAATTTGGAACAATCCCTGGTATCAAAACAACTTCGAAACAAGTCTTTCACATAAAAAATTCTGTTAAATAATATTTTGTTTAATTATTTGGCTTTTTGATTTTCATAAAATGTTAGAAGCAATGGCATTCCACAGTATAAAACCACAGGAGTTAATAGCATAATCCTACTGTTTTTAAAACTACCAAAACTAAAATATCCGACACTGTTTTTTGACTGATCGTGATTGAACAAAGGCTTTAAATTTTGCGAAATTATTATAATAGTAAAAATGCCACAATCGCTAGTATAAAAATGAAATTAAGATAAATAAAAGTAGATCAAAATTGTAGACCGCTGCGTTGTTACGGTTGACTTAAGAAGCAAGGTAAGGGGAGATTTTTTTGCCCTTTTAATGTCAGTGGTCGGTAACCTTTACCTATTTATGGGGAAAAGGGGACTCTTTTAAACTTTCTGAATGATCGTTGTGCCAAGATGCAAACAGAATATCAGTATTTCTGTGATTTAATTTATATACAAATCACAGCGCACTTCCTAACAAAAAATATATAGACAGCTACATAATTTCTCCACGAACAGCAATTAGGGCTAAAAATGGTCCTATCAGTCTTTTTGATGAAAAGATCAAACGATTTTACGAAACGAACTAAGTTTTCCAAGTTTCCTTAAGTTTAAATTCCAAATGTAGTATTCTAAGAAATTATTTCCACTTTTAAAAACACCGTGTGCGCATTCTTATTGATATTAAATGATCATTTTTTTAAAATAAATAATTGATCAATTTATGATTCATAATCAATAACTTATTCAGAAAATTAATTAATAGATTATTATGGAATAAAAATTAATTTCTGGCAATTTTTTAAATAAAATATTATAAATTTAAGAATTGTTTAAGTTTACTTAATGCGTAACACATTAAAAGTGATGCATAACTAAGTTGTGTTACTTAAAATATGTCAATTGAAATTAGTAAAAATGTGAGTGATTTTGTTTCCATTATTCGTCCGAAATGAATATTCAGTGTTGAGCAGTATAGGCTAAATACCAAATATTTGTATGTTGCATCTCTAATTTAGCAGCAACTATTGTTGAGCATAATCTTGTATCTATTTACAATTTAAAAACTTTTTGAAAAGGTTTTTAGCAACTTTTGGAATAGCAGGACCCTGGTTGAAAGAATGTGACTTAAAGCTTATTTTATCTTCACAAACTATGAGTAGTTTTTTCACAATTTTACAAAAACAGGTCCTTTCACAAAATGTCTGGACAGACCCCTGATACAACAAAGCACAAACATATCTGCTTTAAATCTCAGTAATCAGGTTGATAGCTCATCTAACATGTTGAACGCAAAGCAACTACAGAAGGACAAAATATTAATTTGGGTTTTTTGATTAGTATAGGTTTTGCAAAAAATAATAAAAACAAAAATCCCCATAAGTACAAGTGACTGCTATAAAGACATTAAACTGTTTAAAAACAATACAACAAAATTTTCTCAACTTAAAAAAAATGCTTGTATTGAATTTTAGGACAAAGAGTATCAAGAAAATGGATTCGGAGTAAGTTGAAGAAAAATTAATGACGTGTATCAGAAGTTCCAAAAAGGGAAATACCAGATTGCGAGATATTTAGGCAATCGCCCACTCGTTAAGGTCTAAATGTGTGTCCTGTTCCTTGTGGTAGGTTCCATTGGGCGAGTTTTGAAAGATCATTTATGGCTTCCTGGTAAAAAGGCTGAGCACCTTTTAATTAATTATGCCATTTTAGACATTTGAAAAACGGGGATTAAAACTTGCATTTAAAAACTCTATAGGAAGTGATTATATAATAAGGACAAATGTCACTCATATATTCAATACAATCTGAAATCTCAAATTAGAATTCAAATATTTTTGATTATTACAATTCCTAAAAACATTGATCAACAAACTTTTGTATAACAAACATTGTATAACAAACAAGCATTGTAATAACAAACTTTTTGATAATTACAATTCTTATGAAAAAGGTCATAAGATTTTAAAATTCAGTAAGCCTTACACTATTCAAAAAAAATGCTAGTATAATGATAAACAATTTAAAAATGTTGAATAGTACTTCATAACTATGTACTAGTTTTTTAACGAATATTGAAGTCGTAGATATTTCTAAAAATAAAACAATAAAATCTGGTGAAAAAAAACATGAGTGACAATGTTCTAAATCTATTCTGTATTTTTGTTAAACACATAATATAACAATTAAAATATTTCCCTTTAAAATCAGAACATTGACAATTTATTGGTAGGTTGAGTATTATTGTTTCCAAAATACTAACAACAGAGTTTGTTTTGTTTTTAATTGTTTACATCCATTGTTATTTTAATTTCTTGTACTATCAGCAAAAGCGTTCTATTTGTTTATGTTTATAAGATGTTTATAATGATTGATTTTAAAATACAATTAAGTTTGAACATACAAAAAATATATTGTTCTATACCACATAGTCAATTTTTTGTTACGTCTGCATTATTTTTAAACTAATTTCAAACCGAACAGTTCAACATGAAAAAACATTCAACTTTTAAGTTATGCTGAGAAGATATAAACAATTATTTTAATGTGCAAGAAAAGGCAAACTTCTTGTCTGGTATATGTGAAAATGTCAATTACTCTATGGTATAATCGAAATTCCTTAACCCACTTTACTAAAAAAATTTCAAATTAATGACAGAACAAACAAAGAAATAAAAAAGGATTTGGTTATCTACAGAATCACTTTTTGATTCGCTTTTTCCTCAATGACGTTTACAGTTGTTATTCAAAAAACAAAACTGTTTGCTAAGCAGATAGTTCGACAGGGACCATTACCTAATAAATTTTAGTCACTGTTTTAGAATTTTGATATAAAATTTGGGTTTTTCTTACTTGAAACGTATTACAATTATAGAACAGAGACATTATTAAAAAGGCTTTCATAAATAACATTGATAAAATTGCGATTGTAATGCTACTCGTTTTACTAATAAGCTGATATTATAAACTATAAGCGACAGTTTATATTTTAAGAGGGGGGGGGGGTTACTTAAAATTTTCGAATATGTTTACTACCTTCATTTGTATACGCATCACGCTTTTACATGGTTTATTAAATTAGCAAATCTTAACATTTATAGACATATGGGAAATAAAACATTGTTTAAATATCAAAATAACAATATTTATTATAAAATATAACTTGTATGCATTGATGGCACAAATTCGAATACTAACAACGGGCAATAGGGTACTACCGTGCAGAAATACTCCTATGCACTTATTAATGACTAAAATTTCAAAATAAAAGCACTAAGTTATAAAAAATATCAATCATTAAATGTATATATTACAATTGACATTGTAAATGAAATTAAAAAACAAAATTGCATAAATAAACAGGCTGTCAAAACAATTACTACAGGCTTTAAGATTCAGTTTTTTTTCCTTTATACTAAGCCATGAATACAATAATTTAAAATTATATGCACTAGAATAAGTATTTTTATACCTAACCAATAATAAATATTATATAAAATCAATACATTGGCAAGGGCAAAAAAGTTAACTACATAAATGCCAGCAAACAATTTTTCAATGCGAAAACACGCAAAATCAATTAATAAAATTTGAAGAAATACATTAATTTTTCGTATGTGTTTTAGAGTTTATTATAAATAACATTTTAAACTAATAAAAACAGATAACAAAATTAAAAATAATTACCTTCCAGCAAGATTGGACATCCTTTTGATTTTTATCCAAAAGCCATTTAGGCTGGGAAAGTTTTCAGTTTCAAAATAAATTCATATTTTTTTCTTTCTTAACATTCACAATAAAAATGTTACTAGGCTTTTTCAGCCTTCAGCCTAGTTCACTTCTAAGCAACAGAAATAAAAACAGTTATGCTTATCACAAAAGCATAAAACACAACATAAAATAACAAAATTTATTCATATTGAATATTTTGTCACAAAATCAGTAACTGCAGAAATATAACCCTTTTTTCTGTAGCCACGAAAAATTTTCATGGGGTCTATTTACAACACGTATTGTACACTTTAGCAAGGGAAGTATTTTCACAAAAACTCGACACTACCGATCCCTTACAGAATCGAGAGTTGTATTCCATTGGATATCCAGGGTTGCCAGCAACTTACCTCCTAACTCAGCCAAACAGACAATCCTAAAAACGCCATGTTTGAATGAAGCGCCAAATTAAATTGCCAGATCTGCTTAAAATTGCGCCAGGGTATCGCCAATTTTTTTGGTCTTTAAGTGCTTCTTGAAATAAAATAATAGTAGGATAATGCCTGTACCATTTATATGTTCTACGGAAGAATTTTTTATTTTTCTTTAAAATCCTTTATTTTTCTTTAAAATCATTTAGTTTTCATTGAAATCATTTATTTAGAATGATTGAAAGACTTTTAATAATTAATCACATCAATTAATTTATTGAATCAACTATTTTTTTTTAAATAAAGTTACCGAGAAAGAAAAAAGAACTACATTTCTTGCAATGTAATATTAATGTAAATTTATTTATACATTTTGAAAAGTCTTAATTATTATTCGTTTGTTCTAGAAACTTTCCTTTCAATTCGATAGTTATTAATTACAGAGTAGGCCAGAAAATCGGAAGCTGCAAGACTACACCAGATGTAAACCAGATTATAACTCTAGATATGCTGATATTAAACAGTGCTATAAACCAAGTCTGATTCAAAAAGATTTTAAAGATCACCATGGGACCTTGGATTCGGAAATCACGTGTTACCTCAAGAAGGCAAACCTTTTGAATGGAATTGTTTTAGAATTATTGGTTTGAAAAAATCATTTGAATAAATTACTAGATTAATTATTACAGAATCAGTTATTTGAACAAAATATATAAAAATATCACAAACATTGAAAAATCCTTGTAATACAACAAATTTTAAAATAAAAAATTATTAAGAGGAGAGTTGAAAAGTATCCTTAATTAGGAGAGAAATAAGATTACTGCAATTTAAAATAGTTTTGTAATTTTTTTATTTTTTTTATTTTGCAATTTAATTAAAAAATAATAAATATCATTAGAACAAGTAAAAGTTAATGTCTTATATTAATAAGAAAATGTTGTTCCTTTTCTAAGATGTGAATTTAATGTTTGACTCATGAGCTCCAGCGACTAGGAGAAAGACGGATATATGTCCCCCTCAATAATTAGAAATCTCTAAAGGACTATCTTAATATTTCAGACAAATAAACAAAATTTTCATGGATTATCATCCAATTAAATTTCTTAAAGTTAAAAACAAGAAAGAGATAAAATAACTAATCTTTTTGCAAGTATTTAGCCCATATAATAATTTTTTTTCTAAGTCCGAAATTTAGAGGATTATTATGACAATTTAATTTAATTTCATCCCCTTTCAAAAATTTGGCCCCTGCGAAAACCATGGTTTGACTCATTTTATTCCGTGCAATTTTACATAGGTGACGGCAGGATTTCTCCAACAGACGGGCCAAAACTCTTCCATGAAAAAGCATTATTGAATTTTACATCTATATTTTTGTTAATTTTTTAATAAAATTGTATTATTTTTCTTTAGCCAATTTCTTTTGATTATAGGGTATTTATTTCTTGTGAGCAGATAGAGAAGCACTTTACTTTCGACTGGAACTATCATTTCATTTTTCATTAAATGTCAACACTGTGATATTTTTACGAATTTTTCTTTGCAACTAAGTAATTAGTAAAAAATACAAATTAAATTTCTTGAAATAGTATAGAAAATCTGGAAAAAAATTTTTTACTCATTTCCTTCTTTTTGCCCATTTTGTATTGGTATTTTTCTGTTGAGTTTGCTTATTTTTTAATTGGGTTTGGGTAGTTTTTTTATTTATTTTTTATTTAAAACAAAATTTCATCTTTTTTTGAAAAATCATTTTTTTTCTTGTTTTTGATTGCATTTATTTACAATGAACTTTTTGGGCAGCAGTGAGAAAAAAATCTGCACGATTTTTTCATTTCTTTTTTTTCTGTTTGAGTGTTTTTTAAAAATAAAAACTTTTACCATTACCTCAGAAAAATCAAACAAATTTCAATGATAGAAAAAAGAGCAAACATTTATTTTATGAATATACACACTCAACGGACTAGTTGGCTTAGGAATTGCATCATCAGGTAATTATTACTCAGAAAAATAAATCTTATTTTAGTGTCCAACTGAGATTCAGCGCAACAAATTATAATCAGCAGCTCTGCCTACCCGGGAGTTCTCCACAATATTTTAAGTGTACTGGAACAACAGTGTCGTGATGGCTCATTAGTTAAGGCACTGAGCTGTCATGGTGATGAACTCGGGTGCGGTCCCCAGTGGCGGTCTGAAGCCCACATAGCTTCAGATCAATGGGTAGCAGCTTGTCCGGTAAGTAAAAGCGATCTGAGTGCAATGCTGACCACATAGCTACAATCATGGCGTTGATCACCGAAGAGTGAAGCCTTATGAACCCCTGGCCCACAATGGCTTGTCACAAGATTGCTTTGCTTTACTTCTTACTGAAATAGCAGTTAATTAACCCTTTATAGGACCATTTTTTCTAGTAGATGGTTACAAAAAATTTTTAGTTTATCTACTATAAACTAAATTAAAAAATAAGCAATTTTATTCAAGTAAGCCTAGAAACTTGTATTTTTGTGCTTAATAATGACCAAATTTATAAATGTTGCTTTTATAACTATAAATAAACTCTTTCAAAAATGATCAAATGAAGGAAAGCATTACGCACAAGAGAAAATAGCTCCCCAATCTTGGTTTGACTTCTTGATACCACGCTAACCTATACTGTTACCTTTATGCAAGCAAAACATTCAATTATTGGTATTATTTTCTTATATTTTCTGAAGTTATCAGCAGATGATCACTCAAATTATAGGTGGAGAAATATCTTCTCATCGTTTTTTAAAAATTAATAAAATAGGTGGTAAGTATGCTTACCATGGCCTTATGCTTAAGATAATATTAAATTTTCGCCAGTATTTTAAAACAATTCAACATGGTTTGGAATGTTCTTTTTTTTCGTCAAATGTTGTGGTGGTTAAAATTATTTTAAATCAAAGGTAACTACAAGAACTTTACTACCATTTTAAAACTGTGAGGAGAATCTCTAGTCAAAATCCGGAAAAGTTGGTAGGTTTATATTTAAGTTTTGGTGGAAGAATGGAATTTTGAAGAAAACAATTGCAAGTTTATTAGGAAATAAATTTAAAATTCGTCTAAATCCTATGATTATATATTAAAGGTATGAATTCCCTAAAATTAAATAGAAACTAATGAAATCTAATTTCATCAGAAAAAATCCTTTTTCGGGGAAAATACGAGTACTTAGTAAGCTTATTAGTATCAATAAAAAAATTACATTACGCAGAATATACATTATCTTAAAAATAAATTTCGGAGCATCACATATTTTTTTGTTGCTCTAGTTTTTATTTTTCTTTTTATTCAATTTTACGTCAATTACTTCACTTACAGTAAAGTTAAATACAAATAAGTCAAAATAGTAATTAGTTTAACGGTAAGTTAAGAGAAAAAATTAAATAAGTTAAAATAATAATTTGTTTGAATTCTTAGCTAAGTTAAAGATATATAGTACTAAAAATAAAATACTATAATAAAGTAATACAATACTTTATGAGTTAAAGTAATGTATTACTAAAAAGTCATAATTTAATTTGAGAAATCGAATCAAAATAATTCCTTCTCAAAATCAAATAAATAGGAACTCCTGAGAACTTTTTACAAGAACTTCTAAGAACTAAATGTATTTTTAATTGTGTCCTTCTTACTTTCCTACAAGGAAAATCGTAACTCAAACCATGAAATAAAAGAAGCATATGTTTGCATTATTATGAGATTTAGGTTGGCGAATTTCAACGCTGGACGATAAAGCAAGAAATGTGGTGAAAGCCACGATTCGCATACGTTGATTCATGGACTGCGACTGCGCCATCTGTGTCGTGTCTGTCGCGTAAATGCTTGCGACCTCCTTGCAGTATAGAAAATTTTATTCTCATTTGTTAAAGCTAGCACTTTCATCCGTATAATATAGATAAAAATTTCACCTGTTTTTTTTTTCTTCACGATTTTCTTAAATGGGTATAAATCTTTTTTTCCGAAAGAATCAAATACAAAATGGCAATGAACACTCGTTTGTTAAAAAGGAAATAATTATTTCATATGTTCGCTGTTTTCAAAAGAAATTTTAAAATTATATTACGACAATTTTTTTTCAATCGAACAAATCTTTATGATAGTTAGTTCTATTTATCAAAATTTAAATAATAATTCTGAAATTAAAAGACATACATACTTCAAATTATTGCTTTGCCGCTTCCATTAAATATATTTTTCAAATCATATAAGAACGAAGGGGAAAAAACAGTCTATGTAAGTTTTTTTTTTTTTTTTTTTTTTTTTTTTTTTTTTTTTTTTTTTTTTCTTTTTTTCTTAACAAAAATGAGCTATTAGCTCTCCATTTGTTGAAATTTGAAGATTACTTATTTCTGGCAAATTAATAACGTGTTCTTCTCGAGAGTTATAACGCAGTGAAGATGAGCCATAATATAAAAAAATACTTCTTTTTCGCGTGCAAAACCATTTTTTCTCCGAATTGGCTGTTATAGCTATAAACCGTTTTTTCACTGTGGTCTTCATGTGCATAACTAAAATGTATCAGTTTTTTATATACTTCATTCAATTTTGAAAATATTTTTTTCAATTAAAATTATTTTTTCAAATAAGAGCTACGGTTCCCAGCAGATCACCGAAGTCAAGCATCACTGGCTGCGGTCAGTATGCGGGTGGGTGACCACTTGGATCTGTCTGCATAGGGACCGAGGGTGTGCGGTATTGGTCCTCGTTAAACTGTGCTACCGTAAAGTGCTCGACTTCGCGCGCTGGTCATCGGGCTACCGAAGGGGGGGGGGGTGCCATCCCCTCCGCAGAGGATCAAAATTGCGATGGCATGTCTTCGGATCATCCTCCGAGATGTTTCCCAGACCGTCGCCAATAGCCCATTGTGCAGCTCTAGTGCGACGTAAATTAACAACAACAACAAATAAGAGCTATAATTCAGGATAATATTTTAGACTTTGTAAATATTCGACCCCAGTATGTTAGGGAAGTGACGATTATGCTTTAAAATTTAGTATTATTAAACTTAGTATTATTTAAATTCAGTATTATTAAAATTTAGAAGTGCATAATTTTAAATTGTAATATTAGAATATTATATTAAGCGTCTGTTGCCTTTCTGCATAGTTAAAAAAATAATTTTTTTATTAGAAATAAGTTATTTATAAATAAATGATTGTTTTTATGAAAAAACTGAGGGCAAATCTCGTGAAATATCAACGACATATTTAGTAACTTTCGAAGATGCTTAATTATCCAACAATAAAGAGAAAAAAAGAAAAGTAAATTTAGCGATTAACAAAACTACGTAAAAATATCCCTGATAGCTAGAAAAACAAATTAAAAAAAGTCCTGTGCAGTAAATTTTGTGAAGAGTTAAGTTTTACACAAAATACAGCAATAAATCTCAAAATGTATTTAAAATTTGGCAAAGAAGGATTAAAAATGTTCACTTTTCAACACAAATCACTCTCACAACCGAACCAATGATTGACTTTAAAATAGAAAGTGCATAATTCATTTTATATCGATGACATTCGTCAGTTCATTGTTCATCGTTTAGCTAAAACTAATTTTAACCAGCTCCAGAGTCTATACAAACTAGTTGTTTGCTAGGATCGAGAGCGCGACCCCTTATTTTTAAATTTCAAGTTCACTACTAAACTCAGAATCTTTCATCTAATAGATACATTACTGATTTACCTGATCTAAATAACAATTAATACACATACTGCAACTATAATAAATTAATTGTAAAACTAGAGACTAGATAGAGATATCCATATTAAAACTGAATCAAATTTCATAGGATAGCAATAGCATATCTTAATTTGGAATCGGAATTGAACTCACTACCTCTGACATTTTTTAACTGGTGAAGATCGTCAATTCGAAAACTATCAGGAACATGGTTGTTTTTAAGTAGGTAGGTAATTTATTTAGATATTAGAGCTTCATAATGGGCTATTGGTGACTGTCTGGGAAACATCCCTGAGGATGATCTGAAGATATGCCATCACAATTTGTGATGTCCACTTCCTCAATTCAGACATAGATCTGAAGGGGAAGGAAAGTTTCTCCAGATCCCTGTACCCATGATACTGCTCAGCGACCGAACTCAGGACTTTCGATTCCACAGATTTTACGAGCACGTATATCGCATGTACTCGGTGGGTCCAAGCTGAGTCGAACCCCGGCACCTCCAGGCAGGAGTTCGATTCTCTAACCGCTGGGCAACCACGGACCCAGATTGTTTTTATTGTTGCTGTTGTAGTTCATTTACGTTAATAATACGGTAGTACAATGCGTAATGTGATGCGTCCCGCAGTGGACTGATCGATAAGACACGGTTCCCAGCAGATCACCGAAGTCAAGCATCACTGGCTGCGGTCAGTGTGCGGGTGGGTGACCACTTGGATCAGTCTGCGTAGGGACCGAGGGTGTGCGGTATTGGTCCTCGTTAAACTGTGCTACCGTAAAGTGCTCGACTTCGCGCGCAGGTCGTCGGGCTACCGAAGCGGGGGTGCCATCCCCTCCGCAGAGGATCAAAATTGTGATGGCATGTCTTCGGATCATCCTCAGGGATGTTTCCCAGACCGTCGCCAATAGCCCATTGTGCAGCTCTAGTGCGACGTAAATTAACAACAACAACAACAACGTAATGTGATGCACAATGGGCTATTGGCGACTGTCAGGGAAGCATACCTGAGGATGATCCGAAGACATACCATCACAATTTTGATCCTCTGCAGAGGGAATGGCACCCTCACTTCGGTAGCTCGACGACCTGCACGCGAAGTCAAGCACTTAACGGTAGAACAGTTCAACGAGTACCAATACCGCACACCCTTAGACCCTACACGGACTGATCCAAGTGGTCACCCACCCGCAAACTGCCCGCAACCAGTGATATTGACTTCGGTGATCTGCTGGGAGCCGTGTCTTAACGATCAGTCCACTGCGGGACTAGATTGTTTTTAAATAAACCAGTGAAATTTTGGTCAATTGAAAATTGAATGAAATGTTAGTTACGAGGTAGCTTGAAGATTAAGATTCCAAACTGCGATCTCAGGTTTCGAGACAAGAAATTGCTCAAAATCCTCAAACGAACAACGATCAAGCACTTCAGTAAAATCTTCCAAATGCATCAATCCTTCGTGAAATTAATGTACCCCGGTTATTTTCCATCATATAGTATTAATAGGTAAGTTTATATTCAATTTTCTTAAAGAAAAACATTTTTTATATTAACTATAGCACAAATATTTCAGTTGCATACCAACAAAGTGAGTCATTTTGATATTTTTCATATTTTGTATAATCTTTAGTCTAAAACAAATGGATTGGCTAAAATAAATTCAATATTTTAAATAAATGGCGGCTCAAGTGCAAGTGGCTGGTAATTAATTAATTAATTGATTGAAATTTAGTTTGCCATACCTAATCCGTAATTTAAAGTAGTTCGGAAGAATTTGATGAAAATTAGAAGATTTTTGTCATAAAATGTTGTGAATATAAAGTACCCCGTCGGATAGGTGAGAGACATATTGTTCAATTATCATAACTAGTTATATATCATTTGACAAATGTATTCGATTATATGATTTGTCTATACAAGAAGGAATGCTGTAAATTTTATTATTTGTAACTAATCTAATTGGCTTGACGTAGGTTTAAACTCAGAAATCCGAAATTTAAAATTCTACTTATAATTGCAAACCTCATCCTTCTAACAGTGATAGATTCTGTTCCTTCAGTTGCTACAGTGTTAATAATTACCTAACAAAATGATTTAAGAAATTTTGTGTTTTAAACCTCAAAGCATGATGATCATATAGTAGTTCATTTGTGTTGCCGATAGAATATTGCTTTATCAATATATTTGTTAAATTTCGCCTTGAAGGCCGGGTCCGACAATGGCGATCTTGGGCCCGGGGCCTGATCTTTGGATATGTGTCCTCCTCGAAATATGCTGTTTTTAATTTTAAAATTGAGTCCTAATTAAAAAAAAAGTCAAAGTTAAAAAAAAAAAACGAAATGCTAGTTAAAATTATGATTTCTTTAAAGTGTTTCTTTTTTATCTATGCATTTTTAATATATTACTTCTTTGTGCTAATTAAATTTTATATTATGAATCTTGTATAGAATACTAATAATATTTTTTGAAAATAAGTAGGAAAGTCTAATTATATTATATAAATACTGCTTAAGAATGAAAACTTAAAGATTTTGTTCCTTCTTTTAATGTTTCACAAAACGTAGAATATACATATGAAATATTAATAAAACTGTTAAAAATAAATATTACAGGCATTTAGTGCCTTTTTTTTACACTGTACCTAAGGCCCAGGCCCCAGTAGATCATGTGATGTGCGATAACAAGGCCTTACTTATGCATGCATGCATACAAAATATTAAAATGAATGGTATTTTCGGCCATCTTTAGTGATTAATAGTTTTTCTTACATAATGTAAAACTCCAATTCTAAGAATTTGAAGTTAAATGTTAGTCACATTTGTTTTCATCTTAAATTTATTACACAAGGGAACATTTTTTTGTTTCTGTTCCATGAGATTTTCCAGATCTTCGATACTTTCATATCGCTGATTTCAAATCTGCAATTTGTTCTGTCTCCAAGCTACATTTTATTCATTTTTAGTTTATTTTTTGTCGAAATGTACAATTTCGATAATGTTATATAAAACAGTAAATGTTGCGGTAAGTTTCTGGGTGAGTTATGGTACATTATAAAAATTAAAATTGCATAGAAACCCATGCCTGGAAATGTTGCAATACGTCGCTAGGGAATCCTATTATGAACTGTTTCTTCGTGTGCTTTTGAATCGGTCATAATAGGAAAGCGCCCCTAGCCGCAAATGACAACCTTTATGCGCATGGGTTCCTGGGAACTTTTAATCCCGATGATATGCTCTATCTTCCCCGGAAAATTGTCGGATCATTTATAGGACCCCCACTTATATATAACGCTTTTAAACTTTTACATTTCGACAAAAAAATTACTAAAAATGTTATGTCTTTAAAAAAAAATCTGTACCCTAAGGAGCAAAATTAATTTGAAATTCCCACACCCGTATTAACAAGATCAAGTATTTGTATAAATGCTACAAAAAATTTCTTCCCTAGTGTTATCAACAACAATTTTTCAGAAGAAATATCTAGTAATTGCAAATTTTACATCAGATATTCAGAGGTTCCCAATGCGTTGGGTGCTTTTGACCCCCTCCCAGGGAGTATTGAAGATTTCCAAGGGGCATAGGATGGATTTTAAAACCTCTAGGGGGATTTTCTAAAGACTTCTGTAATTACGTACAGAAGAAAATTTTTAACTGTAAAAGTGCATTTTAATATTGATAATTTAATTTTGTATCAAAAAGTCAATACATATTTAACTCCGCATAAATTTCACTATATTAAAGCAGTTATTAATTCAACAATCTATTGAGAAGAATATTATTAGCTAATTTTATAGTAAAAATAATGCAATCTTTGCTGCTCTACACAAATTTTCTGTACTTGGAAGTTTGATGTGACTTTTTTTCGCTTTTCAAAATTCAAATTACTCTTATGAAATTTTTAACAAATTGCTTTGATATCTTTTTAATTCATCTTTAATTTACAGTTGCAATAGTTTGGAAATTTTAAAATAATTTGTATAAAAATTATTTTACGTTTCACTTAGGATTCTTCAGCGAATAATTCGTTTTTATGTAAGAGCTACTTAAATATATATATATATATATATATACTATATATATAATAACAAAAATTAATATCTAGAAGTTACTATAGATTAAGAGAACTGAAAATATTTATTTGTTGATCTGAGGGCAAAAAATTCGATTTTTATGGAGTTTTGGAAAGCTGTTTTGCCGAGCAAACAAAAATGAAATCTAAGTAGCATTGCTCTACACTCAAAGTTATGTAAACTAATATGCTGAAAAAAATTGTACTTTCAGCAGTTAACTTCATCTAAAAGTGCAGCAAAACTTAAAAGTAGCCTAAATATTTTTTTTAAAAAAACTTCTATTTCAAAATAGTTCTTTTTTTTTTAAAAAAAAAAATGCCAATTTGGCAAGACTTTTCTAACTTGAAAATTCTCAATTTTTTTATATTTTTGAGCCAGAACAATGTATGGAAGAAATTTAAGAAGTTTGATCATATTAAAGTTAGAAATGATGAAAAATTAGATCACAAACGATTTAAATTTTAAAAAAAGAAAGAAAAAAAAAGTGTTTTTTTTTTTTTTTTTTTCTTTTCTATTGACAATTTGTGATATTTTCATAATTAGCGAAAAAAAGAGTTGAATACAACTGAATAAAATTTAGTCTAAAAGTCATGAATAATTGTTAAAAACTTATAACTGTTATTAAAAATAGCATATTAGTTGATTAATTTCTAAAATGCATTATTTTAATTGATTAATTGCTGTAATGCATTATTGCAAAGTAACTTAGAATAAAACTGAAGTCAATGCATAAAAAATTGTATTAGTAGATATAATTTAAATTCTGAAAAGTCGTAAATAACGTTTATATTCAACTTAGAATTAGAATCTATTCGAAATTTCCATTTTCCAGAATTAATGGTTATTGCAATACTTCAATAGCCATTTCGTAATTAGCAAAGAGAGCCGTTGACTAAGCATGAGCTAAATTTAATCTAAAACTCATGGATAAATGTTCCACAAGAATAATATAAAATAGCGCATTATTCATTAAAAAGCATTATTTCATAAGACGACAGAGCTTTTGTAGGACTATTACAAAATGATTAAACGTAGTTTAGAATAAAATAGTGAATAAAATAGAAGTTAATGCATTAGACTAATGTTATTAATACAGTAAATGGTTACGGATGCAACTTTAATTTAGAAAGAAAAGTAACCAGTAAACTTATATTCAATTTAGACTTTTCTCTCAAGTTGGAAATTACTACTCGCTTGAGTGATTGATTATTGCAATACTTCAATAGCATTGTAAACTCTTCTAATGTCAATTCTCTAAAAGTTTCCCTGAAAAATTCTTTTCAAGAAAAGAAAGATGAAAATCCATTTACAAAAGCTCAATACCGGTTTCGCTCCCCCTCTGTTCTTTGTGACCACACAGTAGAGAAATATATGTTGGCTCCTATAGGAGTTCTGAACAAATAGTAAGGATTCCAACAAAACTCCATACTTTTGTCTTTTTACTAGATTAACAGTTTTTTTTTAAATGTATGAATAATTATAATATGGTAAAATTTTTGAAAATGGACTTTAATTCAGTAATTCATTTCAATTTAACGACCCGATGTTGCACAATTTTATAATCTAACGGCCTGTTCTGCGCAGTTAATAAATTTTTAATTCTTTATTTTTCTTTGAAATTTTCTCTTGTCTTTCATTTTAAGTTTTTTCTTATTATTAATGATCATATTTTAATGCAGCTTTAGCGATTAATATTTTTTACTAATTTTTCTACTATTATCGTTTTTAAGTCCGTTTTTGTTTCTATAATTTTTTTTCTGTTTTGAGCTTGTAGAAGGAGTTGCTCTTTGAACCCTATATAAAAGATAATAATTTAGCGCCTGGTAAAAAATTTTCTCCGTATCGATAGCCTACTAGTCTGGAAATAATTATTATAAAATGCTCTTTGAATTACATTCGAAATCAGAATTTTTGCCTTTCCATAAAGCGTGAGGCGACAAAATATGTAAGACTTGCCCGAATGTTGATCAAAAACATATTCAAAATAACGATAGTTGTAAATCTGTTTGTAAACTTAATGTCATTTATTTATATGTTAAACCTGTGGTATTTACAATAAGAAATATGTTGAAAAACTGTTAACTCGTTTAACATTAGAATTAACCAACATCGCTCTGATACAATAAATTTATAATTCTAGAATTTAATCATTTTAGAATACATGATTTTACTAGTCTTAAAAATAATATTTTAGATATTGTCTATGGTTTTGATTTTAGACTACAAAAAGAAAACCATTACGTGCTTTTAATATAAAAAAATTTGCCGTATGGTCTTCAACACTTGCTTAAATGAGTAGTTTGTTACGACTTTAATATTTTTGGTGAACTTTTGGAAGCCCCGCATAACGAAAATTAACTATGTATATATACATATAATAATAATAATGTCCACACGTAATTAACATAATTAACACGTTGAATGCCACGCTAATTTTACATGGTTCTCTAGTCTGGCCAAACGGTAAATAACTACAAACTAAATTTTCAAATATTAGACAGATTTTGCTAGTTTTTAAAAGATTTAGCATAACATATCTGAAAAAAGTGGTGAATTATATAAGCCTACGAATTGTTTAGAAGTAGTGGTGGATAAAAACCTACTAAATTTAATTTATTAAACCAAGAATCACAATTAATAAACTACCGCTTGAAAGTATTTACTCCCTGTCCGGAGCAAGTTGGCCTCTCTGTTTATATAATAAAAACTATTTTTGTGCGTTCTATATTGCATTAATTTCTTCAAACCATTTTAGTAACGATAATATTAAAAAAATTAAACATTTACTCGAATTATGAGTTTCTAATAATCTTCGCAGGTCACCGGTGACCCCCATGGCATTCAACGAGCCATGTGATTGTCAACATTCACCGGTGGAAGTCAACAACCACCAATTTGGCCATTCACAGTAACATTTACATGCACATATAAAATTAAGATTGTACATACATGCACATATAAAATTAAGCAGACTTAGATAAAATTGAAAGAAGCTGGTAAGAGTTGGCCAAAGAATATATGTAAAGTATATAGTGTTGGATTCTCCTTTTACATATTCTTTGGAAGGAGCTGTCTGGCCAATCTTACAAGTCTACCATAATTTTTCCTTTAATAAAATGTAATCGCTAATAGACCATTAATGTAGCTCTAGTGAGAAGTTAGCAATCAAAGCCAATAAAAAAATACATAATGCAAAAGTCGTTATTTTTACTGATTACGTGTTTGCGATTTTATGAACTTCATACTTGATTTAAGTTTTTTTGTCTTCTCTATCGGATTCAAAATTAAAATGCTACAAAGTTGACGGATTAAATCTATTATCTCCCTTGTGGTGTCAAGTTCCAAATTTTTCCCGTTTATAATAAATAATTAAAAATAAATACAATCAAAATTTACACTTTCAAACTACGTGACCATTTCAAAGCTTCTAAGTTTGTAAGGAAAACGAGCATCGTTTTGACTTCGACTGAGTCTTAATCCTTAAAGACAAGCTCAATTCCTCCAGAAAACAGGGAGAAAAAAGGTTCCATCTATGTTAAATATTCATTGCTAACATGGCAGACCATCTAAGTAATGGACGAACAGGGAGAATTGGGTTGTCCTTTCTTTGATGCGTTTTGTTCACAATAATTTCCGTTAAGGCAGTTCACCTGACAGAGTAAGCATTTCCGTTCCCCCCCTCCCCCTTGAAAGCAGCACACCCCATTCTAGCTCAAATTCCGCCACCTGAGAAAGGTAAATAGTCATTTTGTGCTATTACTATGACCTAATGTTACAAAGTATTTCCCTATTTTGCTTTCGAATTTTTTTTAAAAAAATAAATACAATTTGAAATTATTTTAGTTTGTAGGAGAAAGTCCACGTGTTTAATCGTATTTATTGGTACTCAACTTATATGCATGCAACGTAAAATAAACATTATATTCAAAAGCTTATTTCCAGAAGCTTTACTTTTTATGTTCAGACAGCAATTAACACCCAATTTAAAGTTTATATTTTGAACTAAATTCTCTACAAAAAGCTTAGGATTATTTTATTTCATTGTTAACTTTTTCATAGAAATAATTTTCAAGCTATTTCAATTTAAAAAAAAAAAAAAAAAAAAAGAGGAAAAAAACTATTTTTAAAGCTATTTGCGTCTTACGTGTGTCAATTAAAAACTTGCCATTGTGCTTACATGAATTTTGACTTTTCGGAACTCATATGTATACTGTAGGAAAAAAATTTGCAATAAAAATTTTTTTTTCCCCTTTTATAATTTATTTCAATTTTACTTCATATTTAATTTAAAATGAAATTTAAATTGTTTAAGGAACTTAATTGTCTAAGTTTGTGAAGTTTTAAGGATTTAAAGAAAAACAATTTATTTTTAATTTTTTTCCTGTGAGGTGTTTACTTGTTAACAGAAATCAAAGGAAACTTAATCAAATGACTAAAAATTAAGTATCTATTTAAATTTTAAAAAAAAACTGTCCATTTCAGTATGCGTTTATTTGTTTGATTAAATTATATTTTTCTAGTCTAAAAAATCTGAATAGTGCAATGTTGATCTGGTGAAAAAAATTTTACGCTATTGTGTGACAAGCATTTAGCTTGAAGCACGAATTCAAATATGTATATGAAATAAGGTTTTGTTATCCATTATATTGCTCCAGCATTTAGAGCTATCCTGAATGTTACAAGGCATATTTCCTGAATTTCCAGTATTATAAAGAGGAAATTCGCAAATATTCTTTATCATTACCTGGGTTTTAAGTTTTTACAGTATTAAATTAAACAACAAAAATATTAAATTATCAATATTATTAAGAATTTGTTGAATAAAATTATTTTTGCCTTGTGAGTTTTAAATTAGATATAGACATTTAAGGAATTTATTTTCGTTTGATAAACACTGGCTCCACCAACTCAAAGTACAATTGTGAGTATATTTTTGTTTTCTGCGTCAGATTTAGTTTAGAAAGCCGCTTAATCCCATAGAACGCTTCATATCTTTTGATTTTGGCACAGTAATAGAATTTCGTGACTTGCTCTTGTTATGCTTTCATTGCATTCTAAAATCAGTACAATAAAAAAATTTGAAAAAAAAAACTGAAAAAGTTAAAAATAATATTTTACGTTTTTCTGATAGAAAAAATGTGAATATTACATTCTGTTATGACATGAGATATTAAAACCATAACATATCAGATTCTAGGATATGTAATGTTTCTATTATCCTATTTATTATTTTGACTGGATCTGTCACGTTTGTTTTTCTTTTTTATGAAGGTTTAAATAATTTGATGGGATGTTACGACATAATAGGAATAAATTTTTTGTTTAGAAATAGCAATACTTATTCGTACGTTTGTTTTATAAATATAACTGTATAAAAATATTATATGTACAAAGATTAAATTATATATTTAATGTATATTTAAAGGTATTAAATATGAATAAGTTTTTAGCGTTAACATTTTTTTACAGTCAGACTGACCTATTATCCCATTTATGCTGTTTACATCTTTGTAAGCAAATGCTTGCTATCTGCTTTGAGTGTTTTATAGTAAATAAACGACTGAGGTTATCACTGCCTTATTCTACCTGATATTCTTCCTCTATTAGAGAAAACAAGATCACAATCCGCAGAAAAAATTTTAATTAATTCAGAGAAAGTGTATTTTCAGATTAATTTTTTAAACTTGAAAATATCAGTTACTACGTTTTTTCCTAAAAATCAAAGTTACCACAGTGGAGAGCGTAATATAGCTTGGATCAATTTCAACTTTTTAAACTTAAAGGAAAATAATAACTTAGAAATTTCGTGGGGAATACAGAATACATTTATATACTTTTTGTGAACAAGTTCTGTCACACGCTTGAGGGAATAAAACAAACACTTTTTAAATTTAAAAAAGAAATCGATCAAGGTACAACATGGTGTAGTATTTCGGACTACTAAATGTTGTGTTTCGGACCATTGGATGTTATTCTTTGGACAACAGGAAATTTGAGTAATTTTCTTTCAAGCTTCTTAGGTGATTGAATTAGGATACACGCCCAATTAAAACTATTTTTTTTTTCAAATATCCTGCATAAGCTGAAATAAGTCCAGTTAATCATAAACGTTTATCGAAATATTTAAAAAATTTACATCTTTACTAAAAACATAAAATTTTTTCCATATTGCATGAGCATATTTCACTTGGAAAGATATTTGTGTTAACTGGATCTGTTGCAAATACCTTGGATCGGTCCAAGGAATTGGTACCAAGACTGGTTCAAGGTACAACAAGCATACTTTTTTTTGATTTTTGTTAGAGTTTAAAAAAATTAAATTAGTTTTTACATAAAAGATTTATATTTTATCTTAAAGAGAATAACATTTTTGTAACCTTTTAGTGCCATAGTTTTGTTTTCAAATGCAAGTACAAGATTTCATTTTCCAATCAAATTGATTTAAAAATTAGTCAAAAAGAGTCAAAAAGTCAATAAGAGCTCTCTTAATAAGAGCCACTCACAACTATTTTCAGTCTACTTATTTGTGCTAATATATATATATATATATTTTTTTTTGTTGATATTTCTTCGTGTTTCCTTATTTGATCTTTTATACATTTGGTGCGGAGGTTTTTCCGGTGGCTAGGAGAGGTTTTGATGGTTTCTCCTAAAGGTTTTCTGCAATACAAAGTTTTTGGAAAAAATTTTATGCCCCTCAAAAGTTGTCGAAAATAGAGGAGGTCGCTATTCAGAGGTGGTCATCCTTGGAGGTTTCACTGTACGATCATCACAAAAGTTATTAGGGTGAATACTGTTTTTTAGTTCGCTGTCCATCTTTCTACTGTTGTGCCAAAGCAACCCTAATGTAAGGTCTCTCCCGCATAATTATCTAATACTCCACTTTCACTGTTACAAAAAACCCTATTAAAATGCCCTAACAATAGAACACTTATTTCGTTACGCTTACCGGCTGCCATCATTAGAAATGAAATCCGAACTTTAATATTAATCCAAGAAGAGTTAGTTTGCAGATCAGATATCATATTTAATTCGATGAAAAACAGCTGCTTTTTAAATAAACACTGATTGGTAATTTAAAAAAAATGGTTTCGTTTAAATGATTAACTTAAAAGAGACACCACCTTGATATTTTTTTTTCCAACATCGAATTTTTCTTTTATGAAAGATTATTCGCGAACGCAACGACCTGTAGGTGCTGTTGTTATTTGTGACAAATAATAGCTCTAGCAGAACAACACGATCATCTGTGGTACTGGAGATTTCTTCAGTCAGCATGGTAATGTCCCTTCCTTAATGTGGCTTATTAAATTCAAAAAAGGAAAAATATTCTTTCTTATGTAAGCGAAAACAAAATGGCAAAAGAAAGATGTTTCCTTAATTTATTTTAGCTGACGTCTTAACAGACAAGTTACTTATATTGTGATCTACTATTAAAAAATTTAGAAGGAAAAAAAAAACCACTTATTTTTTTAAAAATAAGTTTCAAGAAATCAAATTTTGGATTTAATTGAATATTATATTTTATTAAATTTTCTTGTTTAAAATTGCGTAGTTCCATTCAGAATTTTTTCAACCATTTCTAAATAATTATAAATAATCGCTATAAATTATATCGCGCATGGAATCATTTTTGGATAAACTGGTTTTATAAGTATATACAAAAATGTTTTGATTCGCTTAAATAGTTTCAATGATACTTAACATTAAGAGAACCTAAATTTCGACGGCTCTTCTGAATTAACTAGAGTGTCCATAGAGGAAATTTTTGGGACTGCGGCTAAACAACTTAACAAAAGGCTCGCTCAACTGAATTTGTCGAAAAAAGGGGTATCTTTATTCAGAAGAAGTACATTTTTCTAACTAGTTTTATAACTTAAAATATCGTCTGGACTAAGAAAATTTATCTATTTAAGATTATCCCTCGAATTATTAAGATTGTAATTTAGTTCTTGAAAATCAGATCATTACACCATAAGTTATTCAGATTGCTCCGTACCGCTTATTTTTATTTTAAGCACTGTACAATCATCATACAAATTGTCATACAATTGTCATCTAGTGAACTTCTCTGTTAAAAAATTTTTACAGAAAGGGGGAAAAAAATACCTAACTTTTATTTATTTTTTAAATTTCTATGTTTTAAGACTAAACATCGCCTTATTTTTTAAACTTCTTTGTAAATAGGCTTTCCTCGATGTTTGACTTAGCATTTTCTTATCAAGTTTAACCTTTAAAATCTGAGTATCTGCTAATGTTTGAATCTTGACACGGTTATGTCATCGCAGTTGATTTAAGAGAGTTGGAAGCTCCAGTCTGTGTAAAAATAACTAAATTTCATATAACTTTTTAAAAAGTTTTAAAAAAAATTAATTTTTCACTTTTCAGAATACTTAAATATTTTTTTCTTTCAAAATTTGGAAAATGTTACTTTTAAATTAGAATGTAAGATTTTCTTTAGCAAGAGTTTATTTTAAAGACTGGTTTAAAAAATAGGTTTTAAAAAATGTTTACTGTAGATTTAGAAAGAAAAGAAAAAAGGAAATCAATGACTGAAAAATATAGTTTTTTATTTAAGTTTAAAAGAACAGTGCACCATTACAAGAAGAACTTAAAAAATTTTTAGAAAGGCTACATCAAAGTTAATCTTTTTCGCCTCCTTTTAAAGCAATAAAAAAGAACATTTTCGTAGAAATTAATGAACATTTACTGACATTAACACTGGGAATGAAATTTGGAAGGAAGACTGTTGTATCAGTATAGCTATATTGTAGAATGATATTATATCCCATAACTCTAGAGCTTACGCTTATTTGAGCTTTGAGCCAAAGAATATACAGGGCTATACCTAATTCCCTCCGCCTGTATACGCCATTTTTCTTTACTACAACTGGCTCCAATGGTACATGATACTGCCATCTATCGGCAACTGCTTAAATTAAAACTTGAATACTTTCGGAATAATTTCATATGTTCTTTTTTGCCATATTCGTCTTCGCTTTTTTACTATAACGCTTCGAAACCCTGGAGGGAATTATGAATAGCCCTGTACTTTGGGAAGAAGGCTAGGTTCCGTAGGCATAATGTATAGTGATGTGCGAAAAACGAACGAATCGATATTTCAATCAACTCTTTTTTGTGAATCGATTCATCAAGTTCGTTTTTAAATAAGAATCGATTCTTTTTTTTTTTTTTACAATATTTTGTACTCTACACTTTATAAGCTTATTCAGAGTTAGTACTTTTACTTACTAAACATCCACATATGCATTTGATACAGCATTTCGTTTATGCAATTGGAGCTTGATAAAATCCTATCTCAGTCGAATAGACACAGGTCCATTCTCACTCGAGTATCATGTGAATGACAATCTGATTGGTTGAAAATATTTACATGCGAACAACTAGCCAATAAGGTACTCGTATGTGTGAGAGTTTTCGCAAGCGGAAAAATCGCATCCGATGAGAATGACCCCGATGTCAACGTTAGCGCACAACCGGTTTCCGGAGGTGATTAATAAAATGAACTCACTTGAAGGATGAAGGGAATTGAAAATGCTATTAATGCAAT